>NC_064883.1:36993157-37299679 GCF_929443795.1 Astur gentilis | reverse complement strand
ATTTTTTTTTTCAGTGACCCTGGCACTGGGAATTTGGAATTGTTTCTCAGGTTCTGTTCAGTCTGTATAAGACTATTAAAGCTGTACCAGAAGCTACTTATCCTTAAAGTACAACTTAATTCCTCTAAACACCTCTCCACAGGGCCTGGAACATGGCTGAATTTAAATATTGCGTTCAGTGAGACACAAAGGACAAAATTCACGTGACTAAATGAAAGAGCAGATGTAATCAGCCGTGGACTCCCTAGTCAGTGGAGAGCTAAGCAATACGGTCAGTGAAATCTAGGATATGATTTGCTTCATCCTACAGTTGCCTGAAATTACACAGATGAATCGCACCCTAAAAGCGCCTGTTTCTCTGCTGTTCGTAAAGAGAGCCCCAGTAGACGGAGGCTGTAGAGCCGCAGCTGTGCCAGACAGACGCCGTCCGCGCAATCGGAGCACGCATTTTCAGTTCAGCAACGGCAGAGTCAACCCCAGGTGGCAAAGCGCTGGAAGGACCGTCTTGGCACTCGCTGTCATTAAGAACGGGATGGGACAGGGTGGGCGGAAAGCGAGGGTGGGGAGGATTAACAGTTTTGCAAATTTGCAACCCCTTAAATATTTCCTTGAGTCAACATGGCCCCCCATAGAGCAAATGTAAGCCTGCTATCAACAAAGTTGCTAGGAGCAATCGAAATAACATCTCCACCCATATACGACGTGCCGGCGTTACCAGAATGTGGATCACCTGCCTGCACATTGAGCAAACTGGCATATAAGGGAAAAGATCAACTTTCTTAAGAGGAGACAGTAGACTTGTGCTAGAGCTTTCTGTGACGATTAGCTGCTGGCCTAAGAAGAGATGAATGTCATCTCTTCCCAAAGTTCAAAGGGAAAAATTAGTCACAAGGAACTTAGGATGAGGTGAAGGGCAGCTTCCCAGACAGAAGAAAAGTGAAGAACAGACCAACAGAGAGAAGGACAAGGTCATGTGCAAGAAATAACAAAGAGATATTTGCACATGTTGTTAGGGCACCGCTCCGTCGGGAGAAGAACAGAGTAGATTTTATAACCAATGAGCCACTAGTTTTAGAACCAATGTTTGTGTGTCCACATATTTTCATATACTAATTTTGATACTGAGGTATGTCTTTAAGACAACCCAGTATGACGTCAGTAATGCTTTACTATCAATGCTTGACTGAGCCTTCAAATAATTTTTTTAGCACAGTTCAGGAAGGAAATCTGTTGGTTCCTAAAGCAGATGAATGCAGTAGTAAAGATGAAACAATAAAATTATTCAGAAAGATTTCAGCAGAACACGTAAGTGACCAATTTATCTAAAATCTTACCAAAACATGAAGTGGGATTTCTTATATACTAAGTGCTAAAGTTGAGCACTTAATTAGACTGTCAAATCTAGGAGGACCAGAAGTAGATTAAACTTTGGATACTTATACATAGTGATCAGACACTGCAGTGCAAAGGAAAGATTAGATGATCATAACTAATCTAAGTTTTAATTAAAATTTAAAAGCAGACAGGTTTTGCACTGGCCACAAGGGAGAAAAAGCCGAGTTCCACTGAGGTGGGTTCAAGCATATTTTTCTCATTTCTGAATTGAATTTGGTCTCCAGTCTTTCTAATGTTATTCTCAGCTTAAAGAAAATTCTCCCATTTTAAGCAACTCACACTGAGGGCCACGTGTCATTTTTATTTATTGACTGGTGAAATTACCTCACAGGTTAATAAGATGGTAGTAAGAAGTTTTCAGTGTCGATGAACATTTAGTTTTAAATTTAAATATAGTGTATTGCTTTCTGAGCATTCACTGCCCTCTGCTCAACCCTGCAGGCAGTGTCCCAACAAAGTTCAGTTCAGTGGAAAGACAGGGAAGAATATTTTATCATTGTCTCTCCCACATATATGCAAACACATGCTAATGCCCAATTCTGCAGAGTTTCCAGTAAAGATTGGTGGTAATGTCGGAGCTATAACTCAAAACATAAGACAATGCCTTTTCCTTCCTATGTAGGGCTGATTGACTTATTCATTATGATTTCATTAGGGGTGAGTTTAACCCTTCTTCTATTTATAAATTGTTTCCAATTCATTTCTGAGTTCTGTGAAAGTATTCATTATTCATAAATATTTTATGAAGTGTTTAGGTGAACAATTTTAAACTCAATGAATTTTTTAATCTCTGTTTCTTTTTCCACTGGGAGTTACTGGCCCAAGTCACATAGAACTGACCTTAGCAAATACTTTCAGTGCATGGTGATACTCATTAAAGTTAGTATATGTAGAGTTTTTTTCTGAAATGAGGATAAACATAAGAAGCCTATCAGGTTAGAAATTTAGGATTACCAAGTATTGTTTGAAGAATCGAAGTATTATTCTTCGAAGAGGAAAAGGCCAAACCTTTAATTTTTTTCCTTTTTCAGAAGAAAAACTACAGCAGCTACCAGGAGGAGATTGAGGGGAAGAGGCCCAGAAGGTCACTTAGCACAACCATATTGCACCAACCCTCCTCCTAGATAAGAAGAGGTTGCTGGTACTCCACGAACGTGCTGTATGGAAAAAGAGCTTGTGGGAGCAGCAAGCAACCTGGAGGAGATGGATGGCTTAGGAGTCCGACAGTGGAGATGCTGTCCAGCAACTACCCCAGAGAAAAAAGATGCAAAAATTCAGGATGGTTCCATAGGCTGAGTGACCAGCTCCGGTGTGTGCACAGGAACAAACTGCCAGCGTGATGCTTCCGTGCAGGGACGAGGGCAAGTGAGTAACGGCAGGGAGGCCCCACGGAGGCAGGGAAGCGCTGTGCTTCCAGTTAACATTTGGGGGGCAGAAAAAGTAGGAGATGAAAGAAGGTGTCTTTTTGTTTTGGAACTACCTCTTGCTTGTATATTTATACTGCTGCTCAAATGGGAAAGCGGGAATTTTACAGAGAACAGACCTATCTCATGAAGAGTTGCAAAGAGAAAAGGTATGTGACTGAACAAAATAACCGACCTTTTGGTCACGCAGAGTTTTGATTTATGGGGGATTTTTTTACATTGTTTTGCAGTATTGGCTAGTATTAAATCCCTCTAACATCTTAAATGTGACTATTAGCTGGATGCCTTCTAAAACTTAATAACAATGAACAGAATATAAAGCTCAATGTCTGATGCTATTTTGAATGTCAATAACTATAACAGTATCAGAAATTAACATAGTTTAGAGTTATAGGTAACATAGGTTAGAGTCTATGTGGAAAGACGTGAAACTCATCAAACTATTTGAAAAAGCTGAGCTGGAGTGCTAAAGTCTTTTCGTGTGCTTACTCTTCCGCTACTAAGGAAGAGATAGAGGAGGGGAAGAAAGCATCTGTACCAAATGCATAAGCAACTCTCAGAACAATGGAGAAATATAATGCTCCCCAACTTAGCACTTACTTAAATTCAAAGAATAGCTTACGAAAGAGGTAATGTGGCCCAAGGAGTGCCTCTTGGCTTGATTTCCTGGCATACTAAAAAATAATAAAATAGAAGTGATTCTATTAGCCCATATTGGGCTACAGTAGCAGAATAAGCAGCAGTTCAAAGGAGGGTATTACACCCCTCTACTCAGCAGCAGGATGGCCACATCTAGATTACTGTGTCCATTTTTTGACCCAATTTCTTGAACGGGGGTTCAGTAAAGAAATTGAGACGCTGGAGGAAGTCCAAAAGAGGGTTAACCAAGCTGATTGAGTCATATGACCAGTAAGAAGAGATATCACAGGAGCTGCTTTTGTATTGTGAAGAAGTGGCTATTGGGTGGACCTTAGCCACCACCAATGCAGCCTACAGCAGCATAGAGGGTATTTGAAAAGACAACAGAGACAAATTCCTCCTACTTTTGGCTGATAATAAAACAAGGGACAAAAGCTGCAAGTTGTAGTTTGGGACTATTAGTTTGGACATGGCAAGAAACTCTTCTCTCAGGAGCTAGCCAAACAGGTCAAACTTGGGGTAAAACACAAAGTGCTTTAAAATCCCATTCTTTGGAAGTTTCCAAGACTCAAGTAAGCAATCTGATATACTTTCCAGTTGCCCTGCTTTTAGCCAGAGACTGAACTAGATAACCTCCAGAAGTCCATCTAACCAGCGCTTCTGTGATTCCTCTAAACACTTCCATTTATTTAACATTAATTATTTGACCTGTAGTTAAACCTTTCACATAAGGACAACACTGCAGGAAATTATACAGTAACATAACCTAGTAATTTCTCAGAAAGTCTTTTTCACTATGGACAGATATGTAATATTGCATATTGGTCATTTACCATGAAGGTCATAAACTAGCTGCTCTCAATGAGGACCAATGTGGAATTTAAAGTTTGTGAAAAATACCCTGCCAAAAGATCTCACCTTGCAAATATAGCAATAAATGGCAACATAATAGCTCCTTGAAGAGAGAGGAAAAAAGATCTTTTGGAAAATACATATTGGTTGGAATATCTCAGCAAATACAAACTGCCTGGAAACTCCGAAAGTTGAGTAGCCAAGACATCATACAAGCTGCAGTCAGTGTCAAGTTGTGTGGCTGGTCTTGCATAGAAAGAAGTACAGGTCTCATCTGTGACTACGTGTGACCTTCCTTCCATTCCTTTACCTCCACAACTAACACAGATTTCTGTTCACCATGGTTGTTTCTTAACATTCAAGTACAGCAAAGATATTCCAATGTGTTACCAACCAGGCACTTACTGTGAGAAAAAAACAAAAAAAAAAACAAAAAAAAAAAAACAAAAAACACAAAACATGATTAAATAAAATCCAGTGATTATGGAATTAAATTCTTGGCTAAGGCTAACTACCTTTTATTATTTTTAGATTGTTTTATACTTTTAACATTTCAGTTGTGCCATCAATTAAGTCAATCAGTGTGATAGTATCTACAAGGGTAAGCAGCCCTCTCAAGGGCCAGATCTGGGACACTCGGATGCAAATCAGTTGCTGCTTGTCAGCTGGCTAGAGCCTGATGGAGAAAAAATCCCCTACAGTCCCTCTCCCTCCACCCATTGCCTTTTTAGTCAATTCCTTTTGTTGTAAAAAAGGTTTGTCAGCACCCTGAGCCCATGCATCTGGTACAGTTCTCTCAGCTCAGAATATCACCTATGCTATTCCCCTATACCACGTGCTCTCCCTCTGCCTGATCTCACCCCCCCTGCACTTTTCTGCAGTATCTGTGACTCCTCTCCATGTGTCTCAGATAGTCTTTTTGGCCTGTCAGCTGGGTAAAACACAGGCTGGGTATGAACAGCTCCAAAACCCAGAAATAATGCATTGGCTGTAACATACGTATGCAAGAGTCAGCTGCTTCTAAACAAATGGGTAACAGCTGATTTTAGGCCAGCAGTGACACTAATGCCCCCTGCGTAGCTCGTGGTTTGCCAGAAAAGCATTTCATGATATTTATTACAACATGCAAAGCTCAAGTCTGGTCAAATAATATTTAAAGTGGGGACAGATGAAAAACTACTAGAAGGGAGAGCGATAGGGGGACCCAGGGAGTGCTTCCATGTCTAACAGCACTTTTTTATCAGACAAAGAAAAAAGTATAAAATAGCAAATATGAAGGGGCATTTAAAGACTCAGCACAGCTTCCTAGGAATGTATCAAACAACTAGAGGATGCTCAGGCAGGAAATTTGCCTCTTCACAGAAGCAAGCGGAGCTACAAAAAACTAAAAGGAACAAAAAGGTAAGCTGCTAAATTATTGCAGGCTCAGCAGCCTTACACTTTCTTTCCGAGTCAGAGGTTTTGCATTGTAGGGTAGCTTGGAGGTAAAATAAGGAAAAGAAAATCACTTATCTGACTATGCTAAGAAATGTGAAAATACTGCATTCAAAAAAACTTCCCACAACCCCCAAAATGGGGTAAAGAATAAAAAAATTAGTTTAATAGCTATATGTTCGACATATGCTAAGTCAAAGAGAGGAAGACTATTCAAAGTTTTCCTAAAAGACTGGAGATACTTTAGTTAAATATGCAGAGCAGGTCTGTGCAGTGCTTAATTAGAAACCAGATAGCAATAGGAATAAAAGACTAAAAATGGGGGAAAAGTCCTTTTTGCAATTTTAAGACTCTGAGAAGCTGCAAAAGAAAAACTGAGCAATGGACAAGTGTTGGAGGGAAAGTACGATTTCATTATCATGAACTGCACTGTCTATCTGTGACCATACACATATGTACAGGCAAAACAAAACAGAAGGAGCAACTTGCGAAATACAGTGAGTATATGCTAAGAATCAATATGAAAAAAAAACCCCACAAGTGGAATTAAAAAAGATATTTAAGAAGTATTCTGCCAAAGCCATAAGATAAAGAATGAAAACATCTTACACGAAAAAAAAAGTATATATAGATATTCTGTATAGCAAAGGGAAAAAAGAACTTTTGTGGGAAATCATACTGATTACTAAAACAAAGTAAAATTTGAGTCATACTATGGTGTATTGTGAGGGACCTATTGAGGTTTTGTGTGAATAAGATTAAAATAATGATTTTGAAAAAGTAAGCCTAAATGTTTCAGAATTTAGAGTACCTATTATAAAGCTAAAAATGTCAAACACTAGGTGTCCTTAAGAGATAACTTAAAAGAATGTGAGGCCACATAGATAGAGATAAAAGCTGTAGATAAGGAAATGCAATTAATATAGAAATAGAAAAGGAAAACAAATTCTCTAGTAATAAACAAATAAGGAAGAAAACACTGGCAGTGCAGTGATAAAAAAGTCTTCTGTTGAATACGTGAATGCGTTATAATTATAGATTAATTGTACAAAATGGTATAATTAGTTTGGTTATGCTGTATTGTTATTCACAGTTTCCAAAAGTAGCATTATTAGAGAATACAGCAGCTAAAGAGGTAATCTCATGCTTGAATTGATATTTGCTGACATTCCAAGTGTGGGAACAACTGATAATGAACTGCAATTTGATTTGAACAACTGCAAAAACATTTTATGTACCCATATCACTTCAAGCCCAGTATATGCCCAGTCCAGTGGTCCTGTGGAAGGTGTTAATTTTTTAAAGAATAATCTAAGAAAATAAGAATGAAGTTCAGAGCCACATGTGACATCATTCACAGGGCAGCATATTAATGAATAACCCAAATACGAAGACTTTCTGCTGCTGAGCTGTTGCTCAGTCTAATGCTGAGAACAAGGCCATCCAGAGGAAGCCTGGCGAGCTTGCTCAGTGAAGTCCAACAGGAACAAGAAGAAACTTCTTTAGCTTCTTCCACAGAAGGAGGAAACGAGTCTGTCTCCAAGTTTCAAAGATCAGAAAGAGAACAAACTGCGGAAGAGACAGCATACAGAGCTTAACAGAAAATGCTGAGCATTAAAGCAGAGGTTAAAATCCATGCGGTGCCACAGAGATCTTAAAAACAAAGGAGGCAAGGCAAGAACTGATTGACAGCCTTTGATATTTGCATTATATTATCACTAATTTCTATGTTTGCTTTGGAAGAAGAGCTGTAAAGTTATCTGGGCCACAAAGAATTTGATACGTCCTGATCCCAGTCAGCAACTGTCGCTGCTAGTTGACAGAAACATGACACAAAGGAGACATGCAGACCTTTTCTCCTTTCTATCAAACTTATTAGTTAATGTGTTATTTTATCAAAAACACAAGTAAAAGCTCTGATTGATCATTCTTTTTAAACAAAAGGAATATGTTGCTATTGGGATGACATAAAAGCAATATTCAAATGATGTGAAATTGAAAAGCTTTACACAACAGTACTATGGATGCAGATAAAAATAAATATATATAAAAAAGGTTTCTTCTTTACTTTCTAATATCTTTCCCACAATACACAGAATCTGCTTTGCTCCTATAATAAATTTTTGGAATGACAATACTTTCTTCTTAAATACCAATTTCCTGAAAACAACATTTTCCACAAAAGTCTTATATGGCAAAAAGCAAGTCAATGTCATATCAGACTATGTCTGGTAAGCAGAGCAGCCACACATGGAACCGAATAGAAAAAAAAAAAAAAATAAAAAAAAAAAATCTGTATTTTTAAATTCTGTGCTATGCAACATACAGGTGTGCCAAAAAGGATTTCAAAGTGTATTCTTTTTGCTGCTTTATAAATAATTTTTTTGTTTTTTTGAAACTCATTCTTAGTTTTCTGAAGTTCTGTTTAGGTCTTTGAAGACCAAAAAATATCAGTGGTGCTTTAGCACTTAACAAGGGCAGGAATTTTTTGCAACTTTTTCAGTGCATTATTGTCCATTGAGCCAAAGACTTAAGGCAGCGTGACAGTGATACCGGGAGAAGGTAAATATGTCCAGTCCCAGCTGAGTTCCTCCAGTGTAGCATGTCATGGGGTTTATGCTTCAATTCCTGGCTTCAGGAGCCATCTAGGAGAAGAATTTGCTCCATACACAGATGTCTGAAGCAACCTGATGCCCAGGAAACTTGATGTAAATGTACTGCTCTTTTCAAGTAAAACTTACTTTTTTTTTTTTTTTTCTCCTGAAGGCCACAGGAACAGTTTGCCTTCTTTTATATCAATATTTAAATTTAAAGAAAAACCTGCTTTCTTCTACCCCTCCTGGTTTCATCTTTCTATATACCTCCATAATGATGGGATAATCACCTTGCAAATGTGTGCAACAACTGCATTATTCCTTTTAAGTTTATTTCAAAACTGAGCCTATAAAGGTTCACTTTCAAGTCCGTTACCTTCCTTGCAGTAACAAATGATACTTTGCCTTGAAAAATAGTCCTGACTGAAACATTTAGCAACCCTTTTGTAATTCACAAGCTGCATGTGACAAGTCACATTCATTTCAATTTTCAAGTTAACTGATTGTAAATCATTTTAGTTTTTAAAACAAATTTGCTGTAAGAATATAATATTATTTCTAGCAAAGTTGTATTAATCACCTTACACTTAACTAGTTAGAATTAATTCAGCACAAATATTTTTTTTCTCCTGCTCAAGAGCTTCCTGGGTTGCAAAGAAAATCAACAAGAGGAAAAAAGTGCTATTTTTTTCAAATAGTCTGTAAGTCTGTTGCCTTTTTCCACAGCCCACGAGCCTCTCCAGAATATCTTGCTGAGTTGCTAAATGAATTTAAAAGCGTATCCTACTCTTTTTGGTTCTCTTAATAACACTGTTGATATTTGAATAGCTTAAGCAGGACTTCCTGCATAACAGTGTGAAAGAAATCGCTTTCCTTGAAAGTAAAGTTTTGAACAAGAAGGGGTTATAGCAAAGATTAAGTAGCAACAAGCGTACTCAGGAATCATTATTAATGACTCCAACTTACATAAACAAACCAAAAAACGTTTATCAGATTTGTTTTTTAAATAGCCGTGCTGCACGGTTCCTGCAGTAAAGTGCTAACAGCCGTAATTTAGTTCAAACTTAAGTAAAACAGAAGACAGAGGCTAAACTACTGATTATTAGTTTACCATGCTTTGTTTCTACAACACAGTGTCCTGTCGAACTGTGCTAGAAACAGTGTCCACAGGGCATACAGCAAACACAAAAATAGAACTTCTAGCTCAGGAGAACCCTATGCCACCAAGCACATAATGCTGAAAAGGTATAAACGCTGCAAAATGCTTGAACTTTCCTTACTTTTTTTCAATAAACAGGCACAGTGGCCACTCGCAGAGGCAGAATCATAAGTGAGGTGGGCACTTGTTGTGACGCTGAGCAAATACCCTTGTTCTGATGTCTTTAAGGAAGTGTGTCCTCCAGGCTCCATCTCTGACCTCTTTAGTCAAGTAATGGTCATCGCTATGGCAGCTGTGCTTTCACAGAGTTAGTACCATGTTATGTTATCAGCTAGTCTGAATCACTGGTTAGAAACTATTCTATGAAATAAATTGAAATCCCTCCTGGAGTAAGCAAGTCAAGAAATACTACTGTTCTCTTTTATTATTGCTTATGCTGATATTTCAAGTACCATTTATGCATTCATGCTTGAGTTATAATGTACCATGATTAGTCCTCCTATCTCATTTTCCATGCTCCTAGTCTTATAGGTCAACCATCAGTGTGAAACTTTCCACAATCTCAGTGATGCAATCACTTTGCCTTTCCAGTAATATTGCTGGAACAAGAAGAAAACAAAACATTTTATGATTTATTTAATTCATTAAAGTAAAAAAAAAAAAAAAAAAAAAGTATTTTGTGCATTTTAGCTCAAACAGGGAAGTGCATAAATAATTTACCATTCTTGGTATAGCCCAAGAAGTATCTTCTCCCAGGTTGGACAAGAGGACACAGAAGCCCAACCACAGGGATAAGTATTTCCATTTCCTTCAGGCACTACTCATTCACCCTGCTTTGTTGACGCTTCCTTCATTTCCTTTTACCAATGATTTAGTCCTATCTAAACAGCATCCTTTTGATTGCCCTGTTTATCAGACAATGAGAAATGTTTCAACTCCTCATAAATTATAAATCATAGTACTACCAACTTCAGAAAGTGATTCATCACATTTCAGCAACTGTGAGAAAGGGCTTTTCCCATATAGATAGTCACATTTATAAAAACTGAATCTTCAGAAAAATCTTCTTCATGAAGGGTATTTTGAAAGATTTGACTGACTCAAAGGCAGCGTGAGTGAAAATGCCATGAACAAAGGTATTTGAATGCTAACAGATCATTTCTTTGTGGGAAACTATCTAATATTCCAAGGCATTCATTTCTATCATCAATCTACTAGTAGACAGTGTAGACAAAGATAGACTCAATGTGTAAAGAAGACATAAAAACTGCATCATTATGAAATCTGAATTCAATTTTAGTCAAAGTCCTTCATTAAACAGATTATCATCAGGTGTGCCACTCATCTAAGCCTCTGTCCTATGCTTCCCTATTGTAGTAAACATTTCGAGCTGGCAGAATCACAAATGATATTTGCTATTCATATCACATTGTCCTTTGTTTCATAGCACCTGACCATACAGTCTTCCATTTGGACCATGATTGAAATATAGGCATCACTTAGAAGTGATCAGCAAACAGGAAAGAAAGAGGACTTAAATTTTACGAGGCTTTCTATGGATTTTTTTTTTTTTTTCTTTTTTTAAATCTATGGAAATAGATGTCAACAGAGTATTGCTAGAAAAAAAAAGAAGAGATTACTAATACTGCAAGAAGACACCAGGAAGGAAACAAAAAGAAAAACCAAGTCACATCAGAAAAATAAATAAGAACCTAGAAAACCACTCGAGTTAATGACCTCCAAAATATCTGGTCCTTAACTGTATCTACATCCAATAAAAGTAGAAAGTGTTCAATACAGACATTACTAAAAGTTTTGCTTATCATGGGACCTACTATATAGTCTTCCAAGAGAAAATTGTCCTGCTGTTTACAAAAAGGAGAGAGCAGATGCTGTCCCCTATCCTTTCCAGGGAAAGTGGGCATCGCCAAGTAGAGCTGGCCAGTACTTTTTGGAGAAGACAAGAACAGGTTATCATATAGATAAAAAGGAAGTAAGACCTCTGAAAAAATGAAGCCCTTTCTCAAAGTTACCTGGATCATTGAACATCTGTGTGGTCTTGACAATGTCTTGCTCACCTATACTGCAGAAATGGTCATGATGTTTTGCACACACTTTGCAGGAGACCTGTACTAACTGTGCAAGTGACCACCACAGCCAGAAAACACAACCTAAGGGCTGGATGTCCTACATTTGATAGCACTAGCAAACAGCAGAGTCTTCTCTGAGCAATCTGCTGTCAGTAAGACACTAAGCTGATAGCCCGTATTGATTCTAGTCCTTACATATTTCTGTCCTCACCAAACACTTCAGAATTCGCTAAGGATACTGAGAGTAAAAAAAAAAAAAAAAAAAAAAAAAAAGTAAAAAAAAAAAAGAAGGTGGTTTTATCACATCAATCATTTGAACAAAAGTGTTCTAGCATTCTATTATCTTTTACAGATATAGTTAAGATTCTTTTCACTGGGATACCTACAGGCCACAAAAACTGCCTGCAAAACTTTTATATCAGTTCAAAGCATATACACATCTGTGTATGCACCTCTAAATGTCATGCGTAAGAAAAGATAAAAGCAAAAGTGCTTTCACTCTTCACCACGGTTTCAAGCTGTGTGTTCCTTGTCATTCTCTTGCTAAGAAAAAGTATGAGACAAGTCCAAATTTCAATGCCCAAGTTTCCTTAAAAGAAGCATACTGCAGTTTACTGCAACAGATACATCCAGGGAGCTGGGTTGCTGGTAACAGAGATCCTAGGAAGGGCTGGTTTATTGATCAGAGAAGCACTTAGTAGGGGGAGGTCACATCAATTCCGTCGAACTAACCAAAACCTTATGGTAGTCAGGGAGATGGAGACAGGTAAGCATCTTCTGAGGTGACCCAGGGTATCCCATCAGCCTCTATATGTGCCCCTCCAGAAGGGCATGGAGCTCCTGCAGACCTTTTACCTCCAACATTCCCGTGAAGGAAGCTTTACACAGGACTCATCACTGATACTCAGGCAATGTGAATGAGTGCTGGCTGTCCATGCAAGCATGATCAATTTAGATATCAATTTAGGGGTCGTAGTGCAAGGAATATGCCCTCCCCTTCTTCATTATATTCAAACAGAAAGCAGATACTAGCTTTTCCGCTCATACAATGTTGCCCTGATTAAATAGTATTTTTCTAAGTTTGCTTGCATAACTTAGCCTTTAGAAAATGACAAGTGAAAGAGCCACAAGTACTATTCACACATAACTTAATCGGCCAGGAGTTATTACAATCAAGTTTTGCTGAGTTTGCTTCATTTGGACGAGCTGCTGGACAGTAAATAAATCCCTGGACATTTTTTGAAACCTCTAAATCAGTGGTTTCCAAACTAGCAGTCCAGCCTCTAAGCATAGTCATGAACTTCCAAGAAATCCATTTTTTCTCACAATTAAACTAGTATTATGCTAATACGGGATTACTAGTTTGTAATTGAGATTGTAACTAGAAAATATTTAGGAACAAACACACACACAGATGATGTAATTGCAAAATTAACTGTTCCAACAATGTTCTTGGAACAATTTAGATTACAAAGACTTCTTGGTCCTGTGGCTGTCTACAGCAGAGGTTTATTTCATGTATTAGTACCTAAAAAGTTTGTTCACCATACTGGCTTTCATTTTATCCAAGTTTTGATCCATTAGTTCAAGTTATGCCATTCAAAAGCTAGAACATCCTTTCTGGCTTTGGAAAGAGCACAGAGACTGACTTCAGAATGCTGAATAAAAATTAAAAGGAACCGAGTAGATGCAGCTTGTAATGAAGTCAGAGCAGTTCTACTTTTCTGAATTCATTAGAAAGTTAAGAACTCTTTCTAGCTAATTGGAAGGTTTGTTTTCTGCCGGTGCACTCTGAAATATGCTGTGGTGCAAAAGTATACATGGCAAATTATTTTTCTTTCCCACTGATTTATTCATATGACACCAGCAATCACAGATGCTAAAATGTTATTGTATAGAGCGTCAGTCACAGACATGCACTATGTAGGGAGGAAGCACCTCTCCTGAAAATGCTTCACCAACTCCTTGTTGCAGATTCAGTGAGTCAGAAGGCTTTTTACTTTTATAAAGTCTGTACTACCAGGCCTGAAAGACACTGCGTTCGAAAACTTCTGAAGACATCACCTCCGAGGGAGCACAAAATAATTGTAACCCCCAGTGCAACTAACCCTACTCCAGAATTTTTACTATACCTCTGTGTGAGAGCTTCTCCAGGATGATCCTTAGGCGCTGAAGAACAGGGGGTGAAATGTCATATTTATAGATGTCTATTACTGGCACTCGCTGACATCTCCCAAATATTCCATCTGCAGGAGAGAAAAAAAGAAAAGGAAAAATATACATTCCGTTTTCTGAGAGGAAGAAATGCGTGATGAGATGCGCATTTCTAATGTATCCTAATTATATATTGAAGGAACCTTTTAAAAGACACATTAAAAAGCTATCAAAGGACTACTGAAGTCATGAGGCAGGGTATTTTCTATCAAAATAAATAAATACTGGAAAGAATATTAGTTGGAGGAAGATTCTACTGTACAAGTTATGCATACAGTTTATTTTATGAAGTAAATTCAGACTTCTGCCTCCCAAATCTTTTGATGTAAGACTTCTTTACTGACAATTCAGTGGGAAAAAACCCTTAACGTTCAGCGCCTACTATGTTGCAGATGAAAAGTGCAGCATCCAGAAATATAAATATTAATTTGCAAAAACTATGAGGATTTGCTGAAACATTTTTAATGCAGAAGCTGCGTGTTAGGCATTGGTAAATGAGAACTGAATCCGTAATGGCTAGTAAAGGCTCATTTCAAGAAGTACCCTCTAATGAATGCAATAAAAGAAAGCTGCTCACAGAACAATGAGATATTAATGTGGCCTAATTTATTTAGCTCCATTCCATTTGTCTAAAATGACAGACTCTTCTCATCAATGTCTTTTCAAATCACACCTTCTAATTAATTTAGCTTCTTATTAGTCTTTATTTAGAGAATTGTTCATTTTGAGACAAGCTTCCTGTGTATGTGTGGGAGGAACAGGGAGTTCAAACATTCAAATTACCTTTCTCTCTTTCATACAAAAGACTAATTCAGAGCCTAGGTGCTTCACACACAATCTGACCATCTGCAATTCTAGGCCTCCGAGAAAGAAAGTGGTTTCATTTATTGTTCAAAACAGTTCTCTTCTCTATAGTGATCCAAAGGAAGCAATTTAAATGCAACAAGTTTAATTAGCAAAATTTTCTACTCCAGTACTAGTTTTAACAGAGTAATTACTTCTGCTCTGATATTACATCTATGCTCAAAAAGGATAGCTACATCAGATTAGCAGAAAATAACGGTAAGTAATAATTTGCAAACGTCCATTACTTTCTCTGCTACTTCACAGAGCTAAAAGACTACAAATGGGAACTACTGGCCCAGCTGTTCACTAAACACAAATAATGGCATAAAAGAAAATAAACCAATCCAGGATGCAGAAAAAGGGCATTATTAGCCTTCACTGTTAAACACAAATACCTCATTGAAATTAGCCAATTTTTTCTTTCTTTGCCTTTCCAATCCTCCTGTCACTTACAACTGCCAAATTAAGTTAATCCAAATTAAAAACTTACCTCTGACTCTAATTTTGTTATTGGAAACTAGGTTTAATTTAGAAACCGCACACACAGATCTGCTTTGGTTTTCTGCCATATAATGTATAAAGCAGCCTAACAGCAGATTAAAATATTCATCTCCACTTAAAAACCTGTTGCATTGGAAATAAGCAAAGTATATAAATATCAGTCACTTGTAAATGGATGGATAACAGGAATAAATAAGGTCTTGATTCAGAAAGGGATAGAAGAACATTTCCGTGTTGGAGAACAAGATTGTTCAAAATGAAACATAACTTGAAATAGCCAGCTCTATTTCGGAATAGCACCATTACTGGCCACAAATAATTAGGACAAAATCTATGTTTATATAAACAGCTAATATTCCGTGATTTTTTGAAGATAACATACCTTAAAGATAAATATAACTTTATTTTAGGGTCCAGAAGAGCATACACATTCAGCACGAATTAAAGTTTTTTGTATTAAATATCATTTAAAGATATCTCCATGGATGCAAAAGCTAATTCACACACAAACTCTAAGAGAGACCTAACTTTTCTTCCTAAAACCAGAGTTTTCAGAAACCTTTAGCCTACTGCCTTTGAATAGAACAAAACCTATTTAAATTCTAAAATTAACAGTTAGCACATGAGTCTGAGCTGCATTATACAATCTATCCCAAAACACTGGGGCTGCTTAGGGAGAAACTGCAAGTTACTTTGGCTTTTGTACTTGAAATATGGGCATAATAAGCTTTGAAGAGGCTGCACATCACAAATAGTGCTCTGCTCTGCTAAATGCAGTACTAGGAGAGTGGAGAAGGAGTAGTATGCCCCAAGGAGTGGTTGGCAAATACCATCTCTAAACTACAGAGGGTCTTTATAGTGGGGATTACTGTTGGACTGGAGTTGTGCAAATAGTAGATTTCACAGTTCAGTTCAGTAGCTTTTTAAAAAAAAAGTAGGAATTTTCTTAAGTTTTTCTATTTGTTTGGGGTTGGTTTGTTTGAGGTTTTTTATTTGATTGTGAGGTTTCTGTGGCAAGATTTAAAACCTAAAAAATTAAACGGAGGTTGAGCATTCAATTTTCAGGGTACCTTTTAATCAAACCTTCTTAAAATTACATAGATTGGGGGGGGGGGGGGAAGGCAAGGGAGAGCCATTTTACAAAAAAAAAAAAAAAAATAAAAAAAAAAATTGTAAGAGTTCCCCCTCTTTTTCTTCCCAAGAAATCTATTTGGCAGATGTGACCCAAATTCAGAAATGACTTTGGTCCAGCACAAACCTCATTTTCACTTAAATTACAGCTAATGTTTAAAAACTGTCCAGCTTAGTCTGCCATGAACTATCCAAACCCGCTGTGATCTTTACAGTGGGTAAATACATAGTGCATCTTTCCAGACCATCTGCACCCACCTCTGGCGCAGGGCGATGTGGGGCTGTTGCAGCGTGTTGGTGTCTGAGCACCCTGTCACGCACCCATTTGACCTCTAACAGCCTCTGACAAGCGAGCTCCCCAAAGTTGTCACGAAGCAAAAAGAAAAATGGAAAAGCTCCCAGATTTTACAGTAAATGTCATACAGCAGAAGAAGTTCAAAGCATGAGTGATGCTTTAATAACCACCATCCACTGCATGCCTGTAGCTGTTCAGAGTGTGTTCATACTGAACTTTGATTAAAATTGTATTCTGAGAAGGAACGTAATATGCAAAAGACATCTGCTCTTTACACATGCCCGGAATGAGGGAAGGCTGAGACAACTGATCAATATACACATATGGTTGCTATTAAAGTGCTCTCATTTGCTAACCGTTAGCAAAAAGTAGTATCTGAAATTTCCATAGTAATATCTTACAAGTTATACTTAGACCTGGAAACATCTGCGTTAACAGCATGGTAATGTTGACTTTTAGACGGCTTCTACGTTTGTTTCCAAAGAAGAGACTAAAACCGAAGAATGATATACCCAAGGAGACAGTGAGATGCTTCTTTATGTATTTGGCTATTTTGCTAATAGGTTTAACATTTGAGAAAAAATGCAAGCCTAAATTTTTACAAGCTGCTCTTTAAAATCTTGAATTTTGACAACTATATATTACAAAGTTAGGTGCTAAGATCAAAAGACACAAATTTAACGTAACCCAGGTGCCCAATAAATCTCAAATAGTGGCAGATGAACCTCCTTTGTTAGAGACAACGCCCTGAAGCATGGCACACGTATTTACACGGAATATTTATCAACTTCCAGTGAAAAAATTACAACCGATAGATTAAACCTTGAACAAGTCGAAACACAAGTTCTGGAAAGGTGATTTTTGAGAGAGGTTTAGAAGCAAACGGAAAACTCCCATCTTAATTCATTATTATTGCCCATTTGCCAAGAATTGGTGGATATTTATGACCTGTATTACCTACTGAGGAAGGAAGCACCACGTTACGTTCATGACTGACATCTAGATACTGAATTATGTAAAAGGAGAGCACAAAAATCTCTACTTTGAAACAGTTTTGAAGAGTTGATTGCACCAGCATGTTCACTTGGTACAGTAGACAGGCATCACACGCTTAACAGGTACTAAAAAGTCTTTGGAAACTTGCTCCGAGTGACCACCTTCACCCTGAAGGCAAGACTACTTGTGGGCAGCTGATTCATGAAATTCTAAGTAGCGTTTCCTACAAAAAATATCCCAGCATATAATAAGCTGTCCTTGGCTAGAGAAACGTATTCCATCCTAGAACCACTAAGTATGGCTAATCTGATAATTGAAACTAAGATGTATACAAGACTTGGCACAGTTTTGAATAACCCCAGCAAAAAAAAGAATGAGTTCTTGTTGAGTGTATTTTGCTACTGAACAAAGCTGTGAGGACTGGTAGAGACACTAGAGCTCGTCTGCAGGCTGATGAAAGCTTGATAGATGTAAATTAAAAGATTGCGTTCTGCAGAAATTAATTATTTAGATCCACATGCAGTGAAATTTTCACATGGCAGTGACAAGCGACCTTTGCAAAGGAGCCTTCGAGCAGACGCTTTGAACCCGGTTCTTCTGCTCTTCAAACCTCCTGCAGCAGCCGGAAAAGAATCAGCTTTCCAGGCAGTGACCGTGTTCTCATACCTGGGTCGACCAACGCTTCAGCTTCCTCACCCTAATCACCTGACAATCATTACAGGATTATAACATAGAGCTTTGTGTAAAACAGAAGTTTTGCCCCATATTGCAGGCATTGCGCTTTGTTCCCGTGTCGTACTGTAGCAAGAAAATCCACAGCCCAGCGGTGTGTCTAAGGGCATCTGCTGCCACCTTGGACTGTATCATCTGTGCTCTTGCAGAGAACTTCCTCTAGTGTTTCTGCGGAGCGTTCAGTGGACATCATTCTTCGGCCACTTAACCTTCTGTAAGAAAAGGGTTCTTTCTTCTCGCTGAACATGGACCTTATTTCACACTCCTTCCCCCAGCTATTGGTTTAAGGTGCTGTAAGATCCAAGAGCAGACCAGGACTAACGAAAAGGCCAGTGCTGGATGTCAAGGTTAGAGTCCGAGTTGCCTACCAGAAATATTTAAGTCATTTTCCAACGGGAAGCATAATATTTGCATCTCAAAAGTCTCATGATACTGGACTTCAAGGTCACAGATGTTAAATGTTTGAGAAAGTATGAAGGAGATTGTTAGAGTATTTTACTCTTCTCTCCCTGCTGCTTCTCTCCAGTAAGGTGTTTGTTTTCAAAACCCTTTTCCAAAAATTAAAAAAAAATTAAAACTTAAACGTTACCGTTCCTTGAAGAGGACATTAAGTTGCATACCAGGAGGGAGGCTTATTTTGGAAGACACAGTCCACAAACTCACATTCAACATTTACAAGTAAGCTCTTCAGCAAACTGCATATTTTTAATATTCCATTTATTAAAAAGATTTGTTCATAATTTATACCTCTACTTTAAAATTCTCTTTACAAGCAAGGTAGAGATCATATGGATAGAGCAACAGTGGCTTCTACAGTGTCATTTCTCATGCAATGTTTTGAAAATACTACTCCAATGCTTTCAAACAGCAAATGCTTACAAGTCTCACTGCAGCAGGTCGTCACAAAAGCTGCTGCTTGCAATCACAGTTAACTGCATTGCAAACCTGCAGCGCTCCACGAGAATGCAGCTTTCCTAGGAGGCAATCTCCCCCTGTTAAACTTTTAAAACCTTTTTACCATTTTATTTTGCTTATCTCTGTGCAGCCTCAGTAGTCCTGGGTGATTTCCGTTTCGGAGCAGCCATAGTGGCATCTAGTGGACAGTTCCGTGCTCAGGGATCAGTCCTGGAGCTCAAGCTCTTCACCTTCTAAATTTATTGCTTTCAGATCCATTTGACTTCATCTGGAATACAGTGCTATGCAGTTACAGCCACCCTCAAGTCTTGCTTATCCACACGGCCGATAGGCATGTGAAAGTTTTTAAGGCAGTTATTTAAAATTAAGAAATACAATTTTTAAAAAAAGGCTGAGTTATTTCTGGAAGTAATGTATTATTAAGAGAAGTAAGCAAAGTGCATACAGATTGTTTTAAAAAGAGTATGTGGTGGTATTCTGCTTTTGCTAGCGTGTAAGCCACAAAACATTATGCAATAAAAGTAAATCCTCAACTGTAAATAAAACACAAAGCATATTTTTTTGTAGATTTATGTTGCATATTTAATAGAAACACCATAAGAAGCAGAAAACAACAATGTTCTAAACTTGATTTTTTTCTTTTATCCAACCAGAATGTACCATGCAGTGGATATTCTTAAGAACAGTCTAGTAAATACACTCTTTCTCAGCTACTAAATAAACTGCTGCCTGGAAGGCAAAGGTAACTTTGTAAATTCTGCTGAAAGCCAGACCACCTGACAGCCCTATAAAAGGACTCTAACAAGATTTAATGCCTTTCCTCACCTCTTTGGACACAGATATTTAAAGAAAAAAGTGGATGGACATTCGGCTTTCAACCAAAAAAATCTCAAACCTAAAACCCCAGAATATTTCTGCTGATTGAAAGAACTTGATGGCATATTAGTGATTACGAAAGTAGTCATGTTCAAAGATAAAAGTTCACATTAACAGCAGCATTAGTTAGCTGTTGTGCAAACAGTGTGATAGGGCTGGGATTTGCAAAGCTCCAAATCATCCCGAGGCACATCTGAGAGCAAATCGCTCCTCTGGGGTTTACAGTCCCCTTGTCTCAAGGAGTAATTCTGAGAGCAAGTTCTGGAGGACTCCGTTATTCCTTCATCAAAAAAAGATATAACCTTCAACAGAGGGGAAATATAATTTCAGGAACTATTTCTGTGCTAACCTGCTAATTTAAGTGGTGGATTGTACGGTCCCGGAATATTATGCACACTTTCACTTGAGAGGGGTTTTTTTAAGTTACAATAGAAATATGTAAATTGTAGAGAAAGTAACTTAAAAAATCCTGCTCTCTTGTGTACAGCAAAAGGAGGGAAGGAAAGGACCATGAAAAAGCTAGCTACAGTTTAACAAAGCAAGAGCAGAGCAGGCTTGCCATGAAAGGAAGTGCTTCCCGCTTCCAAAAAGCCCCTGAGTTAAGTTATTCAGCTAAGAGAATGAGAGGTCCAAATTTCAATGCCTACTTTCTGCCATCCGGAGTACAGAAATGAAGCCCAGTCTCAACAGGTCGCACACAGGCCTCCCAAGCACAGAAATAATGGCCATGCCTTGGGAGGAAAGGGCAGGAGGGAGTTTAAGGAGAGGAAAAAGGAGAGATGAAAAGAAAGCAAGTCTTAAATTTTTGCTGCTAGAGTTACTGTTCAAGTTGAGTGATGCTTGAATAGCTTGGTACTTCTTAGAGAATCAAACTTGAACTTTCTGCAGCCTAGGTAACTATGTGGAATGGAAGCTGGGTTTGGCTGCACGATGAGGACAACAAAGGATAACAAAGCTGTGACTGAAGCAGTATCTTCCACATCCAGATGACCACTACAGTCTGTAAGCCACAGAAACCATCTGCCTCTAATTTTGATCACAGAGACCAATCCAGACTTGAGAAAACCAAGAAGCTCTAATTGTAATACATTAAGACGACTTTTCTAAGCAAAACTACATACTCAATATTAGCTATGATGTCTCAAAGAAAAAAAGAGCTTGCAATCAAAATCAGTTGAACAGCAACTCCTTTTTTTTGTCAATACTTGTACTAAAGAGAAAAGGGAGAAAAGACATAAATATATAAATCCTTCTCCAAAAGGAAAAATACTTTAAATTGAAGTATAAGTCAAGTATTAGTAGCCTTACAATAAAGCTATCTCTTTTTCTTTAGCATATTTAGTCATTGGACTGCGAGAATAACATGTACGTTTATACTTTACATTGCTATCTCATTAGTGAGAAATCTGAGCCACGTAGCACCCCTCATCTAGAAAAAGCTAATAATTTTCCAGAAGAAAGATGGAATACTGCACCAAACTCTGACCATATCATTACCAGAAAGCTAAACTAGAGAAGTTCAGAGAAAAAGGAGAGAAAGGAGGTAGCCACATAGATCCTTAAGCATTGAACTATCTGATTCTTTATGGGAAAAGACTAAAAATTTATGCAACACGGTTGATCAATTATTTATGACATTATTGGGAGAAATGCAGTGAAAAGACAAAACTGAACACTCTGAATCAGAACAAGTTTCAAGCAGAGAGAAACTATTCTGAAGCTGTTAAACTCCCTCCTGCAAGAGTAATGGAGCTCCTATTGCTTGCACTGTTTAAAATTAAGCCAGAGCAATGAGGAATGATGGAACATTAACAATTCTTTTTTTTTTAACTCAGTATGCATTTAGGAACAGAGGTTACTGGAGGGACTAAGAATTTATTTATGGAAGCAATGAGATGCAAATATACTAATGCTTATTTATGCACACTAATTTTCCAAGTATCACTGAGATGTACTTCAGTCACTTGAAGGATCCCCATTACATTTTCGGTTGGTGCCAAGAACCACTTTGGTGCTGGCAACGTCTTCACTGTGTGATCTGACTGTAGCTGCTCTTGCATCTGTATTCCCAAGGCAAAAATAACTCCGCAAGGAAACATGTTCAGGAAAATGGATTTCTGCATTAATTTTCATTTTGTATTAAAAACAAAGTAGTGAAAGTTTTAACTTGTGCTGTCTAAGTGCCAAGAACTTGTATTTTAAGAGTTAGTTATTACGGGTTTGCAGGAGACAGTGTTCTTGTGAAAACATGACTAATGACCGTTCCATTCATATTCATCAGATGCAGTATTTAATAGTTAGAGCAAACTTGGTTTATTTCTGACCTTTGCCAAACTTGAAGCTTTCTAGATCTTTGCAGGACAATATTCATTGAGACCGCAGATTACTTTTGTAATCTGAGCTACTGCATTTATTTCTAAATGGAATTGACTTCAGACATGCATGAAATTATAGTAATAAAGATCTCCATCTTGTTCCCTAGCTGGAGAGTATTACAAAAATTACAGAAAATTATGTTATGCCAACCTGAACACATCAGCAAAAATTTTAAATGCATTCCTTTATGAAGGGGAGGGAAAACCCTTACAAACTAGGATAACTTCACAGAGTGTTGCACGCTGTGGACCGATTAAAACTGTCTGAAGCTACCTCGGAGATCTCTGCACCTTGCTCAAGTATGAAATATCAGCACGCCTGCAGAAGCCACAGCACATCACGGGCACTGGAACAGCCGAGAACCTCACTGCAAACTTTGACAGAGGGATGCCAACTGTTTCTGCTGAACAGTCTGGAGAGCGTGAAAAATCTCACAGTTTTCAAGCAAACTGTGCTTTAAAATAGCTAAATATGATGTTACATACCTAGGACCACCTATCAGAAGCTGTATTTGGAAAGGTTATTTCTATCAAAATGAATTCGAGGTCCGGACACAGCTGTCCCCTCGCTGTGGGGCACAGCCTGAGCACTGCCCGTAGCTTTGCTAATGGCACTTGGCGAAGGGCGTGAGACATTACAGTCCCCCTTGCTTGGTTCAGACCCCAGCATTCAGTCTGAGGCAATACCAGGGCAAAAGCGTTAATAAGGTTTGCGGATATTTGAACATGAGGGCAATAAATTGGAATGAGGAGGTGACGTCATTCAGTATGCAGCATGGATGAGGTCACTGGGGGAATACAGAGTTCTGGTGTCCAAATTTTAACATGAGTGATAAATTTTGGAAAGGACATTGAGCGAAGCAAAAGAGATTATCTCCAGGCTGGAAAAAGCCCTATGGTGAAATGCCTTTTCCAGCACAGAAGTCTTCAGAAGAGAGGATGATCTTTTGTCTCTATAAGTAAGCCTGCAGACAGATGAAATGATATGGGAACAGAGATCTGGAACAGGACTGGGAGCAGTTTCAGAAGTATTTAATTCTCAGTTTTGTGCGTTACAGTTCATAACAACTTTTAAGATTTGCAGTGTCTAAAATTATGGTAAGAATGAATCTGAAAAGCAAGATTTTTTTTTCTTTTGCAATGGGTGCAGAGCAGAGACTCCTCGATGTTTGTGAAATGTGCAACTCCAAGTTTCTTCCTGTCTTATTGACAGAATACATACAGCTCACAGGAAATATTTAACATTTGAGCATACTTGTAAGTTGTAATATGCTTTTTAATATACTGTACACAAAAGCCACTGTTTAACTGGAGGTTGGGGGCAGAATTTAAGCTGTTCACAGCTTAAGAGTCTCCTGCAATTTGAGTGGTTAAGTACAGAAGTTGTATAGTCAGCACACGTACTTCTTCAAAGAAGATAGAATAAATAAGAATAATTTTGAACAAAGTATTCATCTTACAAAAGGAGGAAATAACAGTTCATCAAAGATGCAAAATAAAAAAAAAAAAAAACAACTTGAAAGCCACGAGGACTACAGGATCAGCAAAAAAACCCCACTGAAATAATATTTTAATAATGAGCGCCATAATGTATCTTTCTAAATTTCTTCCTCATACTATATTGCTTATGAAGTGCCAGGTTCTTGCTTGGGATAACAGAACTACACAGAAAACAGTATATCTGTTTGTTGTCTCTTCTTATACTCCAGATGAATGCTCTTCCAGGCAGAAACCATCACTTTTTTTTAGCATGTTTTGATAGAGCTAACAAAAACTATTGCAATCTTAAGTGAAGAAAAATGCTTTGACCCAAAATCTATGATTCTGAAGCTTCTGCTGGATTACCGAAAACAACAACACGCATTTAAATAATATTTCTGAACTTACAACACGTACTAGATGAGTAACTATTTACCCAGATCCTTGCACAAAGACTACTTTTCTTAAGGATGTCACCTCAGAGTTTCACTCTTCTGCCAGCGCTTTGCCATTCCCCAGTTATTCAACCACTCAAGCCTACACTCTTGTTCTGGCCAGCAGAAAGGTTTGCAAAGACCTCTCCAAAGGCAAAAAAGTAAACAGAACTGTACAATCACTAATGAAAGCAAAAGGATAAAGCAACATTTTAAAAATGTGAGAGGAGAAAGAAAAGACATCCTGAAAAACCCACCACTTTCTACCCTAGCCCTATTTCAGCTCTAATTTGCCTGTCAACAAAATCCTTCTCTGATGAAACGTAATTTGTATATACCTAAAATAGAAAAATCTCCAAACCATGTACATATATAAACAATTTTTGATGCAGCCAGACATTTTTGTTTAATCTACAATAGCATTTTCTCCCAAAGGCATCAAACAAAATAGTCAATTTTTATCTTTTAATCCAACTTCTACATATCTAGTAACTGCAGTAATTTTACAGTGTATTTCATTTATTTCTTCAAAGTTGCTAAGAACAGGAGCCAGAAACAACTGATAAAAAAATTTGCTGCTATTTTCAGTATTTATGAATGGACAATGTAGGAGCTGAACATCCCCTTTCTCTCACACCTGGAGCATCAGCCTTTCAAATAAAAATGTTCACCCCAAAGTCAAGAAAGGACAGTCCAGAAAACAACCTGCAAATCTTAATAAATTCAAGATTTTAAAGGCAGCACCCCAAGTCTTCTGCACAAACTTCGTTTGCCACAAAGTTCATATTCTGCCTAAACCACTGACTGCTGTCATATTTGGTGCAACTTGTTATGGGTCGAAAGATAAGCAGCAGGGCAGCAAAAAGAGGAGGTTTATCTATGGCAGCTAATCTTCTCAATCAACAGCACTCAGCTCTGCTTAACAGCCGTTGCCAAGTAACGGGGACCAGCTTTTCTTATCGGCTTCATAATGTTTCATTGACTATTCAGACTAGAATAGAAAGCTGTGACACTCAGGGTTATAAGCAGCACAAAATGAAAATGGCATATTATGTGGTATGAAGAAGAGAAATCTTTTAGCCCTCACCTTATCTGGACAGTGACTGTTACTCAAAAAAAGAAAAAAAAAAAAAAAAAAAAACAAAAAAACCCCACCACCCAAAACATCTATCATTTTCTGCTCTGCTTATTTTAATACCACAAAACAAACAGAAAAATATATCTACATAAACAAGATTTTTTTAAAAAACATTGTTGGCAGGTCCTCAGCAATTCACTGACATTACTGATACCTCTTATACAGAGAGACAAGGGTTGCGTAGATCCCTATTACATTACTGAAAAGCAAGCGTTCACTGCTTACTCTAAAGCTATTGCAGCAGCTTCAATGCATTAAGGGAAGTCTTCTCACAGTAGGTGGGATATTCCTCAAACCTTGATAAACATGACCATAATAAGACAATCTATGCAAAACTGACAACAACATTTCTTCAACCGCATTACTACTACTCTTTCCTGTCTTCATCTCTGCACAGATTCTGATTTTCTGTTCGAATATTAATACCCTTCATGTACTGGAACAGGAGTAGCAAAGCCTTATTGCACCCATTGTGATTATGATTTTTAGTATAATCACCTTTTCTGATTATCTGGTTACTGAAATCTAAATCTGGGGCTATCGAGAATTATGATGAATTGTAACTGTCACTGTATTTGCATGTTATAATCAGCATATACAGAATTACATCATTACCCACCACAGGCAAAGTTGTAAATAGGAAGAGCATATACTTAGAGACACTCACTTTATCAGAGAATGTAATGATATACTGCCAAAATTAGAAAATAATTTGTTTACCTTTATCCCACCCAAAAGAATGACTAACCATCCGCAAGTCACCATATCCAGAGAGCTATGACCCCTCAAAGTTTTGTCTTTGATATATTTATGCATGCCCAGAAAATGGAAGGAATATCCTGCAACAAACTTTACACTCGTGGAATTCTCTGCCTTTCACACAAAGTTCAGGTTTGGATTTAAGGCAAATATTTATAAGCATTTGAGGTCTCAAGTACTTCTGAAGGATGTCGTGTTACCGTCTCTTTCCGTACAAACTCCAATGCATTCAGTTACTGTTAAGCACATGCCTAAATTTACATTCATTGCAAGTCTCCCAGATGCTACTGGGAATATTTCCATGCTTAAAAATAACTATTTGCTTAAGCAATTGTCTCTACTGCAGCCTCAGTGTTCCATGGCTGTCTTGCTTTTCCACAATTTTAGAAAAACCTGAAAATTAAAAGCAGTTGCAGAATTCTGCATGTATCATATCATACCCTTCAGGAAATTTTAAAGCTTTGCTGTAACACGGAGCCCATGAGATGAAGACCATTTACTGAAGCAGAAACACACCTTTCTTTGGCACTGAAGTTTCCTATGCAGATGTGATTTCAAAGTACTGACTGCACTTAGCTTGAAATGTCTTATGTGATCATGATACAGTGTGATATGGCTATGGGCTCTCTTACATTTAGAATGGGATTGATGAATTCATTTCACAAAGGCATAATTGTTGGCCTTCTTTCAGTGAAAAATAACTTCTGAGATATACTCCCAAAGCTCACCACACTCTCCCTAGTAAACCTGCAGTTTTACCTACACAATGTATTTAGATGACCTAGAGCAGGGTTATCAACTTTTCCACCTTCTCATCTTCCATTTTTCACCATTAATGAGAATACAGAAATTTCAAATAAGAAAAAGTATTATTTCTAACAATGAACAAAGGCAACGTTTCTTTTCATACTTAAATGGCCTGAGTTTTAGGAAAAAGTGTTTTTAAATCTGATTCAGCTCACCGAACCTTGCAAATGAGATTGGACAGGTAAATTAGTAGTGTAGTTGCGACAGGTGTCCTCCAGAGCTACCAAAGAGAGAGGGGCACATGCTGAAGGTGATCTGGCAAAACTAACATCTAAATCATTAAACTGAACAGATACATACCTTGCTACGAATAAAGCCACAAAGCTTTGATGAATGGATTAGCCATAACAAAAGAACAAACTCTAAAAAAATCTGTGGATTCAATCTCAGCTGAGGTGCTACTCTCAGTTTTCACCCAGCTTGACTTTTCAGCTAATAAACACTAAGAGGGGGCATTACACCTATTTCAACTTGATTGAGTACAATAATAAAGTAAGAGAAGGTTCAAAAAGCAAGGCGTCGAGTTTTCTTCTATCGGTCAAATGAGCAAATTTATAAATTTATTAGTAATTTGAATCTATTGATTTATCATTAATTGAATCTATTTATTTCAAATTATTACTATACTATTTGAATAATTTATGGAGCGTTGTTTTAACCAGAGTGCGACAACACTAAAAAAAAAAATTGTATCTCCAAATATATTCGCTTCTACTATACTTTCACATTTCCAAATATTTTCCCTTCATTACGCTTCCATGAAGATATACAAACTGTAGAAAAATACTGGGAACATCAGTAATTTTGGTTCTTAAGACTTCTGCTTTTTGCTCTGAGCCAGGGAGAGAGTGTTAAGATCTTAGTCATGGAGAGGTGGCAAGGTTCTTTAGGAGCAAATAATGGCATAGACTGAAAGAAGCAGAATGTATTTCATCTTCTCATCTCAGAAGCAAATGCAGCCTGGTATAAATGAGACACCTCTTCAGCCATGACCACATAGTGCGACACAGAAGTGCTGTAGGTGATTGCAGGACTCAAGTCCCATCAAGAAGAGTGCACCAACTCTTGGGGCCAAGCACTGTTATGTTAGGATATATCCATCACCTGAAGTTGCTTCTTAAAATATTAGTACAAGAAAAACAACTAATTCTCTGGCAGTTCATAAAGAGTATCATACCTCAAAAATCCATTTAAATTTTTCTTTGAATAATGTATAATTGTTCCTTTACTCCTGTGCCATATTACTAGTGACATTACTTTTGAACGTTGACATCAGGATCCCTAAGGGCCAGATTTTCAAAGCTGAGCACATACACTTAAGGAGCAAAGGAATAAAAATACCAGATAGGCACAGGTATTGAGATCCACAGTTTTGTGTGTGCATAAAATCAGTCATACAGGCTGTGTCATAGGCAAGCAAATACTAATTGCAAGTGCAGATACAGGAAGAATTTCTGTATTATGATGTACATCCTATGGAAGATGGCTATGCCAAAATCAGGACAGAGGTTACTGCTACTGTTTTGACTTCTGTCCCATGGGGATTCTGTTCCAAAACTGTAATTTTAAAATCCCTGTCATGTTGTTTCAGTCCCTTCACGTTTTTGGTATCTGGAGTGGAAAAAAGGGGGAAGGAATTGGCTGAATAGAAACTAACAATGCTAAACAGACATTGGAATTAAAATTTTGGAAAGCAGTACGAGAAAATCTTACTTTATATATTGAGTATAAAATCTTACACTCAAAACCAACAGGCCTGTCAGTAATTACAGAGAAATATAGTTTTCATACAGATCCATCATTAGGCATCATTCTAGTAAAACCATTAGAAGTGCCCTCTTTTTACCTACAGGCAAAGCCTTATGCTAAGCTGCTTCCATACATTTAAGGAATTGATTTCAACAGCACTCTCAGTTTGGTTTTTTTTTTGTTTTTTTTTTTTTTGTAAGAAGGCTTCAGAATAATTTCTACAAAACCAACATGGATCATCTTTAATTACTGTATTGCAACCATGGCTATTTAAAAACCCAGTCTCAGCAAAGTAGATGACAAACATTAATGAGCAGTAATGCACACATGGTATTGTAAATGAAAGGATAATGAAAGCAATTTATTTGAAAATTAAAATATGATTAAGAATGGCAGTCTGTACTAGGACCCAGATGCCAACAGAAAGCAACCAATGTGCAAGCAGACTGTCATTAATTTGGGAACTGTATGAAATTGCTTTCCTTTCTTTGACAGTTTTTAATATAAAGTATCTTAACTAATAGAGAGCATGTATACACTGGAAGCCACAAGACCTATGGCGATTTTTAGAAGAAATGAAGAACACTACAGGGAAAGGGGAAAGTCTCCAAGAGAGCAAAAGAGAAGGGAGTACATTCAGAAGATATTTCAAATTTTAGGTAGGATGAATTGCATTCTGCAAAAGTGCCTCTCTGCACCGACTCTGGAGAGACTGTCAGTTCTTAACTCACACTCAGCAGAGTGCCTGAGCTGATCAGGTAAAGCCAGAGCCTGTCTCCAACAGCAGGTGCTCACACCAGCACCTAATTAGAAACAGGACACTTGGGGAAAGCCCAAAAAGCAGGTGCACCGGAGTTAGCTAGATGCACGCAGAGGGGGTCTAGAAGCAATTTAACTACAATGGTGTTCTCCTTCACAGGTGTCAGTAAGCCTTTCTGAGAGTATGCAAATATGTTTAGGATCTAAACTGGTTCCATCTGTACAGTGTGGGATGCTAGGTTAAGTCTATCACTTCAAGGACCTCTGAACTTTGCTCCAAATCAGAGTATAGCATACCTTGAAAACCTGAATTAGTATTAGGTACTAAAATAAAAATGCTCCTCTTTTTTTTTTTTTTAAAGTGTCTGCTTATCCCAAATTGCCAGTGACACAACAGCAAACCATACTCAGCAGATTGCTATTAAGTTGTCATATATACTCATATTTAAGCATCTAAGTTTGAACATTACAACCTAAATAACTTCATCAGAGACAATATGTCAGAAGTGCTTGCGCTCCATGACAAATTGCTAGACCATACATCTCCAAGACACACAAATATGTGAGGATGTACAAAAAAGTCATGGAGAAAGGCTTCTCTTTTTAAAAGACCTGATGAAAACACAAGAGGGAGCTGTGCTGACCAAAGCTAAAGGACCATTCTGTCTTGATGGTACTAAGCCCGCTTGTTTTGTTCCAGCTGCAGCAGGTCAGGGTCAGGTATCAAATATTTATCAGTCTGATTTCAGAAATTAAACATAGGCATTTGGATAGCTGTTCTCAGGAAGATAAAGTTCCAGTTAAGACATATCTTCTGTTACAGAAATCCACTTAATAAATGTATTAACTTGGACCTAACGCAGCACAACCAGCCGGTCCAAAGAGGTGATTACCGGGCTGTGTTCAGCATCGGTGCAGTGTCACCTCGAGGACTGTGTGCAGTTCTGGCCCCACAGTTTAAGAAGGATGTGAAGGTCCTTGAAAACGTTCAGAGGAGGGCAGCAAAGCTGGTGAAAGGGCTGGAAGGAGTGTCCTATGAGGAGCAGCTAAGGATTTGGGTTTGTCTAGTTTGGAGAAAAGGAGGCTGAGGAGTGACCTCATTGTGCTCTACAGTTTCCTAAGGAGGGGAAGCGGAGAGGGAGGTGCTGAACTCTTCTCCCTGGGATCCAGTGATAGGACACGTGGGAGTGGTTCAAAGCTGTACCAGGGGAGGTTCAGACTGGACATTAGGAAGCATTTCTTTACTGAGAGGGTGGCCAAACACTGGAACAGGCTTCTTAGAGAGGTGCTTGATGCCCCGAGCCTGTCAGTGTTTGAGGCATTTGGACGGTGCCCTTAATAATCCGCTTTAAGTTTTGGTCAGCGCTGAACTGGTCAGGCAGTTGGGCTAGATGATCACTGTTGGTCCCTTCCAACTGAAATATTCCATTCTAAGGTTCAGCTTCAAAGCAAAACAGAATACTATGCTATTATGAACAGGATTTTGTCGTATATTTACTAAAATGTATGTAGAGTGTTTACAAGATATGTAGACTAAGGAAAATCAAGGTAAGCAATCAATAGCTTCTTTCACCATACTTTCTTGAATAAATTTATATTTTATGTATATAAATCACTTATCCTCCTATCAAAAAACACCCCAGGAAAAAAATTTCATCAGTGTTCCTCCCAAGAACTGGTATTTTCCACTTTATCTAAGGTCTAAGAAGAACTTCTTACTCAATACTTGGCTGCACAGTAAACACAAATCCTCCTAGTAAGGATGTACAATATTGAACACTGCAGACACCTTCCATCCATTTTTATCTTGGATAAGATATTACATATAATGTAATATATACACAAATTATTATAATCATAGAAGTAAATTTCTAATTATCTAAGGCAAAAATGGCAAGTTTTTAGGGGTAACAGCTGTAGCCCAGCTAAGCTGAGCTGAACTGGTACCTTATCACTACTAACAGCACAGAAAAGACAAAGAAAACAGTTTTATCTGTAGAACTCCATGCCTTAACAAAAGGCTATTCCCTGGCCAGAATACATTTTTCCCCCATCACCCCCCCCCCCCCTCCGCCCCCGCACTGTTGCACTGCTTTAGCTATTACTAAATTTTACAAAGATTCTTAGAATTTTCAGCTTTTAATTGTTTCTTTTCTGTCAGTCAAGCCAATCAGTCAACACATCTTAAAAACTACTTCGAACTCTGTTTGAACAATGCCACTTTTGGGTAGGTGACAAGGGCTAATCATCAATGAAAAAATATAAATAGAACCAATAGCTGCTTAAAAATATATTTTAATCCTTAAGAAATCCACTGGGATATTAACAAAAGGTGGTTTTGTCTGCGAAAAGGCATTAACATAGCCATTTATAAAACTAATAGGAAAGCGAGCACTGCTCCAGTAATAATGGAAGTACACTGCAGAATAACATTATGGAAATAGGATACCAAATTGAAGAATTGACCTTGGGGCCCTGGCTTATCCTGGATGAAGATGACTTGTGAAATGAAAATTTGGCTGTAATTTGCTCTTGCTTTCCCTGAAAGGTTGAAGGCATTTCTATTCCAAATGAATAAAACGACTGTTAATTTCCTAGCATTAAGTGGGGTGTTCTTAAATATAGTTATTTAAGTGTATTCAAATACATTTCCAAGTCTTATTTTTATTCGTAGAAAAACAGAACTAGTTTTCTGTAATTTGTATCATAGTCAATTTCTAACAGTTAATTTTTAAATCACTTCAGAGAGAAGTACCTGCTACAGCTGAATCAGTTGGATGTACTATACTTATGTATCAAGTGTTTATTCTTGATTTAACAGGATACATTGGTCTGAGCATTTGATATTATAAGTGAACGTGAAATACAGAACATGAGAACATTCCTTCAAAGAGTCGTATCGCTTTCAAATAATGGTAAAAAAACTATCATCTGTTGTAGAAAAAAATAACAGCTAAAAATATGAGCTTCATAGTTTTGTTTAACATGATACTTATTTAATAATGGCCATCAGTGCATCTGTTTCGGGGAATGGGTAAATGTCATAATATGGTGGTTAAAGCCAGAACTAAAATAAATCAAAACAAAGCAGAAGTCACAGATGGATCATACTATATGCAAAGTAAAAAATTTGCATGCAGTACTGTCCTTGAAAGTACCAGGCATATATTAAATAGCACCAAGAACCAAAGGAAAGGAACGTGCTATAAGATCCACAAGTCTTTCAGCAAGTCTTTTACACCACTAGTTTTAATTATTGATATCATAGTAGTACCTAGCATGCTCAAGAATTGTTCAGGGAATATATTAGAAATGCAAACATACAACAAAAAATCCATCCATATATATATATTTACAATAACTATATTTTATATGTGCATCTAGATATTTTAGTATCGTATAGACGTATAAAATAAAATAGTAATTTTAAAAACTCTCCTCCAAGGAGATTACATTCATAAATGAGTATTTATGGCATTTGGAAATGGATACACAAGTAAGAGCTTGGCAATACCAGCCAGAATGACAAGCAATACTAAACACAGCCCAGTTCCCTGAACTTTGTATGCTTCACAGAGGAGAATTTCAAGATGGAATCTGAAGGACAGCTTTAAGTTTGCTTATGAGTGGTTACACAATCTTCTGTCAAACATGGGGGATATAAGGGAGAAGGTCAAAGGTGCTTATTGAAATGAATACAAAGAAGATAAAGCCTGGGGTAACTGGTAAAACAGAAAAAGGAATTAAAACATGTATTATTTATAAGAAATAGGCCTAATACATTCTGAGCCTGTATTCAAGGTGAGAAAAATTCTCAAATCACATGTCTAAACAGAGAGATTCTAAATTTGCTATGTATTTTAGCAAATTTCAAATTAACCCCCCATATTTTTCAAATTAACAACCTCTTACAAAAATCTTACTCTTCAGTATATTATTGGTTTTCTTTTGTCTACTTAAGTGGAATCAAGCACAAACAGCGAAAAACTTCCAGAAATCCATGATTTCTAAGAAAATAGTATTTGGTAGCAGTTTACTAAGGTTTTTTTTTAAAAAAATCTTGTTTCACTCTACACTAGATTAATATTTGACCTATTGCTTTATATCAGAGATAAGATAAAGCAATACAATTTCTATTTCATGTGCTCCTCAAGCCACAGTCCCAGTCTAAGAGAGCGCCCAAGAGCTCCGTATGCACTGGTAAACAAAATCGTGCTACAGAACCCTTCTGGGCACTGGCATTTGGTCTGCATCAGTAACATGTTAGAAAGGTCTTTGGCATGGTTTTGTCCCAACTAATACTCTTCCACGCTAACCACGTGGATAGCTCATGAGCTATGGCATTTCAAGACACACTTACAGGAGGCAGTGCGTACCTGTCCACCTCTTGACCAGAGATGGACCACTCTATGCCGCACAGATGCAGGGCCAGACAGTGAGCCCTGGTCATTTTTATAGCCCATATAGCCACATATTTTTAAGCACACAGCATAAACAGCAGTGGATATTGATTCTCTTAAGATTTTTTTTTTTCTTGAAACACCTATGCATATCACAAGCATCTGAGACCATTAACAGAAGAGCAGCTTTGTGTAACGGACAGTGTAGCAACTGAGTTTAAAGCCAAGTATAGGACAGGAAGAAAGAAAGGAACTTCCTGTAATATATGTTGTAATAAAAATATACCAACTGAATCTTCAAGATATTTCTCATTTTTTCCTTCAAAGGTCCTACCTGAAAGGCGGGCTCCAGAGCCCAAAGTCTTTGAAGAATCCTCTAAGTCCGATTCTGAACCTACCCATGACTCATTAGTACCTGTCTATTCTCATGTTAATACTGGTCTTTAGCTTAAATACCTCTTCCCCCCCGCCCCCCGGAATTTTATCAATAACATAATTACAGATACCAACTGCATCATCAGGTATCACCAGCATATCAGGTATCATCTCTCTGGCTTAATCTGCAAGGTTAAATAGGATGTCCTCCTCGAGCTCCCTTACTGTGAGAGACTTCATTCTCTAATCTTATCACCAGCCTTTTTTCTGCACTCTCTCCAGTTTCAGCTAAATCTTCCTCAATGCTTTGGAAAGAAAACGTCCATATGAGTATTCCAGGCCATCTTTTGGTAAGGTTATATCCACTGCTACCTGTGTATCTCTGCCTCCATGTGCTTAGGTAGATGCATACTAAAATTGTCCATGGTCTTTCACAGTAACATCATAGTCAGGATGCGCAATCATCCCACAGTTGAAAAATCCATTTGGGCCCTTTTCTTCCTCTGCCATTTCCAACTGTGAATGTTCTAACAGTCGAGCTTTTAGTCCTTGACTGTATGAACTTTCACTTTGTACTGTTCGTACGACTCTAACATTCCACTTCTCAGAGCTACACGTTCTTTTCAGTGCGATATTCCTCTTCTCTTTTTACCAAGAAAGTAGCTCAGTTTTCTGTCAGCACTATCTTAATATTTGTCCTAAAGTCACTAATAAAAATATAAAGTGAGATCTTTTACAAAATTCTGCAGAAATTCTTTTACAAAGCTCAGTCCAAGTAATTCTCTCATCAATACTATCCATTGGCATACTCTGTTAAGTTATTGTATTCACTCTACAATTCCTTTCATAGTCTCTGTACTCTGAAATTTAAATAAAAGATTCTTATACAGACCAAGTACTTTGCTGAAGTCCAGTTGATGCCATTGCCTCCATTTCCTGTCTAGAAAGTCAGTTCTCCTTCAAAAATACAGCAGAACAAAACAAAGCAAACCTTCTCAGGCCACTGGCACGATGCATCTTGGGTAGATCTATACTGTCTTCTTCCCATTTAACTCCAATCAGATTTACAGGCTTGCATTTGCCTGACTCACACTCTCTGCCTTTTACATATAAGCAATATTATCTTCCCCACTCTGTTGCTGTGTTTACAGTACTAGCTGCCAGACCCACCGTTTGGTGTGTCAGTTCTTTCAGGAATCTGGGATGAAGATTATTCAGCATCAAGTTTCTGAAATGGGTTTTACTTATCATAATTTCTGGTTTAGCTCATGATTACTCATCTTGGTTAACATCAATCTTATAAAAACCAAGGCAAAGTATTAACAGAGCCATAGGATTCTCTCCTTTGAAAACCTTCATCGGCATGAAAGTAGTTTGGCTGGCAAACCTGTTGCTACTTTATTACCTGGAATATTAACTGGTGAGGGGTAATTTTATGAACTGAAGCTTTGTTTGTGTATCTCCTGTCCATTTAGAAGGCCACATATTTAATAACTACTTCCAGATGGATTTTTAGTAACATGTGGTCCGAGCAGCCACAGCCCTTAACTAGGCAAAAGAAAAAAAAAATATAAATATATATATATTCTGACAATTATATTAAGTTTCTTGGCTCTTATTTAGAAGATTAGCAGAAAAGCATTAAGAGGAGTGAATCAAAAGAGGTCTGACGCAATAACAATGGAGTCTCTCGACAGATTTCACATGCTAAAAGAAAAGACTGATATGTAGATACCCCTACGAGCATTCTGTGCTTCTAACACAGGCTCTCTTTCCTACTCACTCAGCAATCACCTCTCAGTCATTTCCAAAATACACCAGTTGAGCTGGTGGCAAGACACCCAGGAGCTTGCAGCTCTGCACACTCACAAGTAGGCATCTCCTTTCCAGTATTTGCACACCTACTAGTTTTTCTGGAAACCACAATAGCAAAGGTTGTTACAGTAATTAGCATGATTTCTCTGCCTTCCCTATATGGTTGCACTTAGCAATATTTTATTACTTTCTTTAGAAAACAGATGTAACTATTACAAAACAAGGGAACATTTGTAGAGAGATAGAAATACAGGTATTTCTCACATCAGTTTATATAATTTGCTACCAAATAATGGCATTATGTCAAAGAGTTCTTATAAAAATGCTTCAGATTTGATTCCTGCAAGTACAGAACATGCAAATTCCTAAATAGGATTAAAATACATGAAGTCTATCTATCATGTTTCATGGCAAAGACCAGCAATGTGGTCAGGAAGAAATTTCTGCACTGAAATTTGCATGTGGACTGACAATTGTATTGTTTGTTGAACCTCAAAGTGCTCCTTTTCTGCTCTAGCAGGAACAGAACTGTTAATGATAAAAGCATACATTCATTCTTTACTGGCTTGCTATTTCAAAGATAGCAAATAAAGAAAAAATCCCACAGTTAGTTAAAAATCTGAGATATAGAATATTTCCTCTCTACTTCAATTTAATAGCATTTTTATTACTAGACTTAAGCTGGAAGTCTAACTAAAACAAAAAAACCCCATGAAAACCAGAACTGACAAAAATAAATGACACAAAAAGCTCTCAACTCTCTTCAGTGTTCAGAAAAGTGAATTAACATATTTATTGAATTACATTGGCAATGAAGACAGCAATATATTGAAATTCATTGATTTTTTTTTCTTGACTTAAAAGCAACACAGATGCTTATTACAAAACAGCGGTTCCTCTTCTCATTTTTATCAACCCTTTTTTAACAGCCACTGACATTGACAGTTTCAAGCTTAATTGTACATTCAGCATGTACTGTTAATGACATTAGATAAATGGATCACATCAGAATGCAGTATCGTCAAAAGAGACCACGTGCCAATCTTACAAATTTAAAATCAAACGAGCTACTCTGTAGACCCTGACTCTTCAAGTTGTTTATCAACTGAGTACTAGAGAATATTTTGAATGTCATTATACATCAAAAGATGAAAGATGTGCCTACCACAGCCCATGTTCCATTTATACAATGAAATTTAATTACATGTTATAACTATGCTGTCTTAGAACTATGGTAATTAAAGGGGTACAGTACATTGGTGTTTTATTCATTGTAAGCCCTTATTTTCAGAGGGCTTAACTCAGCCATGCAAATTTACTCCCCTATCAAAGGGAGAAGTCTATCACAAACACAGCTATGCTTGCTGCAACTATGCTAAAATATAGTTGAAACTTATTTGCAGCATCTTTGGGGATGTTGTGAGAATGAGCCTAAAAAATATTTTCCATTGCAATATACAAGGCCTCAGAATAATAGCTGTTCAAAATATCAGGTTACGTTTAGAGTGTTTTGTTTGCCTACATCTCTAACCAGATCTCTGAGCAAAATACTCTCAACCTCATGCAAAATGTCTTTCTGCAAGCCCATTATTAGTACAAGTCGTGAGATTCCCAAATAATTAAGAATCTTTTTGGAAGCATGAAAACTATGTCCTCAAGCAGCAGGGTGTTTGGACAAAATTTTCACCTGTATAGGCTGTTGCAAATTACAATCCTCTGCATCTACATGGGCGTCCGAGCAAGAACTGGTGGCTGAGTGGAGGCAGTTTAATTGGCTGGCCGTGCTCCACAGGAGCAGTGAAGACTAGCTTGGAGAGGTGCCAAATTAACACATCTCACAGATTTCCCAGTCCTCACTCATTCTCTGCTTTATAAAACCAGCCCTGCCCCCACAAGTCTTCCAGACACCCTAAATTATGCTGGCTGCCTTCATATATGTGGGGTAGCATAGAATATCCAGGTCTATCTTCCAAGATGTGTACAGATACACAGTGAAATAAGGACTGCGTACCCTTCCCAGACAAACGCCCTCTTCATGATCTCATGCATTCTTGGATTTCCAGTGCAAAGGGAAACAAATCCATAAAATCACTTCCCCATAAACTGTTCAAGATTTGCGTTACCTTCATTAGCCAAATCTGATATTTTACCTGTTCTTAATGCAAGGCTACTTAAAACGCATGGGTGAGAAGTTTTCAGGGAGTCTAATCTCACTGGATTTATTCCTTCCTCTCAAGTTACACAGTGTAAGGTGCATGGCATTTCTTGGGATAGGATGTTGGGCAAATACTTCTTTCTCCAAACATATACACAAAACATAGTTGCATAAAGCACCAATAAAAATAACTTTATGCTCAATCCACTGAACAAGGCATATGATTTCCAATAAGCAGTCATCCAGTGTAGCAAAATCCTGTAACAACCAACAAAAGGGGCAATTTAAGGACGGAGCATTGCCTTGCTTCTGCAGATCTAAGACTTATTTTAAGCCTTTTTTTTTTTTGAGTGCGATCAAATCAGCATCAACCCAATTATGCCTAAGGTCTATCTTCTTGTTAGATGGCAGGGTCAGTCACAAATGAGCAGCCTCTTGCAATTTTCCATCGAATCAGCTCTGTAATTTGAGAGCTAATGCAGACATCTCATGAAAACAAATCATCAGACAGTGTCGGTTCTCCCCCTCCTTCCCAAAACGAAGCATTCAGAGGGATTTAGGTTTCTCTTTTAAAAGCCAATTCTCATCTCTGTGAAAGCCAATGCAATCTATAGTAAACAAAAGTCAGTAGTCATTTTTAGACCTTCATGAATATTTCAAACCTTTGTGCACCTTTTTTCCAAAAAAGCATTCTCACTTTGTTCGGTAAAAGCCAGATTATTAATTTTAAGTACAAAATACACCCTGTAAGTATTTTGCAAGAAATAAGACATTTGTATTTCAAAACGCAAATCTATAGTCATTAACTTACTTTCCGAGAGCTCAGCACCATTACAATAAACGCATTCAGGAAAAAAAAGCCCCCTTATGTTAAGTGTCCTTCATAATTCATAAATACCCAAAATCTTCAAAAAAAGCTGGTAATTTCCAACAGGGGGAGAAAGAGGCTGCGCATAATGAGCTACAGACAAAACCAAACCTGAGCTGTTTCATTCACCCAACCTCTGCCTTCTTTCTGACAAACTAAGCCACTGAATCTGTACATCTAAACTGCCAACGAAAACAGTAGGATGATAAGGAAGATCCCTAAATTATTCAAAGTGGTTTCTGGGCTTCAAAAGACTTCTTCACTTTGTTCCTTTATATATCTATAGCTATTTAAGTTTGCCTCCGGCTCTGACATAGGCAGCATTGTGCTTGTGATGTTGAAAGAGAGGAGCGATTCTGTAAGTTTGGGCAGACACTTTTCTGGCTGAAGCCCACGAAGAACAAGACGGCCACTTTGGCAGGTCTTGGGATGCAAGAGTCCTAAAGAAGTCATTCCCTTTCCCCTGCCTTTCTATTCCCAATTTCTCCCACACTATAGCACTTCTGCATGTACCAGAAGGAACTTGTCAATCTCTCCGAGGATCAAAAAGTAAGATGCTATTAACATATGCTTTTACTGCTTAATAGCATGTAGACAGCTATCCCAAAGGGGGCCTTCGGCTTCTAAAGAGGGAGAAAGAAAAAGATACCAGAGTCAACATTCTGCCCTAATTCACAGGTCTACCGCTGGTAGAGCCCACAAGTGTTACACTGCTTTTTTGTGCTTCTCTAATGTCAGCAGCCTCATTCTTAATAGCAGACAATAGGCTGACAGAGACACCGAGCAGCTTAGGAAGTTGTAGAGATTTCTAGCGCGTTGCCTCTTGGATACAGATACCTTTTTATTCTCATATCTGCAGAAAAGACTAGAGGAAATACCCTTCTAAGTTCTGCCAGCTGCTGGCAAAAGGCTCCTGAGCGTACAGCCTTTCATACAGACTCCCACTGAAGTCAATGGGATCACTCACATGAATGCAAAGTTGCTAAATCAGGCACTCCAGAGGAATTGAAAAGCCATCTGCTAATTAACTTAAAAATCTATTTTCATCAGATATGTGAATATACTGTATGCGCTTCTCTGTGCGCTCCTCAGATTTAGATCCCAAAATGCAGAAAAAGACTGGGACATGAAAACTGGCAGTTGGGGGGAGGATTGGGACTTCATACCAAGAAAGGAAAATATTAAAGCAAGAGCTCATAAAAACTTTTTTCTCCAGCTAACTACTCTCACAGTGTAATGCAACCAGTGTAGTCTAGTTTAACAAGGAGTTTGCAATTTGACCCTAAACTCGTTATGTGCACAGCATTGCTGCTGAGGGGCCAGCAAAAGCGAAACAGCAGCACTGTAGTGAATTCAGACTCTGTTACCTTTGGAAAACCAGCTGCGACTCAAGGCCAGATCACAAGTACAGTTAAGCAAAGGATATGGTGCCTTGCACAGCAACTCATGCACTCACCTCAGCTATCTATTCCCAAACAATTTCCACACCTACAAACAAAATGGAAAGGGGCTATAGAAAAAGAAAAAACTACCACCCCCTACCCCCCACCCCCCCCCGAAGATAAGCATTGTATTTTCTTCCTTTTAGAGTCCTTTAAATCTGTTTTTCAAGAGCTGTCCAGCTCCATCTCTTCTTCCACTAGCAGTAACATCAGTGAGCTAAGACTTCTAGGAAGCGAAGGTTGCTTTCTTGAATAAAAGGGATTTTCTAATGCCTGGCCTTCTGGATGTTTCTTGTGTAGTTGCTTGGCATTCAGAAACACTGACTGGTTATTTCGGTTCCACACATCTCCACAGAGAAGCCATTTTATACTTTAGCAAGGATACCGCCATGCTCCGCACACTCATTGGATCCCTGTATGCTCTCCCTATAACATGGATATATTCAGAATCAAAATATTTACATGCAAGCCTTATAAGCAGGCTTAACCTTTCCACCACATCTGCCACAGTAATGTTCGCATACAATATTTTATGTACGTATTAATGAGATATGATATTGTCTACACAAACATACATTGTGTATTGCTTATATGCAGAACAGCATAGCTACAAACACTATGTACCTTTACCATAATGCAGGCTAACATTCAAATGACAGCAGTTTTGGAAATATCAGTTCAGCATCAGCAACTACTATCTACATGTAAAATTGAAAAGCTTTTAAATCAGCTTCCTGGTGGGCCTCCTAAGCTGGACACTGCAGATATCCACCATCCAAGAGATACTGACCTACACAGGTGACAGATGTCAGATCTTCACATTGTATGTTTTTAAACATAGATTTGAGGTGCTTTTGAAGATTTTAACCATTCTGAGCCCATGCTTGTAAGGTATATCGTAATTAAATACTTATCATTAGATTTCTAATAACTTTAAGGCCCCCAGTGACAGTGAAATCTTTAGTAACATTTTGCAACACACATTTTCTGAGCTTGTGGTGTTACACGTAGGTTAGCAACATTCATTTGGGATGAACTTTCTGTCTGCTTCTCAGAATTACTCAGTAGCAGCCAAAAGAGGACAAATCACCCCAAGTGAAGGAGTAGCTGTGGCACAGTTTCCATCATTACTTTATTCATGGGAAAGAGGGGCAGGGGGAGAAAGAAAGCAGCAGGAGTTGATATAGCCTTTATGGCCAGGGGCTGTGCCTGCGCCTGCATTAAAAGTCATGTCTCTATTTCTAGCGCCCTGGATTAAAACAGATACCATCTGACTTGCCATTTATTTATTCACACTGGCTTTCAATCTACAGGGTGCAATAGGAACAGAGTACTGGAGGGTTATTTAATGTGGAAGCTGACAAGGCTGCCAGCAAAAAAATAAAAGTTTTCTTTTCAGTAACTAAACCAGTAAGAAGTGTGCTTAAAATTACCCCAATCATAGTTCCTTTTCTTGGGTGTTTCCTTTCTATATCAGACATCTGATTTTTCCTCTTACGCCATAAATCTTCTAATCAGATTGTGCTGATAAACTGCTGCATTTGTGCAAAGGCCCTTTAAAACCAACAAAACATCATACAGATTCCCACTTGCAATTGCTGAATCAAGGCTTTCGATGAGGCGCTAATTCCAAATTGGTGAGCAGCAAACCATAACTAAGGGCTGACAATAAAGAATATTGCTTCGTACGGCAAGAAATGCCAAGGCCCTGCCACAAAATCCATTTATTGTACACCTCTTGCAGCAATAGCTGTACCTCAGGAAAATATATATTTGACTGTATTGCTCTAATATTGCAAACCACCAAGTAATTAAGATCAAAACAACCTGTGCATTTTATTACACAAATGTATGAGTTCTCAACACACAAAGATTCAGAATGAGAAATAATCTGTATTGACCAAATGACAAATACACAGGACCGAGGCCTTTTGATATAATGTTTGAAATGGGGAGAAATATTCTCACGAAAATTCAAAGTTCTCACCTAATTGAGTATGGAGTAAATTATTCTTCTCTTGCATGTTCTTTATCGTCTAGGGACACGGAAAGAATGAATCTCTAAACATAAGAAATAGTCATATATGGGATCTAGAATCTACTCAGATTATAGGGCAAGGAAATCCAAAATAACAGCAATTACATGCAATATAAAAATATATTTCCAGTTGCTCTGGCAGTACCTTATAGAAAATTTGCAGAGATACGCAATTCATAGCCTGTAACAACTACTGAAAGAAAAATAACATTAATCTAGGAAAAAAACAACCCTGCCATTGTCAGAGCCATGATACAACTGTAATTCCAGCAGGTTAGGATGAAGATATAATAGAAAGCAAAGCACTAATATTATTTGCTTTTTCTCAGATCCTTTTTCTTCTCAGTGGCTTCTGCCACTACGGTTCCAATATCAGTTATTTTCCAATCTTTTGCAAATGGAAAAAGGGGAAGGGGAAATAAAACATCTCTTATTTGCTCATGTTTGGATTTTCAATATTTTTTCCCCTGATAGCTTCTCCTTTGAGCAGTAGCAGTGTCAATTCCCCAAGGGCAGAATTCAGGTCTCAAAAATATGTACATAGCATACAAATCTTCCATAATGCTCTTTCTAATAGTTTGTTAAACTCTGAGAAATGTTATCTATGGAAACACATATATGCATTTCATAAGCCCCAAACCAGGTACTGATGCCATCTGCATTGAGCCATAACAACCATTTATTAGCTTGATAGAAAATGTTCATAGTTTATACAAATAACTAAGTTTGAATAGCACCTGCCAAGATGAATGTAACATCTATCAACACACAGACTTCTCTGTGCACTCCCCAGAAACCGTTTTCCAAGTCCGCATGGCAGCGTGCACAAGCTGCAACTTTGTGAAGTGTTTCAGAAATTACTGGGCAGACCTGACTACCAACTTCCAGCTTTCTACTGAGCTGAAGAAAGCCCTCTTTGTACAACTATCCACCAGCCTGCCTCGAGCCTGAATTTATTCCTGGTGTCACTGAAGGGCAGTTCTGCTTCCATAACCTGCGAAGCTCTGGATCCTTTTGCCAATTAGTATAAAAGGTTGTGCTGAATTTGTGATGTGGGGTGTAAGAACAGAGCAGTCACCGCAGTGGTCACAAAACACCCAATAATGGAAAGAACTTCTACATGGTCCTGATTACAGATTAATCTGCTGATGCACAAACAATAGCCTACTGAGGTCCTAAAATTAGACATGGCAGACTCTTTCTTGGTACATGCCAATGTTACACTGTCCAGACTGAAGCTGATTTTCTGGCCAGACTGCTATTAAATCAAGTCTGAAGGTTTGCAGTAGCAAAAGCACCCTGCTGACAAAAATTTCACCCGCACGTATTGTTCTCAGTTTTCAAAATAACCTGCAACTTTTCTAGGAAGATAGCTTCCAATAGCTAAAATGCAAACTTTAAGCAAAATAACAGCATCTATGTTGGTACAATTCCAGCTTACTGAATAACATTTTAACTCTAAATGTTTTGTTCTGAATAATATTTTAACTCTAAATGTTTTGTTCTATAAAACTGTTTCAACAACCATCCCAAGGCCTGCATATCTTTTTTTTTTTTTTCATATATACTTCTAACAAGCATTGAATCCTGCTTCTCCTTCTAGATCTTGCCCCTCTAATTTATGAGTTTCATTTGAAGTCACAGCCTGCAGATGAGTGACATGAGCCTTTTATCAACCAAAAATTATTCTGGTATTTTCTGAGAGAGGTTTTACAGAAGTTGAAACACTTTATTGAAATCATTTAATGGACATAATTTATCACGAGCAATGAATGTTAGAATTTCCTTATTCTCATCCTTTACAAGTCATTAGCTAGAGAAAAACATACACGTGTCAATGCCTTTAGCTTCGATCACCTGAAGAAACAGTCCTTATGAACTACATCCCTAAAAGCATTTTCTTATTCTAGAGTGGAATTCATTTTTAAGGCATTCATTTAGAGCCAGAATTGACAAATTTAATGAAGCGGTTCTCTATGCAATGCTGTCTCAGAGGGATCTTGAACACCACCCCACCAGAGAAAAAGTTCACAATGCAAATTACAGTTACATAGCTGAAACATAAAGCACAATGCCACTAACAGCAGTAAAAGTTCAAAATAGCCATTAATTCTGTAATTCTAAGCCTGGGTATTTGAAACAGCATATATACTCAGAGAGTAAATACTTTTTGAAAGCCTTCCTGGTTCTTTGGCCTTTAATACAACCTTGACTGATAAAACATTTCAATTTTATTAATATATGATATGCAAACTAGATACAGAGAGACATGATAGGTGTGGAGCACCGTTAATTCATCTGGTAAAAACACAAAGTCTATCATCTGGTACTATAAATACCGATAGAATTTTTTTATTTTTTTTAATTCCCCCACGTTCAGACAACACAGACAGTGATTGCCAGAGCTATGGCTTAGACTAAGATGTTGCAGAAAGTGATTATGACTATCAACACAGAGCGATCAGAATACCATGTTCCCAGGTGTGCTGTACAATTCAAAGAGGCACTTGAAGTTTTAATGGAAATTTGGTTGAAGCAGAAAACAACAAATGTTAAAATACTGTGAAAAATGGTATTTTTGATTAAAGATCAAAACTTCTAAATGGAAAGAAAGATTATGGCTATTTGATATTAGTTGTATGAAAATAGCCACACTGAGGGAGTTATTGGAGCCAGCCACACATACCAAAACAGGATCAGCTGAGGAACAAAACCCACATTGCTCTCACAACATGCTAGCCTGAGCCACCATGCTAAAACCCCACATAATCTAAACTGATGTGCTCAATAAAGTAGGCATTCATTATATATTTTCTGGAGATATTATCTTCCTTTACCTCGGTTTTACATACAGTGTTGTCACTGGAAAAAATTGGCTAAGTCACATGGTTTAAATGAAATTGGGATTGAAGTGGTTTATTGATTTATTAATGGTACATAATTAACTGGCAATCAGTGAGCTATACATTCAGGATCAATATCAGCAAAAGAACAGATAAACCACAATACCGGGCACTTACAAAATGATGGCAAATGCTTACAATTTTCTAAACACCCTGCTACCGCTAGCCCCCCACATTCCTAATCCCCACAGCCACATTCACACCGTCGCCTGCACGCACACAACCGAGTCACAGGCAGCATATGAGGATCTCCCTCTTCTGGGGTGCAGGCTCCTATTTACAAGGACCTCCTTCGGGAGATGTGAGGGCTCCAGCTCTGTGCATACCTCTCCTGCTTTCTTCAGTTGAATAATTTGCAGGCAGTGAACAACATCTCCCAGAGCCAGGTATGAATACCCAAGGTGGGTCCCAGCAGCGCTGGATAACCACAGCTTCCAGCAGGGAGGAGGCACCGTCCTGGACGTCGGCTGCGGTGGTTGTGGGGCAGCACAACCAGCAACTGGCAAACCCCATTTTGATGCTGCTCTGTTCCCATTTCTCTCCCCCCACTGTAGCAAGTTTTCATGCTTCTTTTACACTTCTTTTCAAGCTACCGCTTTTTTTTTTTTTTTTTTTGCCTTTTTTTTTTTAAGCTCCCAGAAGTCTCTAGGTAACTCCCTGGTTACCACTGAAACCAGCTGATAGTCCCGTTAAGCAAACTTTGCTCTTCTTGATTTCTGCTTTACCACCACCAGGTTTTGGGCAAACATCCTCTGAGGCAGTTTTGGGTATTCCATTTACACACACTGTTTACTCTTGCATTCCTCTCTGTGGTTATCCATGCCATGTTAATAAGAGGAGGAGCCATGGTGACTTCCCTTAAGTGTTACCAATAGGTGATTATATATAATGAAACTATTTTTGCTGGACATAGAACAGGAGATGTGATAAACGAGATGAAGTTTGATGGTTGAGTTCAACCAGATTGCAGCAATGTTTATGGCTAGACATATAACCGTTAGCCCTCAAAAACAAATTAGTAAGAATTAATATCACAATGAGAAAGCTTTTAGAGCTGGACGCTAGTTCATTATCATGCTGTTAAGTTATAACCAGTCTGAATTAAGCACGGATTCACCACCCGGTGACATTTTATTCAACAATAAAAAATGAGAAAGAATGCTTGCAGTAACACTGATGTCAGAAGAACTGGCAAAACACAGACATATAAGACAACACAGAAGGAAAAATAGTGTTTTCAGGATCTAGCAATTATCAAAACTTCAAGAAATTGAGACAGCATGCATGTGTAATAAAAACAAAAGAGCCGTTTGCCACAGATGACTTTCTAAGAGGATGCCCTTTGGTCCTGCAGTGCTAGTATACTTTATAAATAAATGCAACCTTTGGAGAAAATATTGCCTATTCTTCAGGATAAAGGACATTGCATCTGTTATTTTGCCTGAAAACATCTCAGATAAGTATCAATAATAAGATGAAAACGATGATGCACATCAGTGCAAATGGATAATGTACTCTCGATTCTTCAAAGATAGCTCAAAAAGCAATCAACAGGGCAAAGAAAGGACCTCAACACAATTACAAAGCTCAGTCACGAGATTAGTTACATGCATTTCAAATTTTCTGTCATATATTTTGTGTCATAAGCGTGTACAGTTCAAACTGAAAAGTTTACTGTTAAGGAAGAAATGTGGAATTTGTTTTCAAAAATCTCATATAACATAGACATTCAAGTTATATACAGAGAGGGAGTGACCAGAGACACTGAATGAAACAGATCTGTCAAGTGACCTGAGGATGATTCTCGACCACAGCTTTTCTGTTTGCTAAAGCCGTGTTTCTCCTCTAACAACACGGTCCTCACTGTCAAGGCAGGAACAAGCAGGCAAGGTTTCAAACCCAAGTGAAGACACACAGTCAGCCCCCTACAGACTCTGTGCGCAGCCTGTCTGCGTGTCAGAGCACCACACTCGCTGAACCACCCTTTGAGGATCCTGGAGGTGACAAGAAGGGATTCGTTTCCCGTTGGTGTTTTTAAGTGGTTCAGGCTCAGCTGATGTCTCCCCAGAGGGAACTGGTTCCCCTTCACCTGTTACCATGGCCCTATACCTGTTCTGTAAGGGTACCTCTGCAAGTAGATAAAGAGCCTTCCTCCTCCTGGAAATCACAAGTTTCCAACCTCCCCCACTGTACGAGTCTCCAGCCTCCACTCATTCAGGTGCAGCCACCCCTCTAGACATCCCTCCTTCCCCGAAATGCAGGGTTTGGGCTTTTGCCCTGCACGGTCTCTGCAAAAACCCAGCTCGTCTCCATCGTCTGCACACCATCTCCTACAGCTCCGTGGCGTGATGGCTACGTGTCTCAGTGTCTCAACTAGAGCACACCCCTCACCGGGAAGGCCAACGTCATTGCCAGCCCCAGCCCCGGCAGAGGCACCAGGCTGCCTATACAACCTGAGACCTGGATGGCCGCATCCTCCATCTGGGACTCCCTTCCGATGCGACAGCGTGGCTGGTCCAGCGCGTGATGGGGAACGCGCCCTGGGGCACATCGCTGTCATCGCTGTGCAGGCCAGTAGCAGCTTTGGCAGTACTACTGGGGCCATTTGCAGTTGCTTACAGGGAAACGGTCATGCAAGCAGCCGATTTAGCAGTTCAGGTCCCTGTGCATCCTCATACGTAAATACTTTAAAAAATGTAAGTAAAACAAATACAATAATTCTACACTTTGGGGAGAGATTAGAAGAAGGCAGATGATCATTCTCAACTCCAAGAGCTGTTTTTGTGGAAACCCACTCTCACGTAGTGTACACCTATAAGCCTCAGGGACTGAAAAAAATTTGTTTGTACGTGCTCAGTGTTGACAGTTTCAGCCTTTTTGTCCCTGGTCTCCAATTTCCCAATAGGTGAAATATCACTTTTCCCCATTGAGTAAACTCATTAATCCTCCTGAAAAAATGCAAATAGTACAGTAGTGATTGACATTGAAACACTCAAGAGTAAATTAGTAACTATGTATTCAGCATCGGGTGTGGATATGGTGTGCAGTATACACAGACTGATGAAAATAAAAATAAATAAGGAAAAGGTAGTATTCATTGAGCACAAAGAGACACCCTCAGATGCTTATGTTCAAATAGCTGTTTAAAGGTGGACTTGCGTAAGGACAGGTCTGGTCACAGAAGTGCTTTTGGGGATCTGGTCCATTGATTCTCAACCTCTTTCAGGTATGAAGCCACAGGGCAAAAAACTGCAATTCTCTCTCCCACTCAGGCCCAAAATAAGCCACTTCTGAATGTTAGATAATAAATATCACTTGTGACATCATCCTAAAGGGTAAGAAGCGATTTATATTTATGTGAATAGACATGGAGGACAAATATGACCTATGGGAATATGTTAAATGTCTTCATGTGAAAACCAGAACTCATATTAACAGAAAAATTGTCTCTCTGAAAGATATTTTCTTGCAGCCCAACCACTATCAACATACACATCTGCTAACATTTGTGTTGGGTAACTAGATTTACACACCTGATCGTTTTTCAAAAGGGCAAATGCCTTGGTTTCATCAACAATATACCAATACTTGAAAGCAAAACCAACCCAACAAAAAAAGTAGGTTTTAAATTTAAGATTATAGCTCTGGTTCGGAAGCCAGCAATATAAAAATTCAATTTCTAAACCTCTCTGTGGTTTTGAAACAAAGAAATATCATTATTCTTACTTATTTAATTTAAATAGACTTTGCAGTTTTATTTATGTTGGCAGGGAAATGGATTTGGACCATGGTGTATGCCTAGTAAGTAAACATCTCCAAAGAAAAAAACAGGTCACCAGTGCATAAAGTCGATTTGGGAACTGTTTAACTATGTTTCTTCTATATTCATTACAGCAAAGCACCCAGGGCATCTATTTGACTTTACATTGTTTACTGCAATTTCCTCTCCTGAGAATTTTAGTCCTTGACAACTAGAAGTTATAGTACCAGCCCTCAAACCAAACTCACAAACGAGTAGTGTTCACATTCAATGTGACTGTGGGATCCGAATGAGAGTCTAACAGTACTCAGCACTGTCTTGACGCTGAACAGTCACAGGAGCACAGCATACAAAAAAATCACTTTGATACAGACCGGCTTTTTACTTAGTTTAATGAAGAAGTTGTTCTGTTCACCCCAAACTATATCAGCGTGGAAAAAACACACAGGAAGTGTGATCAACTTTCATGACATTGTATATGGGTATGAAATAGAAGAATTTTGGACATTCTAAATTTGAGAGTTTAAGCAGTGGAGTGTTCAGTTCCATTTTTTCTTTTTTTTCCAGTATTTTGTTTTGTTTTGTTAATGAGTTTGACCTTAATTATCTGGTAATTAGAAGACCTCTCTGACGATCAAAATACTTTTCCTAAATTTACACCACTCTTAGTGAAAGACATGGTAGCTAGGAGGAAAATGTCAGTATTGTAACCCAACAGAAATGAATCCAAGCACTACTGAAACTCTTCTTCTCCTGTATATTCTTCATCTCGCTCAGGAAGGGTATACTACATTGTCAGTGAATGAATTGCTTCACTTTCCAATAGGCAATGTTGGGCAACTATTTAATAATTGGAAATTAATAATGACATAAGCTAGAAAATAAACAAGTGCACAGGGGTTTGTAATTGCTGGTTTTCCCCAATGAGCAATGACGGTGAGAAAAAGGAATGGGAAAACAAACAGAACAAAAAAGAGTAAGGAATGGTATGCACAGACACTCAAAGATTAATATGCACAAAAGAAATGAAATAGTTCCAACCAGAAGCAGCAATTCTCATCACACCAGCCTAACTATCTTGAGAAAAAACAGCTGAGGAATCATGGAAAATACAGAAGAAATAGCTTCTGTGATCTGAAAACTTTTCTAAGGTAAGAAAGAAAATGAAGGTGGTAAGAGAAACGATCAGAGCCTAAGTATTATATTTTGCCCTTGACTTGTCTTTTCTGCCATTGACTTTTCTCGCCCATGAAGTTACATCTTGCTTCTGACTTTTCTTTACTGATAGTAAACTGGTGTGGTACTACTGACATCCCCCGCCCCAAAAATAAACCTGTATTTTCTGCAATCCTAGATATGAATATTCACCTGATTTAATCCTCCTGCTCCCCTCTGACTATTCCTTAAATTGCTATTTGGAAAGTGTATTCAGGTCTGGAGTTTCTTAGCTGTTAATATTTTCATGAAGGATATAGGAAAACACATCTGCACTTCTTCAGCCACTCAGAGCAGACAACATGGTGAAGAAAATCCTATGCAGTTTTTTACTTGCAGAGTATTTCCACAGAGAGAAGATAAAGGGAGTGTGGTCAGGATTGAGCAGGATACGCTCCCAAAACTCTAAATCTGTATTATGATTCAGGATGAAAATCAGGATACTATAACTCATTCCTCTATAGATACTTAGCAAAATGTTCAGGAAAAACCCTAGCTTTTTGAAACCAAATACAGCTGTACAGATATGGACTTCTACTGTCAAGAATCCACCAAGAATTTACCATACACTTAAATAGTTGCTGAATATTTAATAGATTTCCATCACTTTTTTTCATCCTCTTCTATCCCAAGTAAAATACTATATTCAGCATAATTTTATTCATTTCACATAATGCTATTAAAAAAAAATTGAGGACAATTGTAAATCTAATGTGTCTACTTTCTTTCTTGCACAGATTAAATTTGCCATTTCACTGCTTGAATTCAAGTGGGGATATAGCTTCCAGTATATTTGAAGGCATTAGCAGCGAAACAACATAGGTTTTGAATCATAAATGGAATTTTTTGACTGTTGGCATTAAAAGGACTTTGGCATAAAAGTGCCATATTTTATATTTAAAAAGCAGTAATTAATTCCATACAAAGCCAACAGCTCACTAGTGATACAGTTATCTTTCTCTTTTTTCCTCGAAATCCTTATGGTAAGAAAATAAACTGGTTTCAGTAGCTGTAAACATTTTCATATAACTACATAGCGTTAGTCAAACTGACGACAACTGACTCAAGTATGGCCAATAATTTATGGCATCTGCTATTCACAGAAGAGAAAAACCCACTGATCGTGTCTGCCTGGGATGCTTTATTTCAAAACATGTCTAAACTTTACAGTTAAAAATGCTAGAACCAGCACTTTCAGGGCAGGGGGGGAACACCAAAACCAAGATTGAGTATTTGTTGTGAGTGTACACAAAATACCATTAGCAGAAGAAAGGAAACTAATTCTTGTTGGAATTCTACTAGCTAACCATTCTGCCAAAGATTTGCTCTACTGCCTTGCATTTTTTATGTACTCCTGTACAGAGCACAAATATTGGCATGGCATAGTTATCCTTGTGATCTAAATGTATATAAGATACTATTTGCAAAATATCAACTTTAAAAGAAGTGGCTGCAGCAGGATACTAGTGAATTCATTGCCAAGATGAAGTCAAACCTAACTTGTATTAAAACTGCCTATAGCTTTTAGTCTAAGCTTCAGACATATAGGCTCATTAGAAAAAGATTTATAATGCTTTCCTCATACCTTGTCAGTTCAATTAATTCTCTAGTTGAAAAATGGAGAACACCAGTATGTGGAACTTTTAAAATTTTTAAGATATTAAGTAATGAGACAGGTCACAAATTTGAGCTGAATTATGAGACATTCTTTCATCCCACCATGAGACTACCCTTCTGGCTATATGCTTTATAAAATTATCTATTTTTATATCTATGTAATACATATATTATTTATAAAAGTATAGTAGATCAAATCAAAATAAGACTATACAATGCTAAAAGTGTTCCTGACAGAACCTATGCTAGTTTTCTTCAATTTCTTTAGCTGACATTTAAGACTAGATACCAAAACTACTGAAGATCTGAAAGATTGACTTAGATTCCCATTTAGAACGTCATTATTAAATAAATTGCAACACACACTGACATGAAGAACAGGCTTTCTCCATATGATTACTCTTCTGTGTGTACTACTTATTTGCAAAAATTTCCTGTGTAAAAAGGAGACGTACATTGGAAAAATCATTAACTCAGTTCAAAAACCGAAGGGTAACCACTGGGCAAGACTCAAAAGATGTGGCTAGTAGGGTTTTTTTCTAGCTTTCTGAAGTTTTTTTTGCAATACAACATTTATGTTCAGGTGCTGGGAGATTTAGCAGGAACGCAGTTATGTGCAGACTCACTACATATTGTACACTGCAACCTAATCCATTTACCTGCCACGTGAACGCTAGCCTGCATCCCCCCAACTAAGCTTTAAGTTTTAAAAACCTTCAAATTCCATATAGAGGTTTTACTACCTGGACAATGAATATGTTAGGGCACTCGTTGAATAAAAGTCCACATTAGCCACGCAATGCAATTGCAGTGATACTGTGGATCAATTAGGTCGCTTTATTTAAAAAGTGTTTGTTCCATAGGATAGGTGTCAGTACAGCCATAGTCTTCAGTTATGTATTCTGCTTAGAAATAGAAACGTTTAGGGGGTTGTTTTGTTTCTGTTAAAAGTCAAGGCATCAACAACACCAGAAAAAATCAAAACACTATGACAAAACTGTCTGAAGCCTTTGAAACAGATCAAAAGTAGAGTGATTTGTTTGATCTAATTTGCTTTAAAAGAGAATATTGAAATATTTAACATGCTTAGTTCCTACATAAGAAAATTACTGTGCAATTCTCCTCTTTCCCCCAACCCTGAAATTTCTCTCCAATACTTTCTCCAGCTTTTCTTCCTGTAAAAAGCTTCCTTCTAGATCTAAATATGGTAATCAACAGGAAGAAACAAAATAACAATTGTGGAGCAGTATTCCATTCTGCCCTAAGCTGAATTCGCTTAACCTCATGATCAAAATGTACAGTACATCTCACTTTTTGCTCTCCTGTTTGTAGAAAATTAATATTCTGGCAAGGTGCAGTCAATGTGTGACTGAATTCACAAATTATATTATCCAAAATAAAATAATCATGTTTCATACTAAGACACCATGGCTTTTTTTTAGATGAAAATTATCCTTGAAAACAGACATGAAACATAATCAAATAGACCAAGAAAAGAATGAAAGAAAATCTCAGAAGGGTTTAAGTATTTGAGATAAAAGACATACAAAACAACTCAGGGCGGGGGGGGGGGGGGGGGGGGGGGGGCATCACAATTGAATAAGAATAGAGAGAAATACTGAACAGGAACAACATTTTTGTGCTTCAGAGTCCACATTTCTTCCTTTCAGTGATCGCCAGTGAAACCAGTAAGGATTTATACAAATATGCACTGGAAGAGCAACATCAAAATATGCAATAAATGTAATGGGAGAAACCCAAAGATTGAAACCATGCTCACTCTATGATGAGGTATTTCATACCTTCCTATTGTATCTAGACATAAAGGATTACAATATTTTATACTGGTATTTTATAAAATTCCTTCAACATTAAAGCAAGAATTACAGTGGAGAACATGGAATCAATTTTTCTTTCTAGTAGTTTAATAGTAGGTAAACATTTTCATAAACCACCGAAGAGATTGTACCATTCAGCATAAGTAGCACTGTACATTGGAGTACTACGTTCTTTAAAAACCATTCTCACAGCGTATGTCTGCCGTAAGTATCTGTATCTCAGTTGTGGAATATGCAGTCATGGTGAGCTTCCATTTTACTGCCTAAAACTTTAGTTTATAAAATTCTTCTCAGATGGCCTTACCAAAAAAAAATTATTCAGGGAAAAAAATATTCCATTTGCGAAACTACTGCATTCTTAGTCAATAAGCTTAGAGTTCCTAAGCTGAGCCACAAAGTCAGGACGAGGCTTATTTCACGATCACTTCATTTTGTGCTTTACTTTCCCATCGTTCATCAATTCTTCATTGTAAACACTGTGTAATTCTACTTGTAGTGCCTGACATAACAAAAAAATCAGCTCCCACATCTCAGATGCTGCCATGTTAAAGCATTGTCAAACTCTTTTCTTAATGGCCTTAGCTGCCCTCCTCACATAAATTCCAAGTTCATTCTTTATACAAGACCAACTTTTGTAGGGATGCAACTACTCTGTGTAGAAGTGAAAGGCGATATTTTTTACAGGGGTCAAAAAAGACCCCCGGTTGTCCCAGCGCTGGGGCCAGCAGCAGTGTCATTTCCACACTGGTGAGAGAAGGCGACTAGACTGGTCCGGTGCAATCAGCACTTCAGTGGAAGTCACAAGTTTTACGATACTGGCCATGAAGTGGATTCAGAGCTTGGCAAAGGTACAGAAAAGTATTACCTTCCTCCCCACCCTTCTGAAATAATTTTGCTGGCGTTATTCTCCAGGTCAATTATCTGAGTGGCAATCGCTAGACATCTGGGTGGGAAGCTAAGCACCCACAACCTGGACGGTGCCCAGCGCTCAGGGTGGTGCCGTGCCTGTGCTGTTCGCCGCGCGGGAAGCTCTCAGCCTTAGGGCATAGCAGCGTTCCAGTACCAAATGTCTCACTTTGCCCAATTAAAGCGTTAGAAATTCACAAGGTAAATATCTGGCCATTACTTGGGTCATCCCACCTTTCAGGGCACTTCATTTCACGTGCTTTGGGGCAAGTTTTAAATATTTTAGACATATGTTTAGCAACAGAGGGAAAAAAAAATTACAAAATCAAAGTTGAAACCAAATCGGCCTTGACAATGCTGAAAAAGAAGCACAAATTACTCCCATAATCAACAGGCACTTAAGCAGACATATTTTCTACAAGTCTGTGCCAGAAAGTTATGAAGAACAGGAGGACTCCACAGGACTAAAAACTGAAAACAACGATGAAAGACAGGCTGCACTGAGACTAGGTCATCGGGAATACTTTTCAACTTGGCACAAGAAAAATTAATGGGAGTTTCTTAATTGGCTAAACCACATCTGTCTAACATTTTGACAGAATTAACAAAGAGAAGTAAAGTCTGTTGCTGCCACTGAGGCATGTTAATAGAGATCTGATAACTTGCGTGATTATAAGTCAGTCATCTTAATAAATATTTCTGTGAGAAGTCACATTTTCATAAGTCTAAAACTCTAAGATCTTGAATGACACAGCTCTCTTCTGAGTGAATTATAAGCAAGTGGCTCTACTGATTTCAGTAGAACGCTCCTAGTGAGCAAGGATGACAGAACAGTACCCCACAGAGATACATAATACACCCTTGCAAAGGACAAACAAAACAAAAAAAAAAAGAAAAAGTTCTTTCTGGACACCCATTTACCCTTTCAAATGCATATTTACCCAATGCGATGCAACACCATGTCAGAGCTAGCCAAACTAGCACATTTATACAGCACCATGCAGGGATATTAGCTGAGGTCTCAGAGAGAATATAACCTCGTTAGAGCAACATTGTGCATGGGTTAATTAGGCCTGCCTCTCAAGCAAGGCTAATTATTCCCAGTACAGCACCATACTGATATCACTCTGCTGCTTCTGGGTTCTGGAGCTAGATTATTCAGCAGTAGCTCAGGGATCTCTGCCCCACGCTGTATTCAGAATTGTAAACAAAATCATGAGAAATGGATGTATTATTCTGAGATAGCGGCATGACGCACTGCACTGTCTTGCTTCATCTATCAAGAACATCAAAATGAAGGATTAACATGTCTAGGCACCGAGATCTTCGTTTAAATGGGAAATTCCACCGCTAGACCAACAGTTGTGCTACAGAGAAAAGTTGGACTGAGGGGAACAATGTCACAGGACTGGAGCCCAGGGTGGCTACAATCATCTCACTAGGCACGTGTCATACTCAGTAGCCCTAAGAAACAAAAAAAGGTAAGTAAAAGCTAGAGAAAAGGTCCAGACTTCTGCTGTTTCCCTTAAAGACCAGCTTTGAGTAAAAGCTAGTGCAATACAAAAGGTTTCTTATTTTGTTGGCAAGGCATCACAAGTTTCAAGGCTTAGGAGGGTTTGCCTTAGTTGTGTCAGATGCAAAAGCTGATAACAAATCTGTGTCAATGAGAGGCCTTACAGAGCCCAAACTAGAAATGGCAAGCGAGCCAGGACTGGGGCCAGCTGCCCTGGAAGGATGCTAGGTCCCAGGTCTGGGTGCATTTGCAGATGAGACTTCTGCACCAGGTGGATTCTACCAGGCAACAGAGTGATCTGCATCGGACAGTGAAGAAGGAACTGTTTGACATTCAGTATAAAAGCAAAACTAGTGTTTTTACATAACATATACGTAGAGGAGTCAAAATTTTTTGTGCATGAGGTGGCCAGGAAGCTTCCTATTTATTCAGTGGGGAAGTTGTCTTTGTACCTTTAATTCAGATATCTTCTTACGAAAAAAAAAATAAATCTTTGAAATAAAAAGGCAAGGTGAGGTCTCTCGCATCACCACAGAACTGAATGCATCTTGTTTCAACACATCTCTAACAAGCAGCCTAATGGACAAGAATGAAGACTAATTAAACTCCACTAGGATTTGAGCCCTGCATTGCTGACACACACTTCTGTGATGAGTGAATTGCCAAGAGCCTTCCGATAAGGACAGTGGTTTTGTCCGGTTCGTGTGATGCCAGGTAACAATAAATCTACTTTTCAAAAGAAACTCTAATAGGAAATGTGAAATAACAGAAATGTGAGCTAACATTTTAAGCCATTAGCATACTGTATCCACTTTCTTTTCTGACTGGCAGTTTTTACCAGTATAAAGATTTGCAAGTACATATAATAGCTTCTAATGAAAGGAAAAAAAAAAAAAAAAAAAAAAAAAACCCACCCAAAAAATGAAACAGAAGAAACAGAGCTGTGATGACAACTTGTTCCCTAGAATTCCAATAGAATTAAATAGCATTCCAATAGGATTAAACAATCACTTTTGATGAGGGGAGCACAGGGATAAGGCAGAAAGACATCATCAATTTAAAGTCAATTTGCCTTTGTGGTTACTAGGCTGCAAATGAACACCTTTTCTGTAATAGTGTGAGCAAAGAGATCTTTTGAGGCTTTAATAAATACCTGCCTTGTACAAAAGATACTGGTCCAAAATTTGAAATCATAGGCAACATGGTAATAAAATAAGTCACAAGAATATCAGGATTAATTTGATCCCACTCTTTCCAGCTGCTCAACCTGTCCATTGTAAATATTTTTAAATTTTTTTTGTTTTTAACCACGAATGGAAGAACATTCAGAGCATCACCCACATCTCTCATTGCACAGTTTGGATCCCCTACCAATGCCAAAATACAGCATTTTAACTCCAGCATAAGAGTGACAAAATGCCATAAAGTCCACTAGGTATTGGACTATTGCAAATTTACATGCAGAGGCAGAAAAGTCATAAAGAGCATAAAACCTTAGACATTAGGAAATACTGATTTAGGGAACAGAAAGAGGAGAACTTTTTTTCAAAACAAATTAATTCATAAAGACTATTTTAAAATCCCAGTCTAGAGAAAAGATAAATACTGATAGCAACTGAACATTTAATCTTTAACATGCATATCCATTTTCCACTCCATTTTCAGAAATATTGATATCTATTCTGTACAAGCTGACAAAATGAAAGTTTTTAGTAACTCAAAGCTTATCCCAGCCAACCTCTGCACTTGCATACTGTTTAACATGCTACTGCCTGATTGTTTCTGATAAAAAGATATACTATATCTTGCTAAAGCCGGTGATGTGCCACAAGTACTCAGTGACGCAGTGGCAAATAGCGTTCTCGATTCCTGACAAAATACTCCCTCTGCTGTACAATACACACTGTTACATAAAGCCCAATGCACATATATACATATTTAAACTATGAATGGGTCATGGGTATAAACAGGTTTCATAAACCAGAAACACAATTCACTCTTCCAGAACAGCCTTGCTGAACGCAGAAATATCATTTGTATCCACCAAATAGAGAGTTACTTGTGACTTAGGTCAAACAAACAGGATGAATATACTAGGATATAAACATATATAGGTGCCTAGGCCGCAAAGGCTATAACATTCCTAAATGATTTAGTTTCGTAGTGTATGTTAGAAAATAAAGGGTCAAATGCCCAGTTAAGATATAGATAGTCAAAACACAAATATCTAAATGCAAGGAATACAGAATGAAGGTACGAATTCAGCCACAGTTTTCTTTTGTTTGTATTGTACTGCTTCTGTTATACACCCAGAATTTCCCTCGATTCAAAACTGCTCTGTCTCTATAGCTTCATCATGCCTCTATAGTAAATACTAAGGTGATTAACAAGACTGGAAAGCTTAATATTTCTTACAGGCTGGAAAAAAATTTCGAGATAAATTTTCCATTTAGAAATTATGTAATCCAAGTTACATAAAAAGACTTGGAAAACCAAAGGCATTGAGGAAGACAACATCCAGAACAATCTGAAGCAGTCGTGCCAAGTACACCAGAATGACGACCTGCCCACGCCACTAAAACCAGACCAACCTGCAGTACGTGAACTCCTGGAGTGGCTTCCATGTGCCATCCACATGCCATATGTGTTGCAGAGTCTCTATGCCAGACAACATGGAATGACCTTTCCAAGACTATATCACAAATATTTTCTAATATTTAGTGTACACAACCTCTGCCTCTCCTCCAGAAAGCTCAACACTTCTAGGAGAGCACTAAAGTACATGTATAGACACAGAATAAAACATCATTATCCATGAACAGAGGTATAATTTTCAGCTTTTAAAAAAGTTAAAATTAGTTTTTAAGGGTGAAGATTAGTTTTTTTCGTGCATTTAGGTAGTTCACTAATCTACTTCAATTTATATTAGTAATGCCTGACACAAACACTTTCTCTGTGCTCCAGGCTCTTCCACTCATACAATTTCAACTTATAGATATGTGTTTAAGAAACCAGTAATTGAGGAACAAAATCACCTGCATCTCATGTTTTCATTATCTATGTTTGGGGCTTATTCCACAGAGGTGTTAAGAAATTTAAGTTCCAAGGTCTAATTTAAGGCATATTGTCATTACGCATTAAATGTCCTTAAAAATCTATCTAGCTGTCATAAAGGTAATTTACAGAAATTAGCCATTCCAGGGCAGAAAGCTAAAAACACTAATAACAATAATGCTGGCTTATCTGAGAATACAAAACTGAAGAGAATTTCTTCCCAGAAGTTCCATCAAAATTATTATTTTTTAAAGTAAAAGCTAAAGACGAGTTATTTCCAAGTGTATTAAGTAGTAACCGGTTGCGTTTTTTTTTATTATTATTATTTTAACGTTAATAGTTGATACAATTCCTTTTTTCTTCAGAAATATGTCAAGAATATAGAATTACCCAAAGAGCAGTATTCAGAAGAAATTCCCTTTGCATTTTTCTCTTAGGAAGCACAATAAACGTCATTGTTTGCTCAAGTAACAATTGCAGCTAGCTGCAGCGTATGCCAAATTGCATACACAGGTGGGGGAAAAATAAATCCATATTGTTCATACCACACCTGTAAGTACACGTGTCATATGGATATACACCAGGAATAACAACTCGTCAATTCAAAACCAGGATCAGGGCATGATTCATTACAGCCCCAGCATCACACTGTAGTCCATGTTTAAGCAAAACTTGACAAGACCGGCCCTTTGCAGTATATCAATACTGCCACAGGATGGCAGAAAGAACACCTGATAATTGCACTGGCTTTGCAAATTCCCAAGATGCTGGTGAAAGCCTATAACCAGCTGAATCCTCTGCTGCCCGCGTCCTGTTGCATTTGCAAACAAGTGCCAAGTACACACAGTCTCACTGGCAGAAGCTTACACAACGTTGTGAAAAGCCTTAAACGCTATAAAAATTATAAGTAGTTTTAGTGCTACTCATTTCCACATTATGATCTCTTAAGAGCGACAAAAAATAGTTGCAGTTTATACCTTGTTGGAAAAGAAGAATCAGATGAATTTTTAAACCGTATCATCAGTCAGTTCGTGGCAGGTGGGACGTCCCCTTGTGCCAGTCTCACAGCAAAATTACAGTGTGATGCCCCTCCGAGCATGCAATCCCACAGATGGAAAGCTCTGTCAGACAAATCTTCAGGCCTCCTGTTAAAGGAACAGGTTGTCTGTACACAATGCAAAGGGAAAGCACGATGCTGCGGAGAACGAACCAGCAGCACACTTGCATCAGAGCGCTCTTGCCCTCAGGCAGAACGTCACGTCAGGAGGTATTTTATTTTTCCTTTTCTTTTCAAGCTGTTTTCTACCACTAACAGGTATTCAAGAGATGCAGAGTAACTTGGAGACAGTCACTTGGAATTAAGGCAACATGCACCCTAAAAGAAGAGCTGCTTACATGGGACATTTACCGTCTTTGGTCTCATATCCTTGTGTGTGTATGTTATTCCTGCAGTCACAGGATTAGCAACAGCCTGGGAATGAGCAGAAATGGCTGCTCACCAGTTCACCCAGCTCTTTACTTATAGCACATTTCGGCTTACTTGGAGCACTGTGATGGGAAGACTCCAGGATGCCACAGCTTGTCTCTCCATCCCTCTCCTTTTGCTCCTGCTACAGCAACCTGATGTTCCACAGGGGTGAAATTTGGGAAGGAAGTCCATGGGAAATTTCTGAACTTCTAAAGTTCAGAAAAAGTAACCACAACTTTGTTTCTTTAAGCAAAGATTACTGGATCGTATTTAAATCTTTTTGGTGTAGCAAGCCAAGGAAAGAAAGTCTTGATCACAGATCTTATGGGAGATTTTAGACACATTTTTTCCCCTAGGAAAGGAATATTACAAGATTTCATCTCAATGCTTTTGATCTTCACTGAAATAATGAAGTCTACTTTTTTTTATTGGGGCAGGGAATTTTAGCACGTCTGTTGAAACAACAGTTGAGACATCCCTCTTTCTTGCTGCATCAAATAATAGCCTGAATTTGGTTTAATTTCTACCTTTTTCCCTTGTTCTCTACCTACAAAATTGAAGACTTTTCACAATAAAATTGCTATATCTCTTTCCTGCTGAAAGAAAAAAGATGAAGTAGTAACTGATACTGCAGACAAGACCTCTTTGCCTTGACTGAGAAAAAAACTGCTACTCACTGAAAGAAAGACCTTATAATAGTTTCAGAATAATAAGAACAAAGAATAGCTTTATTCTAGGTTTTGGACAAGGATAAGGATTTGGCGAGTTCAGTCAGTTGGACAATTCTTGTATTTTAGCTAATCCAAAGAAATGACAGCGCTCTTTCTACTACTGAACTCAAGAAAAATGTTAACCGTACCCCTGGTCCAGTCCTTTCTGCAGTATTTGTAATGTAACTATTTGAGTCATTTAGTGACAGACTTGCTAGATATGGTCGGCTAGTAGTAAGAATCTTTTTCCCAGCAGAAAATCCACTTCTGGATTTATCCAAATGGAATGAATGGAATCCAATAGCCTCTAGAGCAGCTTTTATTCTTCCAGACTACTACTTGTCTCCTCTTGTTTCTTCCTTGGAAAGCACCACACACTGCTATCTGCTTTAATAAGGCACTGGCTTAACCAATTTGAAGCAGCCCAACAGTAGTCTTAAATTAATTACAATGTCATCCATCCCTTCCCCTGACATCTGAAGATGACACCTTGTGGCAACTTCTCCTTTAGCATTGTCTTTAAGAGTGATACACGATCGCAATTTTCTTCCATCTGCTAGGACTGCCAGCATGACAGCTAGCCTGGGGACTTTTTGGTTTTGCTGGTACTTCTGATGATAACAGATTTGCACTGTTAACGCATACAGCAATAGTTGACGGTGTGGTAGCAAAGTACCTGATTTTGACCTGTTCTGTGTTTGTGTCTACAATTGTGTCTTCATTTTATGCACCACCACCGACAAGCTACTGATTTTTTCAGTGTTGCAAGTCCTAGTTTTCTTATCTAACTAGGCTTGAAATTTGCTACGTTTGGATAAACAAACGCATCCTTGATTTCAGCTGGCCCTTTGAGATCTGCAGCTACACAGTACCGTGCAGACCTTCAATGGTAGAGTCCTTTCTAGGACACAAGCCATGTGGGACAATGATTTCCCTGGGGTTTGGGTGGTTGTGGGTTTGTTGTTCGGTGTTTTCTGGGTTTTTTTTGGTTGGTTTTTTTTTTTTTTTGGGGGGGGGGGGGATGTTAATAAATGATAGTGCATTTTACTTGACTTTCTCAAAAAAGTCTATTTTGCTTCGCTGGATTAGGGATGTACACAAATTGGCAGTGTGAACTATTCTGTCCTCCTTTCCTTCAGTGAACCTTAGCAATTACACAGATTACCCTAAAAGCAACTGTAGAGTTTGTATACTAGCTCTAGAAACAGTATCTTTTCTAACTGCTTTTTACTTATGTTTTATTCATAATTCACTCATCGGTTTAAATTTGCATTTGAGCCATCTCACATGCTTCCTAATGCTTTCACAATCAAAATGCCTTGCTTTTCTGTTACCCGCTGTTGATTGCTTCAAGGAGGTTTAATTTATTCAATGATTGAGAATACAGCCCATAATATTAATTATGTTTTCATGTTCAGCCCAACATAAATTGTGCTAAAAATAAACATGAAAGGCTTTACATAATAAGCAAAGCTTCGTAAAAGTACATCATACACTGGAGCAGCTATGTTAAAATTATAACTGTATCGTGAGCATGGATGAATCAAGAACAATTGCAACACCTCTTCACTAAGTGTATCACGTATAATTTCTTTTTTCCTCATACGCAAATCAAAAATAATTCAGAACCCTTATATCTTGATGGGTGAGGAAAATATCACTTGGAAGTGAATTTCCAAATACCACTTTGAATTTCATTTCAAAAAGATAGGTGGTAGATATTACAGCAAAGCTCTGCTTAACTCACTCTGTAAAGAGACTAGGAAAATATACTACTATTATAAAGAAGCACAAGGGAAATCAGTTCTGATGTCTGCAAACCCCCAAAACTTTCCTGTTCACATCAACTTTCAAAAGTCCAGCCCCAGCTTTCATTTCTATGTATATGAGACAATGAAAACTTCCCTAAACATTTTCCCTGATGTTAAAATTGTTCTAAAAGTAGCTCACTTAATGCTATAAATTAAAGAAGATCGGTCATCACCTTTACCACTAAATAGCAGAAGATACAAATCCCCTGCATTCTTACATTTGGGGCCTCATTAGGGGTCCCCCTGACCACCAAAGCTCTGGAAGATCCCAATTTGATTACCTGCTAGTAAAGATGAGATAGCCTTTGCGTTTGCACGTTCAACTTTTCATACAAAAAAATACTGCAGAAGACAAAATTAGCCTAAAACTAGAAGCAAGTCTAAAAATAAAACAGAATAAAAGACCCTTAGTGAAATTTGAATCTTCATTTGAAATTTACTTTTAATTTTAAAATTTTTTACGACAATTTCATAGAGCAAGTTGGAAGAGGTAGCCCAAAAACATGTTCTTTAATATCAAATCCTGCATAACTCACTCTTAGCTTATCACCAAGTAAGAACTTTACAGGAAAAACATTGCTAGCAATCTCATGTAAAATTTATGAGAAAAGGATCTTTCATTATAAAATCTAAGCCTGCTGCAAAGCTCTTCATATCAGTTGTCTTCTCAATGACCAGCAATGGTTTTCAGAGTAAACATCTTTCAAAGATTATTAGGAACACATTGCTTCAAGACAAAAGAATGACTTTATATGAGTATATCTGACTATCTACGGAGTAAGGTAAATACTGCAGCATTTATCCGCACTGTGTTCACAATTTAAAAGCCGTTTTCATAAGGACACTGGCTAGCGAGATAATGGTATTGGAAGTTTTGATTTCAGAACACAAGATGGCAGCCTCCAAAAGGGAATAGGCAGTTGTCCTAAATCACTTCCAACAGTTATGGACTTTATCATAGTGACATTAGGTCTTGGACTGCAAGAATCCAAACTTTACCATCCTTTTCACATGGATTAATCACAGAAATCATGAATAAAAGCCAAAAAGTAAATATGAAGCCAAGATGTATTTCATTACCAAAAAAAAAAAAGCATATTAGAAGTAGCTTATGGGAAATATTTTGCATATTTCCATCTATGTGACTTCTCAAAAGGCTTTACTTCCAAAGGCAAAAATACACATTACTATTCCACAATCAAAACTTACAAGTAAAACTTACTAATACACACGTGAAGATCATCCAAGAACTATTCACATCTTTACAACGTAAAAATTAATTTAATAAATACTTCTTCCCATAAATGGCCAAATTTTATACATTTATGGCTACACTGCGATTACCAGGGAGCAGCTAACAGCCAGATTTCAGTTACAAAGCTGGATCATACTAATCCCCAGTAAGCTTCATTGACATTGCTGATTACCTGAGACTATGGTAAGTACGCTATACACTGTGCAAAGTAAAGGCCTGGCACAATTTACTTTCCTCCTTAAAAAATATGCAAAATGTGTGCATGCAAATAGAAACATAACTCCATGGATGGGCTTAATTTTCTGTAGCTTCCACCTACAAAAGTCAGACAAGCTCTTCCAGACTCATGTAGCAGAGAAAAAGATTAAACTACAGATGTCATAAGGAAACTTGGGGGAAGGAGAACCCAAAAAGCCATTTTTTGACATTGTTTTAACCTCCATCCAGCTTATTTACACAGTAATGACTCAATCATAGGTTGCATACATAATGCCACAACAAAATACAAGTAACTATTCAATCCAGTTCCATTTGCATTCGTATCACAATAATAATAATGACTTAATTATGTCTTAATAAGTCATAGTATCTTTGAAATATATGTATGACTAAGTAAAAACAACAAAAAAATTATTATAAAAGGTCCTTAGTTGTTTTTCATCTTTTTAAGTAAAACATATTCCAAAACTAACAAACCAATGGACCACAAAACTTATTACCCTAACGGCTAGTTAATAAAAAATAGACACTTTCCACACCAAAGATAAGTCATGCTTTCCCATTCTTTTGTAATCAAAGCTTCTATTCCCCTTTCTTTCCAGATGTAAAGTCCTTTCCTTCAACGTTAACTACTAAATCCTTGTCTGAAGGCACCTACTGCCATCCACTGCCTGGAGGAGAAGCCCAGAGTTGTTTAGGCTAAATGCCTAAACCCCTAATTTGCTAAACTTAGGCAAAATTAATCCCATGTTCAAAGCTGAAGCATCCAACTGAATAGGACCTGCGGTGACAACAGTGAATAAAAACATCAGCAACTAGAAAATTAGATTTACAGTACTTACCTGAAACGTCAGTTTAGAATGGACAAGGAAAACTGCAACAACAACAGGCATCCTGCGAGAACCATTTTATCTGGAAGGTTTCTATACCATCCAAATACTTCCCCACAAGCCATATGATACCTCAAATGATTTGCAATATAAAAGACCAAAGTGACAAAAAACTTTCATGTCTCAAAGTTTAAAGACAATTTAAAGCTTGAGGCTGGCATACAAGATGAGTGTGTAGGCAGGCAAAATCCTTTGCAAGAGCAAGGCCTGAAGGATGCTGCAATGAGAATCGTAACTAATGTAACAGATGGTAGAGCGCAGCATATCCTTGTATTCTGGCACATTTCAGTTACTGCCTATCATTTGGTTGCACCTGTGTCTTTCTCTACTCAAAGATTAAAGTCCTGGGAAGCTGAACATATTTTGCTTCCATTTTTTGTCTCTTGCACACAGTTCCTCTGGCTCTCAATTCTCTGAGGTCTCCACCCAGGCAAGCTGGCATCTCAGGAAAAATGGGATGTACGTTCAGACCTTGTGAGATCAGACAGCCCATCACCCACCTGCAGGCACAAGCAAAATCTCTCACCGATTCCTATAGGCTAGGAATCTGTTATAGGAATCTATCCTCACCAGGAATCTACTCATTGTCTGTAGGGGTTGGACACTTTTCCTCATGCTTTCTCTTGATATCCCATGATGTAGCTTGAACTACAAGGTTTTGTTCTCAATACAGGGAGAGCTTTTTTCTTACCTCTCAGCCTTTTCTTTTTCAGAACACCGATTCTTTCATCTGTCTTTCTTCACATCATTCCTACGTTGCTCCAAATGGACCCCTCCCAGCACCAAAACCGGGCATTTCTCCAAAATAAGGTTCACAAAAGTGCTGACCAGAGTAGAAGGATTCTCTCCCATACATTCAACGTAACATTCCCTCTTAAACATATCAGTAGGACGCTTGTGCAATTATATTTGTGCAATATAATGATGGGACTGACTCAAGCACAGCTTGCAATGCACTTTGTATCCCAGAGCATTTTCTGCTTCTTAGCTAGCCTTGCCCCTTCCACATGTCATACACTACAAATAAGTGCCATACTTTACTAGATTGCACTGCATTTATTTCAGACCATTTCTCCAAATTTTTCTGAGTCATTATGGATTTCAAGCATGTCCTTGAACACATTAACAGGCCCTCCTGGCTTGCATGTCACCAGCAGATTCCATAAGCACACTCTCAGCTGTCTCATGTAAATCATTATGAAAACATTGAAAAGCATCAGATAAGCATCTCCCAACAAGTAGATGCAGCTGGTCAGTAACTGCCCCCATGGAGACATTGACTGGAGCTACAGGGTGAAAGGACTCAGCACAGGCCAAACCAGGTCATCCTGCTGCCCACAGGGTCTCCACAGTACCAGATCCCAACCTGGAGTGGGTTTTGCTCCATTAGCAATGCACGCACCAGTTTAGGGACTTTCATACGGACAGTATCTGTACAACTTGCTTGTGAGAATGTAAGGGTCAAAAGCCTCCTTAAGGTCATGATTTAATTATGTTTACTGTGTATGCTTAGCCCTGTGGCTTGTTACCCTGTCAAAGGATGAAATTAGGTCATATGAAATCCTTTTGGGGTTTATTTTTGGACAAAGCCGTGTTGTCTGTCTGTTACTTACCACTTTTTTTTTTTTCCAAAATCATGTAGGGGCTTATAAACAGGCAGGTGAAGTATACATACTTCAGCCTTGTCCCAGGAATTTAAGTTAAACTGAGAATGCATCCTCTACCTGTCTTGCATCCTCCTTTTTTGAGTTAGCTCTATGTTACCCTTTATTTTTCCCAGAACACCAGATTCTCTCTATGACAACTAAGATTGCTGCTCTAAGACTGGATTGAATAATTTCACTGCAAAACACCTGGAAAGAGGGTGAGGCAATCTCCAATCATCTCACTTGCGGTTTCTGACTTTTGCCTCTTTCCTGTTCCAGCAGCATTGTTACTCCTCTGCTGCTTGTGTCAACTATGCAGAGCTAATCTTTTTTGCAGACGTAGTATTGAAGGAGGGAGGACAAAACACAAAACACTTCCGTCTTCCCAGTAATCTTCCATTGTTATCTTTCCACTGGGGAGCATAACAACTTTGTCATTAGTCCATGCAGCAATGGATGGAGTAAGAAGAGGAAATAAATATTCTCATTTAATCTCATTTTTCTCAGAGCATTCACAATTTTATTGCATTGGAAGGTTTTATTTGTTTGTTTAGTTTTGCTTTTATTCCTAATGAGAAAGGGTGCCCTTAAACAAGTTGGAAAAAAAAAAATTAAAAAAAAAGCTCTGGCTGATCTACCAGAATCTTAGGTCCCTGCTACTGCAGTGCCTGCACAGGCTGTTCACAAAAGAAGATAAAGGTTAAAGCGAAATCAGGCTGTTCATGTACAAACCTGCAGAAAAAATGCAGGCAGAATCAGAAGCTGAAGACACTGTTGCAGAAAGCAGTGCAGCTCTGATCACAGGAACCAATCAATAATCCTGAGAGGGAGGAACACTGCTGGAAAATATATCAGTAACAACAAAAAAAATATCCAGGAACTGAGGAATGTAGCCATGACCATCAATAATAACTTGGTTCTGAGAGCACCTCTGCAGATGAACGGATAGATAGGATGGCTCTGTTTAGGAGAGGTTGTCAGCATTGCTCCCTATGTAAGCATCATTAAAAAAAATACCCAAACAAACAAACTAGACTTTATCTCTTCTGGTGTCCTTTTCTACAAAATGGTCTTATATTGGTTCATATATTTCAGAGTTTGGTAAGCATTTCATGTAATGGAAGATGGTGTTAGTATAGCACTTTCAGCTTCATTGCTTTTCTCTGTAGGAAAATCCCTTGCTTTCATAATAAGGAAACACATTTCAGACAATACCTGAGTTTGGACAGGGTTTCCATATGAAATTTCACATCAAACGCAATCTTTGGCATGAAGACTTACAAAAATGGCAGGAGGAAGGTGTATTTACAGCAGTGTTTTATTTCAGGAGTCATATGTTTTTGCAGCAAATCTCTGCTTCACCCTCCGTGAACACACTTTGGTTTCTTTAGTGGAGCACACGCATTCACCTTTTTGATGGAAATGAGCACTAGCAGCATTCAAGTCCTGGGATTGGACTAAAGGTCTTCCAAGGGAAAGCACCTCCTGAAATCTGTGCAAGCCTGGATGTCAGGTTTGCAAATCAAGTGTTTTGCTTGGTAGGTCTGCTCCAATTGCACCACATTATGTGCGAACATAAACACAGCCAGAATCTAGCTGAGAAACATTTTGCCTTCCTTCAAAATCTATAATCACATTTACACAGTCTCTTTCTCTCTCCTTTACAAGAAAACATTCTGTCATACCAAATGTTCCCACACTATTGATATTTACTCGTTCTGTGAGTTTCGTTCCCTCAGGAATGGTAAAGTTGCTTGCTAATTAGGGTCTCCTCATACCAGATGCTTTCCTCCTTTGATTCAGTCATATTTTATGTCTCCCTCTTGTGGGAGAAGGACTGAGATTATACATGAGAGTGCAAGATAATATTTGAACCTAACACCCCTTTTCACGATGTATGATTCAAGGCATATGCAATACATACATACATGACCGCAGAGAACAATTAACTCAGCGTTACAGTAGTCTTTTGCTTGTTCACATTTCAAAGGACCTGACCGGCAGCACGACCACTAAGATGCAATGTGCCCAGCACTGTTTCACACCAGGGCCCCAGGCTTATGGTCAAGGAATGGGTAGGATACGTGGAGGAACACCCCAGCACGCCTGTTACGAACACACAGTTTCCACAACAGTCACTCCAGTCTGCACAGACGTATCCTCAGGGGTAGTGGCACAGACCAGATGGCTTTCCATTCACATTTCCTACTGTTCTTACCACAAGGCTATCCTTACAAGGATTTATTGTAGACTAACAAATGCACCTGTTTTCCTGAATAAACTCCCAAAGAAACAAATTTTAACATTGCTGCTAAACACAGCCCTATATTAGAAATTTAAGACTTTCTTCTTTGCAAAGAAACAGAGAGCAAGAGGTGAAAGCGAGAATAACAAGGTATTAGAGAGATGCTGAGATTTCCTTCCATCAGTCTGAACTGACAACAGGGATGTACCTACTCTTGATCTACTTTTGTCAGAAAACAAGAATGAAATTTTGTCACATACTTTGGTACAGAGAAGAGGTGCTGGAGCAAACACATAGGATGAGAACCGATAAGCCAGCAGCCTGGTCAGATTATCATCAGAACCAGGATTCAAAAAGACAATGATGCTTGAGGTCTCACAGCCAAGCATAACAGACACTAGGGGAGACAGACAGCAAGTGATATTTTGACTTTGTTGAAATCAGTATGATTTATGCATCAATTTGATTCAAGGTGCTGTGCCCTAGCATTTCCACAGACTAATTCTCATGGACTAAAATATATTGTTTGCTATTTTATGACAGATCACCAACCCAACTTAGTTTGGGAGACTTAAATACTTTTGTTACTATAAAGCTTCTGTGCTAGTATTCGAAAAAATATTTTGCAAATAAATTGAGGTCAAGACCACAAGAACCATAAAATGTTGTACATGTTAAAGCCTGAATATCATAGCATCTTATGTGATATATCTGCCCTGTAAAGTGAATTACAAATATTTGCAGAAATTACACATCTGCTCTAAAAATGTCAGATCTTGCTGACACTAGGAAAAACACAGGAAGAGTTATGGGAGCAGGATACTATAGATGAAAATTCTCCAAGTACATTTTGATTAATGTTGCTGCTGCATTCACTAACAAATGACAGGCAAGGTCACAAGTAATTTTGGTAGTCCTGTATACTACAGCCTCCATGGCTGTATAAAGCCAGCCCCGTATTTTACAGGAACACTTCCCTGTGATGAACTAAAATACTTTGGAAACAGTAATAATATACATAAAGCTGTGAAATTGAACTCAGATATTCAGATATATACAGTCATAAAAAAATTATACCTCATACTTTCATACAAAAGATCAAGATACCTTAAAAATCTTAAAGTTATTATACTCATTTTTGTCTCTATAGTACATTGTCTTACTTGCAAAATCTTAAGAGCTAAAAGGCAATCTACAAACTTAACCCAATGAAGCAAAACGCTCTGAGGACACAGACTACCCAGCAAAGCTGGAACGTTATGCAACTTTGCCTACTGAGACAACCTTAATTAAAGTGTGTCTGCAAAAACACTCTACTACTTTTTATTTGAGAACCATGTTATAGAACACAAGAAACCCATATGTTAGCTATACCTACCTGCCATTCAGACATGCCCTGTTTATGCAAGACTTAGCTGTGCTTATTAGACAAGATGAGTGAGGAGTTAGTAGTTATATCTACATTTTATGAGGTTTTTAAATCAGCATAAGGGAATAACAGTTTCTTAGTGTAGCCTTACCATGTCAAGTCCACAACAGCATGGTTAACTATTTGAACTCCCTACACATTCTTCACTGTCATGCTAAAATTCACCTCAAGTCATTAGGTTGAGAGTGACTTCTATCATACAATCTATCACATTGACTTTGAACAACCCCAGCTTGTTTGTAATGGATGTTATTACCAACTAAGGAGCTGCTCTTCCAAAATCCCCTCTCCCTGCCGTCAGCATGAAACACACAATGAATACTCTTCAGCCAACAATGTTATTAAACACTATTCTAAGCAGCTTAAGAATGCTAAAAGTTGCTTACTTTTCAGACATATTCAATGCCACCTGAATTTATCGGGGTTTATATCAGCTGCAACTCCTGCTTTTAATCTCAACCACTCCTATTTGCATAGCTAAATGGAAACAGACTGCTGCAGGCGAGGGAAGGAGGAAATAATGCACTTTATGCATTTAATACCTGGCCATCTGGTACCTCAGAAATGTGTTCAACTTTGAAATAGCAAGAAAATAAAATAAGGGAGCCAAAAGAGGCTTGGCTGCAGCAAAAATGCATTTATTCTCTACAAACAGGGCAATGGCAGCCAATGCAGAGGATATACACATAAATCCAAACACTAATACACAGGGATTATATGAATAGGAATACCATAGGTAAACAGTATCTATGGAAAACAGAATAATGTCTCTGTCCCTGACATTTAAATGATTTTTCTTCTAATTTTCTCATCCGTATGTCACTAAAACAGCAGGAAGAAAACCGAATACTTAAGGCACTTCCCTTCACCTAGAGAATTAAAAACAAGAAACACAGTGAGGTTTAACAGCTTCAGCATCCTCAACAACATTTGCTAGACGTCCTGGGAGAAACATATAGATAAGAGGTGGAATTTCTCATTAGCACACTACACAACTGCAGTACTGAAGAGAGAGAGTCATCTACTTTGAAGAAAAGCCTTAAGACAGGTACAGATAAATGGGTTTATCTGTAGAGAAAGGTGGGGATGACATCGCAGGAAGAAATCAAATTGGAGAAGGCCTTTTACAGCTTCCAGGAAACTTCTAAACTTCTCTTAATCCCTCTTTTTTTGCCACTTGAAAGATGCATAGGAGAAAAGCACTGAGCTGTGTTTGCCACAAAGCCATAAGATCTTCTGTCTAAAAGAGCAAATTACTTAAGGACGAGCTTTCCACCACTTCTACATGGTAAATGTTAGTTCCTCTCAATGTTAACAAAAAGTCTGTGTTCACACAACTGATTTGCCCACTGCTGATAGCCTTGCTGGGGTACACACTTTAGGGCAGAACAAAATAAAAATAAAAAGTATACATGTGGAAGGTCATGCAACCACTGGAAAAACAACACTTTCCTAAAGATCATTATGTTTAGACATATTTTATTATTTCAAACACTTACCATACATCTGGAAGCATAGATCTCGAAAAAGAGCAACTAGGGATCTTCTTTACAATAGTATCATTTTTGTCTGATATTCAATCCACCAGTTCTTAGAGGCTTCATGACAGCTGCGAGAATGCTGTAACTGTCCAATTTCCCTATATTAATGATTTTTTAAATGCAAATGGCTTTAAGTTTTGTTTTCAGTTCTTATCTGCTCTAGATGACAACTGAAATTGTTATTCTTGCCACAAAAGCCAATAACAGATGATGTCAAAATAGCAGAAATAGAGTGTTTCTACTATACCTGGTCGGGGCAGAAACAAGGAAGAAGCACAGGGTGATTCTGGAGATAAAGGTAAAATTTGTCTGTATAATGTAACCTGGACAAGTTACTGCTTTTACTTAAAAAATACTATTTTTGTTAGTTTGCCCAAATTAGGAAGTTGTTTGAAAACTAATTTTTACCAGAAATCCCAAAATATTTTGCTGCTGTCAAAACCTGAAATCCTGTACATTTCACGATGAGAATCTCTGTTTTTACTATAAAACACTGAATATATATCTCACTCAGCTGTATAGAAATTGTATTGAAAATACAAACCAAAAAACTCAGAGGAAGGCAAAGTGTCAGCATACAACCTTTTCTACCAAAAAATTTTTTAAAAAATACTGGTTTATTGTTTAACTCTTTAAGTTCATTGTAAATGATAAAACTTGGCTAGGTATCATGAAAATACAGTCTTCAAGTAACACAATTAGTGTTGCGAAGCAGGTACTAACCTTTGCTAATTCTGAGCGCAAAACAAAACTACATCAGCATTCTCATTGCAGTTTGTTTGCACTTTGTACATAGACATTTCTGTATGCATATGCTTGTATGTTTATGTACACTGCTGAACAGAGTTTCATAGGTCTTTAATATGTTTTATCATAAAAAAAAGAACACTAAGTACAAAGGAGAAGTGAGCTATCAAATGCTCGCTGGAAGCAGAATGCAGCAGGACCCTCTGGGCTATTTATTTATATAAAAGCATGTGAAAGCAATAGCGGAATAGCCTCAGCAGCTTGTTCTGGCAGAAAAGAAGGGCTTTTCAAAACCTGTCAAAGGAGCTAGGGGTGCAAAAGATGGTAAAATGGCAAAGGTCATGAATTCTTCATAAGAGAAAAAGGGTGAAGTGAAGACTGGATTCTGGAAAGACCAATTTCACTGTGCCTAGAGATCTGGTAGGCAGATAAATTGCAAGCTCTTTGGACTTTGGAAGTCAAGTTAGTAAGTAGGAATATAAAAATAGCAAGATCACAGTGGGGTAAAAGTCAGAAAGATCAAAGTATAGCATATAACATAAAGGAACAGGTAAAAAGGACATGCTATAACGACACAGAAATAGTAGGAAAACAGTCAGAAAACAGACAGTTCAATCCTCCCCAGTTTTTTTGTCTACAGTTAGTACATCACCTGTGGTCCCTCAGAAGACAGTTCATCTATAATAGTAGAGAAGAGTGACAAGGGGTAATGGTTTTAAACTAAAAGAGGTAGATTTAGACTAGATGTAAGGAAGACATTTTTTACAGTGAGTGTAGTGAAACACTGGAACAGGTTGCCCAGAGAGGCTGTGGATGCCTCATCCCTGGAAACTTTCAAGGTCAGGCGGGACGGGGCTCTGAGCAACCTGATCTAGCGGAAGGTGTCCCTGCTCATTGCAGGGGGGTTGGACTAGATGACCTTTAAAGGTCTTTATGATTTTATGACAAAAAAGAGCCACATAGACTTTGAAAATATGTGTACAATTTTCTGCAGGATTTAGCAGGAAAAAATGGAGTAAGAGAAAAGGTAATAAAATCCTGCAGTTGGTTCACAAATAAAAGTCATCATAGTTACACATATGAAAAAAACCTTTTTTTTTTTTTTTTTTAATGATTAGGCAATGCATGGATTTCTCCAGGGTTGTTTTTTTCCCCACAACAATATGTATACTGAAAGTAAGAATTGCATGTTACTCAGGAGTGTTCTCAATATATGACCATGAGAAAACATTCAAATTACTTTAGCTTCATTTTTCATTAGTAAGAGAACTCTGATCAGGCAATTAATCACAACACTCTAGGAAAAAAGAATAAAACAGAAGCTAAAATAACTGAAGTGAGCATTTAACCAAAACCTACATTTTCAAATCACAGACCTGATGAAATTCATTCTTAGAAAGCACACTAGAGGAAATTTAGAGCACTTAGTACTTAAGAGGACTCATGGGAACGAAGTGTGGCTCAAGAAGGTTGGAAAAAGTAAACCAAAAATACCTATCTTCAGCATGAGAGAAAATTGAAAGGTTTAGGAAATGTGGATTACTTGGTTTAAACTGAAGTCCCAGAAAAACACTGGAACAAATAAAAAGCACCTAGAAGATAAAACAGATTACATAAGTATTGTCAACATGGATTTTTAAAGAACAGACTGCTGAATCAAGTTGATTTTCTCCACAACAGGATAAAAGCCCCTATATGAAGGGAAAAGTCAGTAGATGTCTTACGTTCACCTTAGCAGGACTTTTGGTACCGTCTCACATGTCGTTTTCATTAGCAAGTCTAGGTGAACCCTCTTTAAAATGAGTAAAACTGTTTTGAAAACCATATTCAGACCTATCAATGGAGAACTGTCAAAACAATGTCAGAAAAGGATGTATCAAGTAGGATTCTGCAAGGGGTCTGTCCTGAGTCTCATAGTATTTATTCAGTAATTTTATTAATCGTTTAGATGATGGAATCCAGTGAATGTTTATTAAATGCGACACTTGTCTGCACACAATACAGGGCCTGCAGCTTCTTTCAAGCCCCTAGAGAACAAGATTAGAATCAACATAATCTTGACAAATTGGAAAAATAGCGTAAAAAAGGACAAGATTCAGTAGGGAGAAATGTGAGATACTACACCTAGGTAGAAATAATCCGCTGTACAAGATACAGAATAGTTGGATAACACTTCCTGATAAGAAATTTTGGAATTTTAATGGGTTACCTACATCAAAAAACATTATCACACCCTTACAAAGCATGAGTTTTAGAATCTGTGTACATTATTTTACTAAGGCTCCATAGAATGAAAATACAAGCTTACATTCCAGTTCAACAGAAGTCTGTAGATGGAGTGGAATCTGGGTGTGTTTTCTGCTGCGCTTATCCTAGGATCAAAATCCTGAAGCACCTTAGTCACATGTTATTAGACTAGGAGACAGCTCTCAAAGACTTATGGTACATAGGAGATATTCTTTTAGGGAATAATGGAGGGCTCAGAAGGGCATCTCTTCTCATCTGAGAATCCTTTTCAGCAGAGGGAACAACTATATTTTTACTAACTGGCTTGAAGCTAGCCACACCACTGGCACAGGTCAAATAAGTGAAGAGGACTTCAACTCCAAATGAAATTATGATGTGGAAAAATACATTAAGAGTAAGGTAAGGGATTTAAATAACTTAGTAGCCTTTAGAATACATTTACAGATAACTGTCTACAACCTTGGGTGACTTCAGTAAGTTTTGCATCAAAAATAAGACTTTGTCTTTAGTGGAAAGATAATAGACATTATAATACTAGTGTCATACAAACAGCTTTGAATTCTCTAACCACAAAATGGTCATTAAAAAAAAATTAGTCTATAGTCTATATTTGGAGAATCACAGAAGTTGCATAAGGAAATGCTGCTGCACTGCACTTACCTCAAGATCCTTAGAAGAGAAGTCTCCTATGAGCCCTATGTCATCACATTTATGCAGGCAATGTAACAAACAAATAAAGGAGGTAAATATGAAAGCTAAAGTTGATAGGATTAAAAGTTTGTTCCAACTACAAGGCAGGCTTGAACACTTCAAGTGAAGCCTCAAACTGCAGGAGACTATTGAGTTCCCACAACAGGGATGCGAATTGTACGATACTTAGCACAAGCTCTGTTTGTTTCAATTTGAGGAAATTGAGGATTTCACTCTAGATTAACTGCTGTGCTACATTTAACATTTGGTAGGTACTGCCAAAATACTGGTTTTGTATAATACACATTCTTAAGAGGCAGCTTTATCATGGGGTGTCTTTTGTGGAGGGTGGGGTGGAAGAGAAACAGTAAATGTCAACAGATACTTGGATTGTGTTTGCACTATGACAGCTCTCAGAGTAACGGAGAACTTCATACCTTGCAATGAAAATAATATATGTTGTGCATGAAGTTATTTCCAGAAAAGTTGTCATGTCTGTGTTCTCCTCTCCACCCACCCCCCTCCCCCAAAAAAAAAAAAAAAAAAAAAAAAAAAAAGAACAACCCAAATTTTATTGCAAATCACCACCATACAACATGGCTAAGGAACACTCAACAGCAAGGATCTCATTCTGCTTTGACATTGCTTAAACGGGGATCTCTCAGATTATTTCAAGAGCTATCAAACGACAGCTTTTAGGCCTGACATACTAGTTGAATCTAGTCATTGGAACTCAGATAGGTACACTTACAGGATTAAGACTATATTGGTGTGACAAGCAATCTATGCCTCTCTAATGGCAGGCAAACAACTTTTTAACCCTCTTTTTTTTGTATACATAAAACTGATCATTAGAAGGGAAAGTTCCAAAAATTCATTTCATAGCCAGTTTATTTTGTGCATTAGTCTTCTGGGTTTTTTCATTTGTGTTTTTTTAATGCTATATTTTACGTGATTTGCTGTACAAGTACATATCAGGAATCAAAAAATTTTCAAAATTCAGCCTGTATGGTTGATTCAGACTCTTACCAGCCTTAGATGTCTTGTCTTAGGTCTATTATTTTTTCCTTAAAAGAGATATTGTTATGAATCCTAGTGTATTGAAGTTTGTAAAATGTTTGGAAATCCTTGGATGGAAATTAAACTGCAAGTTTATAATAACTATTTTTTTTCATGAAAGATGTGTTTGTTCCACAACACAAAAATACCAGGTTCATGTTAGGCAGAGAATCATATAATTATGTAAAACTATCAGTCAGGGATGAATCATCACCAAAACAAGGTCTGACAATCTCTTTTCACAAGTATATAGAGAAGGAGCTACTAGCCATCTGGACGCAGCAATTTCAGATACTCAGTTGATAACCCAAACCAAATACAAAACTTAGTTTCCCACCTTCATAGCAGCCATGCCATCCTCAAATCCATAATACATAACATGAGCATACTTCTCGCAGGAAGCTTTTTAAATAAGAAGAAATGCTTCTAGTCAGTTAGCTATTATTTTAAAAATTTGAATAAAACCCAAGAGACCAAAGATTTAAATAATCTTCCATATGACAAGCAAGTCAAAGTGGAACCCTCTTACTGTTACTATTATCATGCTTATAAATACATTTCTATGATTTCCATGAAATTTCCCTTACCTGAATTATTTTCCCTACAGTAAATTTTTATTATTTCTGTAAAGTAGCTAATGATTACAATTTTATGTATATACCTGTGAAGTAACAGTTTGATTTTGACTTATGATAGACCAAGGGGAGAGGCAAAAGTGATAAAACTAGTCCTCCTCATATCAGTAGTTTCCACAACAAATATTCCTTCCAGGTGTCTACCTATAAAATTATAATGCACAGGATTCTTTAAGAGAGTAACGCTTTTGCAGGGAATATATTAGTCTGTTATTAAACCTGGGGATATAAGATGACAAAAGCTTTATAAATGTGCTAAATTTCCTATTACAGCAAAATATCACATGCAAGCATGCACCTAGACTTTTAAAAGCACCTTTTGATTATTTGATGACCATACATATACAGGAAATCTCTATACCTTTTATAACTTCTGGCCTTTGGTGACTTTTAATCATACACACACATACATACACATTACACACATACACCCCCCCCGAGCAATCTGAAGCAAAGGCAAATGATAGACAAACCATGAGGCCATATTGATTCCCTCTGCTGTAATGCAACTCAGGAGTGAAGTATAGCATCATTATTAGAGATGCTGTCCATTAATTTTTCCTTGCTCTACAAGTCCTTAATTATAACATATTAGCAGTGCATGCCTGAGTGAACACTGCTCTAATTTGAAACTGAAACAATGCTTGCATCCCACCGTGAGCAATATTAATTAAAATCTCTCTTCTGTTTTCCCTGAACTCTCCTCCTGACATTTCCAGGTAAAGCTAAATAAAAATGCATGTCAATATGTAAAAGCTAGCTATCAGCAAATATGTCATTTAACTGCAGTACTGGATGTTGAACGTCAGTTTAAATGGTTTCCTTTTAGAAACTGTGTATGTTTGTCCATGCAATTTCATATAATGGTCTTTATTAATAACAGTAATCATATCAGGCAGTCTTTGCACATTTGACAAGTTGATGATATCACAAAAGATATATGCCTGCTTTCTGGGATATTAAGGATAATACCACGTAATAACTCATTTGTACATTTATTGATATTCCAGCTAAGCAAAAAAAAATTGAGTGAAAAAAGTAAAAATGAAAGTTTTAAGAAGAATTAAAATATATAAAATGAAAGCTTGATATAGAAGATAAAGTAAAACATACAGCAGAACAGGAGAAAAAAATAATCCTTGTGCAAAAATTCAATATCTGAAAAAAAGTTTAATATTTCCAGTTTAGGTTGATAGCAGGTTTTTCAGCTAATTACACATAAGGACTCAAAGTTTATAAAAGCTCTTTGGGTAAAGTATACTTCACATATTCTGCTGTGCAACCAGCCCTTTTCTCAGGGAAGTAACTTGGTCAGCAACATTTGCATAACTACGTTTAAGACCATTCATTCTCAAGATGGAATATGGAACAGAAGATATACATAATATTCATCAATATACAAGTATTTTTCTCCAACAGAATCTTAAAGATATCTGACATACACACAAACCTATGTTCAAATTATTGCTATTTGGTACCTTAATAGTAGTGCCCATGACATCCATTCCTGATGAAAAGGACTACCGCATGTGAAACGCTGGCTGTGCTGAGCATGAGAAATGTTATCCCAACAGAAAAGCCCAGCTTGCCAACAAGAATGATAGCAAAAAAAATGCTCTTAACAAAGCTCCTACTGTTGCAGCCAGGAAGCATCCAAATTGCAGTGGTCCATTACTGTTCTGATGACAACCAGATTAAGCAAAGTCTGACTGTGAGATGCTAAATTCAAATGATGCTAAATGAAGTGTTTTCTATAAATGCCCCACATATAAGATAGATACATCAGTTGGCCTGGAAGTTTTTCATTCTTTCTTCTGGATCTACATTTTTTTTCAGCTAGCTGGATAAAAGTTCTCATAAATGTAAACGGGCCATACTGAACCACTTTCTAACTATACTTTTTTCATCAGAACTATTATATTCCCATGCATCATATTTCAAATACAAGCATATCAATCAACAGCAGCAGCTACTTCTAGCTTTTTTTTTTTCTTTTTTTGTAACTGAATCCTACTCTGTTGTCTGACAACCTAGGTAGTTGTTTTTGTAATGGAGCACCCTCCTGTAGAAAACAGGTTCTTTGTAATATGACTAATAAAGTCGAAAATAAATATAAGGGGCAGGGGGTGCCAGAAAAGATGTTTTGATCACCTTTAACAAGAGGAACTCAACTTGTAATTTAACTGCCCCCAGTGTAACAATATAACTTGGCAAGACATTTTCAGTTAACTTGTAAGTACATTAAGCTCATGTAAAATTTAAAGAGCAAGAAATTGAATTAATACATAACTATATCTCAAGATCCGAGAGACATTCCCACAGTATGTAGAAACAGAGCCGTGTGTGTTACCTGCTATTGAGCACATACTCCAGTTCCTTACTATAATTTTGTAAACTAAAAGATTTCCCCCAATTCTTGTGTAAAATATCTCCAAAAGGATGCAAATTTATTACAGCCAACCACACATACTGGCTCATCAATCCCAGCTGCAGGGTGTCACACAACCAGCTCCCAGTTCTAGTGTCGGCTAAGATGACAACTGTCACCAAACTGCCGGTGGCTAAATTTCCATTTATCTTCCATTAGGGGATTAATACAACCCATGACTACTTACACTTGCCTTCCTAAAGGGTGTGGGGATATGGTCACCTGCAATCCTCAAGATCCAAGAGCTGGCCCTATCTTAGCCTGCTACGATTCCAGCTTTTGTGGCCTCACCTGGCTTTGTACTCAAGTACCAAGTCCAAGATTGTGGGTTTGTGTTCAGCGGCTTCAAAGCAGCCACATCCTCAAGTAGTTTACAAGCCAAAGTGTTATCAACTACAGCAAATGAAGGAGGAAATGCAATGCTTAAAGATTCACTGGAAGTGTTGGGGTTTTTTTAAAACATGATCTGGCAGAGGTTTCTGAACAGATTCCAGTACAGTGCCAACCATGTTTTAATGGAACTGTTCCAGCAACAGAGTTTAGTTTTTTCTCATTGTGAGGGCTATTTTTGCTTTACTTCTTTATTTCATAGGCAAGAAAATTCTTGTATTTATGTGGCAGAGAAGCAGGTTCTTGGTAGAAGACAAGTGGCAGAGCTCAGTTTTCTCCTGCTTGGACTTAACCCACAAAGCTTGCTGAACTTCTAGGGGAGTGGCTAGCAATGATTTGGACCTTCACGTAATACAGTTTCGTAGGTGTTTTCAGACCACTGACAGAAAAGCACTACTAACGTACAAAGCATTGTGAAAAAAATCAAACTGAAACTAAAGTCACACCTTAAAATACAAAGTAGACCTCATTCATTCAAATCAATAAACCCAGAACTTAATGGAGTCTGAAATTCTATTAATTACTGCTGGCAAGGCAAAGGGAAATGTTTTATAAAGTAGCATTTTACGAACTGCAGCAACAGTACTAGAAATAGTACTTTATAGCCTTTGAAAAAGGGTGGGAGATGGTAGCTGAGGGAAGGAAAATATCAAAAATAAACAGAAGCTTTGGTTAATGCTGTGGTAAACACCTATGGAGAGTTATGACAGCAAGTTCTACAGATTATTGTTGCAGTACTTAAGGTTAAATCCAGCCATTTTCAAAATATGAAATTATTTAAGCCAGCCAGAAATATCAAACAGCTTTCCACAAAATACTTCAGTATTTGCGCAACAAATTTTCAACAAACCCACTTACAAGTAGCTGCAATTCCCACAATACTGATGCCAGTGTATTTAGTGGTGATAAAGCCCAATGAATGATTCATAAACAAATGTGCTACTAGGTGTCTTAATTGCTGCCTTTAACTAAAACTAAAAGAAGACTTTTGAATCAGCTAAATACATTCACCAATATCCAAATTGATCTGCTGAGCAATCCCAAAACAAGGCACTGGTATGCTCAGGAATAAATTTTAGCACAGTATGTGGAATACAGCTCCTTGCTCCATCACCAAATGTTCCAAGACTTACTTACTTTAGCTCAGTAACACTCACCTGGGAACAAATTAAAACTTCATCATAGAAGCACTGTGTTGTCCCTAAAAGGAAAATATATTTCCTTTTCTAGCTCTACATAGTTCATTTAAAGATTATCACCTGATGCATTGTATGTGAGGCAGGACAGAGCAGCGAAAAAAGTGTCTAGTTGTATTAATGTTAAAATGTAAAATGCATTACAAAAGGTATTGATACCTCAAGATAAATAAAGCCTAGCATCACACAGTAAGCTGTTCCTTCTTAGGGGGACTATTTTAATTGTTAAATTGTTCTTAACCTGCATTCGGTACAAAAATCAGTATTACACATCAGAGTATCACTCTATTTACAATATTCTCACTATAGAACTGAAATCATGCACTGGAGTTCAAATCTGGGATACAAACCCAAACCTTTCAAAAGGCTGCAGAATGCTTAAGTTCCCAAAATACGGTAGTGACTTGCAGTGTACAACAATGCTCAAACCAAACAGTCACGTTCCAAGGGCACGCTCAGAAAAAGGCATAAAATTTCATTTCCGTATCTTGGCAGGGAGGGAATCACAGCATACCCCAACAGGAATAACCAGATAATCAAACCCACAACATACATCCTTACATAGATGCAGCACAAGTATGGCCCTCATTGACCTGAAGACTCTACAAGTGCCTACAGTTCTGCTCCTGTATGCTAGCATAAATCCTCAATACTAAGGCACCAGGAGCCAGATTGCAACTGAAAGTCCAGCCAATGCCCCAAAAATACCAGTAAAGCCCTGTGGTTTTCTGCTTTAAAAAACCATGATGCCTGCATCGTTGCCAGTAACAAACTGGAACTGCCTCTGAACAAGCCAGCAGCTCAGTGTACTCAGTTTGTTGAGAACAACTGGATCCAAATACTCAAAGTGAGGGTATACTCTTTCTAAACAGCAGCTCTTGGCTAGTAGGAACTGTAAGGGAATTACGTTTACGTATATATATATACCCCCACCCCCCTCACCCCACCCCCCATATATATAGCCTACTGACTAGCACTTCTGCTCAGGAAATGAGAAATCGAAGTAACTTAGTCTGAAGAGGGTTCACTCCCTTATCTGCCATATCACAGGATAGTCCCTAGCTATTAGGCTTTAAGAGGGGCCGAGACAACTCTTCTTTTTTGCTGAATCCATGCCAATAAATAGAAAAGCTGCATGGAGCCAGAAAGAGAGCAAAGGGAAAAGCATGACTCTGCACCCTAATAGGATATTCAGCTGGAGAGAGTGCAATTATCATTTCCAGCTTCTGCTCCCAAGATTGTTAATGCATTGTACGTTAAGTAGCTATTCAGTGAAAATTTGACATAATCTTGAGAACAGGACTCAATCACAGCGTAACCACGAGGGTACAATCCTGTTCCCTCTTGTCCTTTTCCAGCTCTGCAAATCTTGTCATCTTTTCTATACAATAGCTTTCGCAAAAGGGAAAGTCTGCCTTCGCTCCACGCGGTCTGTAGCTTAGCAATTATTGTGCTGGCCCTAGGAGTTAATAAGATCTTAGACTGTACTTTTGGGTGTTCCTGCTGACACCTTTTAAGCTGCTGGCATGTCTAATCAACCGTGGTTTGAGAAGAAGGGAAGGGTACGAGGTGGCAGCTACTAGTGCCAGCAAAGGTTCTATCCTCCCCGACTTCTTGTGGTATCAGATTTCTTGGCCAAGGCTATGCCATGTTTTGTTGTTCACCTGCCCGACATGACCGGTACTTGCTTTACCCAATTAGAGCAAGTTTCCTTCACAGGGGGTAGGTTTTCGATTTCCCTTCAGACAGTCAAAGGAAGGGGACAGCGGTTATCCTGGGGAGTGCTGACTGCATTAGGTACTTTGTACCTGCCAGTTCTTTTGTTTTGCCCGGCAGTACCAAAGCCTGGCCGTTAGCCGAGACAGCATGGATGGGATTCGCGTTGTTAAAAGTAGGTCTCATGCACAGAGCACACCTAGCCATCCTATCCACTTCTTTTGCAGAGCTGTAGCCAAGGGGACAATTTATCTCCTCTTACAGAAAAGATCTAAAGCACGTTAGATCAGCTGTCACATCAAAATGCCTACTTTGCTCTCAAGGATATGGGAACCTTTGGGTACCCGGCTCAGAGACTGGCATCCAAACTGCAAATATCTAAGGTTAAGCCTGATGAATGCCCCTCCACATGCCTCTGAAGCAGAGCTTTCTCCGACTTCGTCCTTCGGCCTCCCATATGCTGACATGAACATACTAACCACAATCCTGCTTTGGGCCAAAGGAGAAGATGAGCCAAACCCCGAAATACACTGGGTTATTTCATAGTGCTTTGGGTAGGTTTCAACTTCAATAAGCATCAGATCAAACCTTATAAACTTAGAGGTTCTCATTCTGCATCTCACTCCCTACTCAACTCTCACTATTTTAAATAGTAAATTGAAGTAACTCTCATCATCAGAACAGACCAAGTACTTATCACAAATTTGCAGTACAACCATAAATTTAAATCCATATGTAGTACCTAAAGGAGGAAAAAAAAAAGAGACTGCATTTCACCCATTAGATCCGATGAAAAATTTCAAAAGCCAATCACTGGTTTTGCAAAGGAAATTAAACACACAGACACCTACTTTGTTAACTGTTAGAGAAGATGTTTTTCAAATTCAAATGTCAGATTGCACCTTGCTGATACCATTGATGTCCTGGAAGAACATTCTCTTCAGGGCCAATTTCTTTTCAAAAAGAAGTGTAATTGGATGGACTAGGCTAGGAATGGCTATCATAGATAACATACACAGTAAAAGGTCTAAGAAAGCTGAAATAAACCCATAAATTATTCTGAGACAAAATTAAAGCAGAAAAGATTAATTAAGAAACCCGACTAGAATGCCTCCAAAAGTGAGGCACTAGACTGTTGGCCGTGAAAGAAATGTTCCCTACAAAGCAAGCAGTGAACTAAGAATTAATTTAGAAAGTGACCCAGGATCAAATTCTCTCAGTCTTTCTCAAACCTTCTCTGCTCAGGACATTTTAATGAAAATCCTCCCCCATGCCTGTTATTATAAAGTGCAGCTCTGCTAGTAATGGCCAGGCTATGATTAATACAACAGTTCCTGCCCTAGGAATTCAGTTATTTAGATCTGAGGTGGTCAGATTAAGGCCATGTTAAAAATGTTAGTGATGGCTCAAGCTCCGTCACGACAAGCTGTGTCCCCACAGTAGCACACAGGCCAGAAACCGTGCAGAGCATGATTTGTCTGGTTCCCAAATTATACTCCAAATGTCCTTTAGTCCATTCACAGAAAGTTTTATTCCTGAATTGCAGTCTGTGTGCTCCTATGCACTGATACAGCAAGTGACCCAAACTGCTCCATTGCTTTATAAAAATTGAACAGCCAGCATTCAGGCCAGAAGAGATCATTTGGCCATTTAACCAAACTGTTCCTGCCTCTCAGCCGTCAGCTTCATGTCTCTGTTCATATCAACTACCCAATGCTGCAGAAAAACACATTCAACTAAAAATATATTTTAAAAAAAGACAATCAGGCTTATTTGAAGACAAGTGACAAATAATCTATTTACCTACTTTCAGGTATTGCCTACCAGTTCATATCAAGACTATCTTCTTGAAGAGGTCCTAGTGCATGGTATTTGCTGAGCATTAAAATACTATCACACTGCAGTCATGCAATCTCACAATATTCTTTGAGAAACTGAACAAATTAAGTCTCATGTGCCTTAACAGTTTCTCAAACCTAAAATAATTTCAGCTACTCTCTTCCGTCTCCATTCCAATTTTTGACAATAATTTTAAACACTAGCACGACAGTTTTATGCAACTTTCTCATAATGGCCTTACCATTAGACTTGGAAGTTAAATCAAAGCCAACCCCCCATGTCCCCAAGTTACTCTTTGTTCTCACATCCTGAATTATATTAACTTTTTTTTGCTATCATACCAGAGTAAAAAAAACCTATATCAAGTTGTTTTCCACCTATATCCATTACTGAGGAACTGCTTGGGAGACTGTCCTCCCCTGTTTTGTACAGCATGCATTCCCCCCCTTCTCGAAGCACATCTTTACATTTGGGTGTAACAAAACTATTTATGCTTGAAAGCACAAAAGCAGACATACCTCATCAGAAACCATTCCGCCCACTCCTTGTGTCATTCGCAATTACTTATTTGTAGGAAAGAAATTATCTATTTTTTTCTAATGATTTGTAAAACTGAATAAAGCTGAACCCTACTTTAAAATCCAGTTCATGACTAGTTTGACATCAGTCAACTCTGGCTGAGAACAAGGCCAAATCAGCCAAGCCATATTCTTACTTTCTTTGCTAGCTCTACTTCAAAATCTTTTAGCTTTATAACATTATTTAAAAATTGATGTACATATCTGTTAAATGAACTTATACCATGGCTAGATTTTTTTTCTATACTTATACCAGCTTTATGCCCTTAAGTCTCTTAAGGAATTATTATTCCCTTAATAACAGTGACATTACAGATGGGGGGGTTTTTCCTTCACAAGAGATCTTGGAGGGCAAGAGAGAGCACAGAGCATGAGAGGATAATTACATTCTGCATAACTGGAAAAAATATTTAACTTCATTAATATATTTAAATAATGTAATTAGTATTTTAATGTAAGCTAATTTAATTAACATATTTAATTTAAATATATTAAAGAAGCAGAAATTAAGAAAAATCAACAAAAGCTGTACAGACACGCATGCTGGTTTTAAGAATTGCATACTCTCATCAGTATATTAGGTATCCTGGATTTAAGATTATTATTGTTTAGTTTCATTTATACTTTCCACATCCTCACAGTCCCTGTCTGTCTCCTTTTGGTTTTTATGTCTGTTGGAAGCGGGCAGGGAAGCCCATTTCTCTTCTGCTTGTAATGCATCTACCACATGACTGGAGCTCACTGCTACTGTAGCTATGTAAACAGTGAAAACATGCAAGTGGGCAAGACATGCAAAATACATTGATTATTCACTTACATAAACGCATACCATACCTGCAAACAAGATGTTTACAATTGCTTACTGTTGCATTAAAAAAACCAAATGAATTCCCAAGTCCAGCTTTGTGTTCATTACAATCTCTGCTGCAATTACAGATCTAGTTAGCTTCCTAATTTGCTTTCTGAGAACTTAAACTAATGCTTAACTTTAATTTAGGTGCCAATTCCATTGCAGATGTTCAGCATGCTGCTTGGTTAAAGGATTTGCGATTACATCCTGTAGATTTGTTCGCAACTGTCAGCTCTATTGTCAATAAAGCAGAACTAAGCCCTGGCTCAGTGTCATCGCTGCCCTCTTGAGTTATGCATGAACCTGAGCTTTTTGCTGTATGTTTGGGGTGGGGAAAAAAAGCTACAACATGGGAGCTTAATTCATCGAAAATGGAAGGACAAATTAAGTTAAGCAGCAATTTTTTAATTTGAGCTTCTGTACCTTAATGAAAATTTCTTCTTTTTTTTATATATACATATGTATGTGTTTATACATATATTTGTTGGGGGCTTTGGCAGGTGTGTATGAGTTTGTTTCCCACACCCGGTCATTCAATATGCAAAGCTTGCTATACATAGTTATGATATTGTACACCTGCACTTCTTTCTATTGCCAGAAGGCACAACACCACCACCACCCACCTCCCCTCCCCCCCCCAAAAAAAAAATCAAGGAGAGAAAATGCTGACCCTTGTAACTCCAGAACAGTTGTGCCTTGGCATTGCTGCCCCCTGCATTACCAACAAGTTTTTTATTTATTTATTACAGGGTTAATTTCAGAAATGCAGAAGTAATTCCAAAGAAGCCTAAAACCTACCAGTCTGTAAATACTTGTCAAGATTTAACATTTTCTCTTTTTTTGGCAGTTGTATCTTACACTATTACGAAGTGATTCAGAGTCTGCTGAAGGCACCAAGAGTTTAAGACGTTGCACAGCTAGGCACTTCCCACACTGGGACACCTGGACTTTGAGTTTTTCATCTTATCATTGTATTGGAGCTTTAAGACCTGTAACATTAAGACTTCTGTTTTATGGCAAAATGATCTGAGATGACCCCTGTCCAACCTTTAGGGGACAGAAACAATCACGCCCACACATGGCATGTAAAAATCCCAACTGGAACAGAGTCGTGGGTAGCAGCGAGATCAGCAAACGCCTGGACAGAGACTGGTTTATCTTTTCATTCCCAGTATGAGGCACTCAGCTGAACCCACCTCCACAAAGTAGCCTGAACCCTTTCTGGTAAGCTGTCCAGGAAACTTTCTTATGAATTCAAATGAAGACATATAATCCAGTTTAAAAATATATATTTACCTATTCCAAGACTACTGAAGTTTCACTTGAAGTTTGGCCAAAGCTTCAGGGCCATCTTGTTGCCCAAACTCTGGACAAGGCAAGTTCCAATTCTGAACTAGAACTTGCACCTTTACAAGCCTATTCATTGCAAGATAAAAGTATTCAGCCAAGTAGCTGCATACCTCCTACACAGCACACCTTACAGTGAGTCAACAACGCCAAAATGGTTACGTAATTTAATTACATCTTTGGATAATCTCTTTAAAATCAGGATGCGCTTTTAGAAATTGGAAGCCCCATAAAGCCTTCAAAGCAGTGCCACCAGTCCAACGCTCCTTACAAAGATAGCACACATTGTTTTGCCTTCTAGTACTAAGATGACAGAGATGAAGAATTTCAAAAGAATTTCAGGTATTTTCCATTTTGCATACCTAACTCCAAATCTTTAAAAAAATAATTTTAAAAAAATCTATTTCTAGCAAATATTAAAATATCCACATTCTCTCAAAATAATGAAAGTTTAACCCAATACCTGGTTTGTAAACAAAAAAGCTCAACTCTTGCATAACAGTTAGAGCTTATTTTTATGCATGCTTTCTGTTTCAATTTATAAAATCAATTTTAGAAAAATGCACCTTTTATTGGAAATAGCTAGATTTATTTTTTTTAATAGTACAAGTACTCATTCCCTAATGCTATCATTAAAAGGACAAGCTTACTCTGTGAAGAACGCAATCTGGTTAAAATACATCATTATTACAGATAAGGGTGAGCTCTTCCACCTGATCCCAACTAAAACTGTGTTTCATGTTGCTGACTCAAACCCATTTAATAAAAGATTGTAAAGACTTGATTTATTGCTCAAGTCTTTCTTAATTACAACCTCTGAAAAAAACCCAGAATTAATTTGATTTTGACCCTCTATTCTTTTATACACTTTAGTTTCTTAATCAAAAAAATAGACCATTTAAAAAACCACACTTCCCCTAGCAACACGTGAACCACAATGCAGATGACAAGTAAATTCATTAAACTCCATTATTTCAAGTTAGGTTGCAGAATCGTAGGAAGCGAGGCGATGTCACAGAGATCCCTGCAGTGAGGGCCAGACAAACTGAAGTGCCCACAAAGCATGAAAAAAATAATTCTAGTTCTGGAACTGAGCTAATAAGGAAGCTGCTTTGCATCATAGGTAAGGCAAAATTGCTGACAGTAAACACGGTAGTTCCCTCTCCCCCAAACAGCCTGCTACGGATGCCTGTCTCCCTCCCTCACATAATTATGCAGGCAAGTTACTTATCCATCAGGAAGATTTACCAAAACCCAAGCAGATCTGAAACAAGGGCTCTGAAACCAGAGAAAGCCCCAGATCTGGCACAAGGAAAGCAGTGGGTGCGTGTGGCTGGGGAGGTAGAAGACGCAGGAATCACCCCAATGGTCATCCGGTTGACTTAACCATAGCAAACTGCACCCTAAAATTCACCTCTGAGAAGACCTACTTAGGTCAAGTACAACACTGTGACACTACACAGCTGCACAGGTTCCAGTTTCAAGACCTGTATGGTCAGCTTCATTCTGCTATGCAACAAATTTAAATAAAGTATTTTGTGTGTTGCAGACATAACTTGGCGTGTTTACTTTCCAAAGGTAAATAGTAAATTTAAAGGAAAGTCTGAAATTAGTGGATGTAGTGCAGTGTTCCCAGAATTCTGGCAAAGTGCTTAATCTGAGTCTTTGCTGAGATTTCTTTCATAAAAGACCTTCCCCCCTACACTTGCACTGTGTATTATTTCCTCAGGTCAATTTTTGTGCCACTTATAAAATAAAATGGAGAGGGAATTAATCATTTGCATGCTTCTATAGAAATCATTACTCTAACTTTCCTTCCCCTTAAGAAAAAAATATAATGAACATCTAAATTTGTCATAAAAGTAGCTGTCTCCTTAGCACAATTCATTTCTTCATTATAAATTAAGATGAATGGATCCAGATGGATTGATCCAAGATATTTATTTCAGTTAAGGTATTTACCAGACTTCATAAAGGTATATTATTCATGCAAAAAACGCAACCCGCCTTCTCACTTCTGCTCTACAGTTTTCTTCTTCATATGCAATACAATAAACCCATGCTACATCAACTTCCAACACTGTGCACTATTTTTCATCAAAAATTTACAACAGGACATGCTTTTGAAGTTGTTTTTGCGTCACACTATAAGCCTCTCTGAACATTCAGAGAAGCATTCAGTAATCATTAGTACCATACTTCTCATTAAGGTCTAAATGGTAGGAGAACAATGAGAAGAAAAACATTTCCAAATCACTGCAGAAGAGGACTAATTTTTACAATTACTACTGCAGATTTGTTCCAAATCAGAACAGCCATTATACCATCAAGGAAATTCAGGTTTCAGAAAGGAAATTGCATCACTAGCTGAATATGAGGAAGTCCAAATAAAAGCAAAGCATTTAATGCATATAAATCTACGTTCATCCACATCCAACAGATCACGTTGTATTTTCATGCATACGGATCCACTTTATTTCGTTATGAGAGATCACCTGGAAGATATTTGCATAGATATCTTTCAGACTACATAATGGCATTAGATAGTACAAATCGACAACATAATACATATGAAAGACATATTTCCACAGCTATTGTATCACTTTACTGTGAACCAGTAACAGCTACAAATCAAACCCATACTTAAAACATCTCCAATTTTAGACACATCATGCAGCTGTGACAATTGCCTCTCCAACAGGTGTTTTCAGCAGCAGTCTAAGGAATTTTGAGATCTGCACAGCTCTGTTTTCATTTATTAATATGCCCTTTCCCATCCTCTCCAGTAAACAGAAACCACATACTTTGGTAATTAACTGATTTATAATCCTCAGAGGTACGGACATTTATGAAGCAAGTCAGGAACTTGGAAGATGGAAACAACACCTGTGAGGCATTTACATTTAGTTCAAAAGTGTTATTCTGCTAAAAAAGCAACCATTGCAGATTAAAGTGTTTACTATATAGATGGTAACATGACTGCTGTTGCTTTTCAAAGCATCTCAGAAACAAAACATTGCACCTAAAAATTCTATGTGCAAGGTCAAGCACCTAAAAAAGAATAAAGCTCATACAGGTTACACCCCTTAAGCCAGTTCTTTGTACCTATATGTTATGACACAGAGTATTTTATCCCTATAGAACCCTTTCCACATTCATAGTTGAAGGCTCATAACTAGGCATCTTGATCTGTGGATGTAGAGGGTGTGAACTGATTTCTTGCTCCATAAAAACTTTGTGAATTCAAAAGCATGATTTCCTTATGGATTTCCACTACAGCATCTAAGATAAAGAGCAATATACAGCCATATATGAGCATGTATAACCAGGGTCACAATTCCCATAGCCTTAGAAGTATTCTCCTGCAGTTCTATATGTGATCTGAGTTGGGTCTCTAACAATTGACACGTGCTCTGTATTTCTCCTGATTTATCTGACATATACTTACTATAGCTTTGTGCTGACATACACATGAACAATTTTTTGATAAAATATACAGACACTCCAGAAACCTGTCCCATTACACACTTGCGCTAGTATGAATTAAATTATTCATTTCTGTATTATATTTGTGCTCTCCTAGCAACTGGCTCCTAGTCAGAGAACTGCATTTTGATCTCTAGCACTGCACACTGCTAAGAAAAAGGACCAACTTGAATCCTCACCTTGAAATCCGGAAACCCAACTACCACATCAGGGCATCAAGATGCAAACCTTCCCCACTCAGCAGCACATTCCCTGGCTTTCCCAAATCCAACTATATGCAGACAAAAGGAAAATAGTGGTTAAAAAGGGCAAGCCCAAAATGACCTGTAACCCTCCCGTATCCACTCCTCCTTTTGCACTTGTTACTAACTGATGGGGAGATAATTAACAGCCTCCTCACACTATTACATACCAGTCACAGCTCACTGTTGGTTTTTCCAGCTCTTTTGGCAAGGCAGTTCCTTGCCTGTAAGCCGGCGCCTTCTGCAGGATTTGCTGATCCTGAAGAAAGGTGCCTTCACAGTCGCGATGGCCGGGCTGCCCTCCAGCCAGCTCATCGAGAGATGTTCACAGTGAACTCAGCATAACCAAGACTTTCAGCCTCAGGTTTACTTTTCAGACTCGTAGCCTTTCCCTGGCATAAGTACAAAGTGTTTTCCATACCATCTGCTCATCTATGATATAAGCAGGGTCAGCACAATGTTACATCAAAGTAATTTACACCTATTCGTGCTGACTTACCAATAAATAACACATCAGTACTAAGATGAAACTATCTACAGACTTTCCGAGTTGTACAAGCATTACTGAAAGGCTTCCCTAGCTATACTGCGTGTGTAACTGCCAACCACATCATATAATAAAAGGATTTACCAGCTACCATTTGCTCCAGCTACCACTGAAGCATAACACTTAAGGCTAGTTACACTATCATTATGCTATAGCAGTCCTAGTTTTAAGAACTCAGTTCTACAGTCTTCTAACAGGTTGCTTTTCTATTAAAAAAACAAAACAAAACAAAAAACCCAACCAAACCAACAAAACCCCACCCCCCCAAAAACACCCACCAAACCACCACCCAAAATTGAGAAGTTGTCAATGTTCTCTTGAATAACTGAACCAAAGTGCTGTATCAGTTGTGGGGAGAGGGGGCTGGTTTCTTGTGTTTTTAAAACTTGAGTTTCAAAATTCCCTTTTCTTGTGAAATTTCAGGATTTACCACAACAGCTCAGCCTATGAATTCTGCTTTCTGATCAGCCCTACCTGTCATCACCCTTCAATGACATTGACAGGGCATATTTGGATCCTTAGCTGTGGCTCCTGTATGATCCACTCTTGCACTTGCTTCGGAGGGATGCCTGCCTCAGCAGGGTACAAGAGGGAGAGGTTGATGAACAGTCAAGAGAGAGCGCTGCATTAATGCAGGAAAATAAAAGGTCAGAACTCAAGGAGGGACTAATGAAAGGGAACAGGAGGAGTGAGCAATTCATTCTGGGGGAGAACAGACTGTTCACAATTTTATATTTCATGGGAAGCTAGGAAATTTCAAAATTAATTTTTTTTTCCGCAGTACAACAGTACGGGTACACCAATTCCCTCTCAGCAAAAGCAGTACTCTTATAATAAAAAATATGAAACAAAACCCCACTAAATAATTATGACATAATGCAAAACATTACACTTTGCTGAAACATTTCATTTCCCCCCTACCATGACCCAGAAAAATATTATAAACTGTAAAACAGTGCACAATTGAAAACTACAATCTTTTAATTATGGATAAAAGATTGATGTATTTTAGCATTTTCAGGTTTTCCCTGCTTCTATTTGCAGCTATTTCTCATATAAAATTGCAAATAAAACAGTATTTTGAACATAACAGGCTGTATTCTGCCTAATACTGACCAAGGATGAGCAGCTGCTTAAAACAGAGTTTGCATTTATTCATAAAACATTTAAAACAAAAAGTGCTGACAGACCCTTAACAGTCCCCCTAAACACATCTCATATAAATTCATCTGTTTAATAAGAATGTCATCTAATAAGCAGGTCAGAGAACTGCAAAGCAAACAGGGGAGCTCTGCTGCGGCAACTACTCCCCAGACAATGCTCTCATCACATACAAGATAACCATTACACAATGGATATGGTTATTATCAAATAAGTCATTTTAGCTGTGCATTTTCCAGACAGCGAGTACTGCTATAATTTCTCCTCTAGAAATAAATTAGTTTGTTAAAGCCATACCCTTGAACATGAGCACTGCATACCCCTGGACTGTCTGAAAATGGAACCTTCCTTATTATGCATCTGTGATGATTACAGCAAAATAAACCTGTGTGCATATGGGAGAAGGGAAGAAGGATGAGAACTATCCCCCAAAAGGGACATAATGATTGACTGACTATCAGTAGTTAGAGTTATGGTCCAAATTACGCTCCCAAAGCACATTCAGCAAAAGTTTTTGGAGGCTCTCAGTTTGGGGTTTAAAAAAAAAAAAAAAAGTATGAAAAATACCACTTCTGCGCTGTTCTTAACTGAAAGGGCCCAGGGAAATACCCACGTGGCTACAGTGGCCTCGTGCTGTGGGCACTTCTCCAGCCACAAAGCCACACGGCCAGCCTGGCAGGGATCACTGTGAGATGCCTCCCACCAGCAGCACAGCCTCAGGCACAACCCGGAGGAACTTCACTAGCCAAATTCATGCCTCCAGCCACAAGAGCCCCAACACAAATTCTGGCCCACCCGGCAATCAGACTACCACATCCAGCGACAGCCTCCAAGTCTGGGCCTCTACTGGGTCAGGAGGAGAGAAGGACTTTCCCTGGAGCAAAAATGGGGATTGTGCTTCTGCTTATGGATTTTTTGATCATCTAGGAAGAGATCCTTAGTGAGGTATGGAGCTGCGTGAAGGACAGGATAAACTCCTCAAGCTGAGTTTAAATCCCAGTGTCACCTTAGCTCTGTGCTCACAGATTTTTGAGTTTAGCATATAGGACATTACAACATGGCCTCTGGCAGACCAGTTTCTATTTGCACAAAGGTCCCGTGCAACCTACGTCTGGCCAACATTAACATGCCTCTGGCCATGCAGAAGACACAACCCAGCTTAACAATCTTATTTCACCTTCTCTCCATGCAAACCAAAGGCTGAAAACCTGGGGGAAACATCTTGCTCCCTCCTGCCACCTGTTTAGAGTGGCAGAGGGGACACCGTTTCTAGCGTATACCCAGGTCTTCCCAAATGCACCAAGAAAAGTACTTCAGCTGGACCCAGGATATTCCTGGGATGAAAGCAAGAGGCACCACACCAAGGGCCAGACAGGTTTTCATAAGGTGTGCCTAGCCCAAATCCAGCCCAACAGGCAACCCTCTCCATCCTAATACCCACTGGACTGCACAGCCCACACAGGACACGACCCTTGTGGGGTACAGAATAGAAAGGGGAACCCACATCATCCTTGCGAGCATCAGCCACAGACACCCTGAGCCAGACAATCCAGCTGCAACAGTCAGGGAATAGAAAACAGCAAGTGCAGTTTTCACATTAGCAATATTTCTGACCAGAAGAGGCAAAGAAAAAGGCAGAGACTCCTGAGAACAGCCAGGCTGCCTGCTTTTGCTCATGAAGACCCCAGGGAGGATGGGGAAGGAGTGTCTGGAAGCTGGAGAGAGTGACCAAAAGTCTCAAATAAGGCTTAGGATTTGGAAGGAGCATCCTGGCCACAACAGCACAAACAAGGCAGACTTGAGAGAGTCGTAGCTGCTGAGGCCATGCACAAGACCATAATATTATTATTCAGGTAACAGCTTCTTTTAAGCATGTGAGTTATCAAAACCTGTAAAAACTATATCACAGGTATGGATAACACAAACATAATTTTATCTTTTCTTTTGCATAGTAGGAGAACATCTCAATACCAGTTTAAGACTTTTTGCACGTCATATTTGACCATATTTATGGTGCTTAAAGGTACACATAAACGTTGTAAGACAGAGAGGTGACATGTCACAAAGAAAAAATAATTGCATTTCAGCAAGTTACTTCTAAGACATTAGAAAACAAACTTTTGGCTGACATAACAGTGGCCTTACTAAAGGAGCCCAAATAGCTTTACACAAACAATAAAGTATCAGTCACTGCTGCCACTTGTGGCTGATGCTGCATCATTCTAAACAGCAAAGGTTTCCAAAGTTGCAAGTGTTCACATAAATACTGCAAAACTTTGCCATCTTACATTACTTTTCGAAGTCTTGATATTTTTGTTCTTTCTTCTCTTTGGTATCTGCCAGCTCTATCAAATTGTCTGAATCTTCTGCAGCTATGAAATTCTTTGCTACTTCTACTGCCTATTACCAAAAATAGTCCTGAATCCATCAGCTTTCCACACCGCATTATGTTATTGCTCCTTATTATTGCACACCAAATTCACTGATTTTCTTCCATTCTGTGACAACTAATTTTAGCAGGAAAAGGTACACGGCTGAATATATGGCAGATTAACTAGTATTTCTAGCTGTCTCAGACTAGTCTCAGGAAAGACGACGTCTTTAGATTTCCTTTCTAGCATGCATAATGCCACTTCATCTGATAAATCAATTATCTCAAAGGAACAAAAAGAGAACATATATCAAGCGTTTCAAAAACAGTACTAAAATGTACTTTCTAAGCCATGTTATTGTTACTCAAGCTCACCTCAGTGTAAGCAAGTATTTTTAAGAGACTAAAACTTGTTAGAGTAGTGAATTCACCTCTGTAATGTTTTTGCTTACCAGTTTCACATTGTCTGCCACTGAAATAACAACGGACACACAAAGGCAGCTATTAGGTAATTCTGGAATAGAACTTGGCATCTGGCTTAATCCATTAATTCAGAATTTCCTGTAATATTGATGGAGCTGCCTTTATGGCACCTACCCACAACTGCACATACCACATTGGCACCAGCCCCTGACAGATCACATTACTCCTTAAGTAACGGTATTTTATGCAGAATCACAGATTACATTGCTCCAGTTATGCTTCTCTTTACAGCAGTTTCAGTCACGACCCTGACATTGTGGGGCTGTCAGTCGAGGCTGTCCAGCTGACAGCTCTCAAGTGCTAGCACCTTTCATCCTAATGTAGCAACCTAGAAAATGCATTAGGCAAAACAAATAGAAATGGGATTTAGAGATTAGTCAATTCATCCAGCTGCTGTTGAACCGCTGCTCGTTAGGGCAAGACAACGATAACAGACTAAACCTATTTAAACAGGCATAGTGATTAATAGAGATAGCCAGACATCTTAACCTGCTATGCCTGCCTACTGGCTTTATTCAGCACTGGTGACAAATAGACTGTTGACTGCTCAGAAGCATCAGGTGAGAGTTATTAAAATACAATCACATCAGCCCATCACAAAAGTTTTGCTTTTTTGACTGACGGGAAAAAGAAACAACCAACCAAACAACTGAACTCTCACAAAACCTACAGAACAAGAGGGATGTCCGTGCAAGTGCTGTCTCTTATGGCCTTTTCTGACATGTTCTTTCATAAGCTCTCACTTTAGACAGAAAATTTAATTTACTATATTTTCATGGTTCATATTCTCCAAGAATAAGGCCTCAAAAGGATATGGAAGAATCAGGAAAAGAAAGTTTCTTCTTATTATATGTCTCCATCTCGGATATGATGTTCCAGACCTCTGGCACTGAAGCTAACTCACTCCTCAAGTAAACCAAGACTTTTAGCCCTTTCCTCACACAAGCACTCTTGATGCAAATGAGCAAACAGTGACTCATGGAATAAAATTAGGGAACAACTCTATATATTATTTTTCCCAAGAGTGTTGTACTTTTTCCCCACAAAAAAGGCAAGTTTGCCATTTTAAAAGTAAATATTCTTTTCCAAAAATCAAAATTAAATATTTGCTATATTTTTAAACTATTCTAAATTATGGATTGATTCAAATATAAAATAAAAGTCAAAGCATGCCTACAGCAAATAGTATTCACATGTTATTTCTGAATATATACAAGAACCCTTATTAAGTAGTTTTTTTACTGTTTTCTCTTTGAAATTGCTGGTGAGGTGCAGCTTTACCAAAACATTACATCTCTCTCAGGTTCATATAAGCTTCTAAAAACCCCCTAAGCTACTAATATACCCCGCCACTTGACTCGGAATTCAAGACCTACCACAGAAATATGTGGGGAGGGCTCATTCGAATCTGAAGAACAAATATTTGAGATTAATACTAATTAGTAACAGATTTGGGGATGGAAGCGGAGGTGTAAGGGAGTGACAATGGAAACAAGGTCCAAGGTTTCTCTGTAGGGGTCTGGTAAGCTAAACGATTTCTGTGCTTTTGACCTAACTGGGTCTGGCTGCTGCAGAAGACAATATGCAAGTCAATCTGAGTACCTGGCCCAACAGAAACAGCTTCTTTATCCCAGTCTTGATGTCGTGGTTTAACTCCAGCCAGCAACTAAGTACCACGCAGCCGCTCACTCACTTCCCCCATCCAGTGGGATGGGGGAGGAAATTGGGAAAAAAGGTAAAACTTCTGGGTTGAGATAAGAACGGTTTAATAGAGCAGAAAAGAAGAAACTATAATGATAATGATAACACTAATAAAATGACAACAGTAGTAATAAAAGGATTGGAAAGTACAAATGATGCGCAGGGCAATAGCTCACCACCCGCCAACCGACACCCCGCCAGTCCCCGAGCGGCGATTCCCTGCCCCCCCACTTCCCAGTTCCTAAACTAGATGGGATGTCCCATGGTATGGAATACACCGTTGGCCAGTTTGGGTCAGGTGCCCTGGCTGTGTCCTGTGCCAACTTCTTGTGCCCTGGCTGGGCATGAGAAGCTGAAAAATCCTTGACTATAGTCTAAACACTACTGAGCAACAACTGAAAACATCAGAACATCAGTGTGTTATCAACATTCTTCGCATGCTGAACTCAAAACACAGCACTGTACCAGCTACTAGGAAGACAGTTAGCTCTATCCCAGCTGAAACCAGGACACTTGATGAAGCAAAAATAAAAGTTATTTGCACTGGCTCCACATCTCTCCGCCATCATGCTTTCTCCATAGCTGTCCTTTTCAGAAAAGTACCCAGAGTCATGTCTTCTCCTCACCCAACTCTGAGGCTCCTTTGATTGCCTAGGAGATCTCTCACCCATGGAAGCAAAACTGAATTTCACTTCTGGTGACACCCTGGGAAGGAAGGGTGAGAGGGTGTGTAAGGGAAGGAGGGCTGCGGAGAACCAAGGTGTCCCCAGCCTTTTACCACCTTTGGGATTCTCTTACTTCTTCCTCTCTTACATGCCTCCAGGCTCCCTCCACAATCCCGAAGCATCTCTCTTCCCCCATTCAGCATCCTTTCTGTATCCCCACACTCAGTTTGCCAAAAAAAAAAAAAAAAAAAAAAATTTCAGCTTCCCTTCCCTCGAGCAGCAACTGCTGCTCACACAGAGCATCCCAGGCTATGGCAAGCAGAAAAGGTGTCAGGTCACAGTCAGACTCCGCTCCAATACGGTGATGTCAGCGTGGCTGGATGCAGAAAAACAACACTGAGCTGAAGAGCTCCAGAGAACAAAGCTTACTCTGGCCCAGCTGAAAGAAGAGAAAACCACTACTTTTGCTCACCCTGTCCCCCACAACAAAGCTGCCATACGGAGCAGCTCAAGTCAGAATATCTCATCATCATCATCATCTTCTCAGCCTTGCCAGAAAGAGCTGCATTCTTCAGTTGAGTCTGAAGTTGATTCAGATATTGTTAACAGCAAAAGACGAAATTATGAGTTGTTAAAGCCCCACTCAGATTCTCTTCCACCTTTCGTAAAAATGGCCACCGATCAATACTCTTCGCAGTTTCTGCAAGTGCAATTGTGCAAGACGTTTCTGAGATGCTGCTCACAGGGAGAGTTTGCCACTCGGCGCACGGTGCTCACAGACCTCTGCAGAGCGTGGATCCAGCCGTGCAGACAGCACGGCTCACGGGCACAGACAGTAAACAAGTAGAAATCAATCAATCTGTTCCCCCATAAAATTGTTGCCACTTGAACTGCAGTATCTCCCACACTGATATTGTAGATAATTCTGTTTCATCTTGATTACAACCAGTATTAACACCCAAAGCAATAAAATCTTTCACATTCTCATTTTATTCAAGCCAAAGGACAACTCTGCTGCAGTGACATATGGCTCTGCTCCTCTGCAAGTATGTTAGACTGCCTACAAAACCTCCTTATCTGGCAAAGGATAATGCTTTTTAAAAATCAATGACCTGCATTAATTTGTATTTTCCACCAAGAAAACCTTACATATCATCATAATCATCTTTCTATACAAGAGATAGATGAGTTCTCACATTGTTTGCAGGTTTTTTCCTCCTTTAATGGAGTGGTTTTAGACTGTGTCATTGATTATATAGCCGTAACATGCAATTGTTTCCAGCAGAAGAGTCAGCTTGGGGTTCACAGACTGCAGAGCAGCTCCTGCCTAGTTGAAACAACATACAGTCTAGGGGATATGAACTGAGGATGGGACTAAGCTTTGCAGCACTTTGAAAACAAGAGGCAGTTCATAGCCAATTACTTATGTACAATTTTCAACCTCAGGGGATTTGGCATTATCTCTGGATTTTAATTATTTTTTTTTTAATCCAAAAGCTTTCTCTGTAGCATATGTACTGACACCTAAGCGAGTATCCCAAACTCCATGCAATGGGATTAAATCCCCTCCTGCTCTCCTCCTGGCTGCATGATTTCTGTCCATGTTACTGCAAGATGAGCAGCTGCCATGGGGAGGGCAGATATTATCCCAGGTCACTGTTCTGGGAGCAAGAACTAACATTTCCACCTCTGTGAGGCAGACAGGGACCCAAAACCATGGTCCCCAATGTCCTGTAAGAGACATCTATAAATAGCTCCTTGCAAGACTTCCTTGTGAGAATGGAACAGATTTATATTTTCATGTGGTTAAGCAGTATTTCTCTGCTTGAAGATGCAGGTTCAAATAATGAGAGCTGCAGCTCCATAAAAATTATAACACCTGGTGTACAAGCACTGGCTCATAAAAAAAAAAGACACAAAAAGGTAGTAAGGAAACTATTTATGCCTCCTCTTTCCCATCTAAACCTATACTTCTGAAAACAGCTGATTTCAGACCAAGAAAATTCTGTTTATTTATTGTTTTTAACAAAAAGTCTTCTGCCTGTGCCAACAACTTCTTAATAGTAAACAGGATGCAAACTGCATGACATACAGGAACAGATTTTGTTTAGCAAATGCTTAATGTCATTGTCATGGTTTCTAAAAAGGCAGCTTGTAATGGCACCAAAATTTGCACTTACTGCAGCTTAATTAAAAACACCCGTTTCCCGTTTATATCTAATGTAGAGACATTCAGATTAAAAGAGGGAAATATTTACTCACGTACTACTGTATGCAAATGAAACGTATGATGAAAAAACCCTAGCCCTAGAATTCTGAACTATCATTTCCTTTGGTCTGTGATGAAGTGATGTAGTCATTCCCCCCATAACTGGAGAGAAATCATAACGTATTATTTGAGCAAGCTGATCTGCATTTGTGGGATGGATACTTGTTTAAGCAAAGCGGGAAGGAACCATTGCATTAACTTCACAAGCCGCTGCAGCCCTGGGAAAGTATGTATCATGGTCTAACCCCAGCCAGCAACCAAGAACTACACAGCTACTCACTCACTCCTCCCCCGCCAGCAGGATGAGGGGAAGAGAATTGGAAGGGAAAAGTGAGAAAACTCATGGGTTAAGAACAGTTTAATAATTGAAATAAAATAATAATGAATTCTAATTAAAAAAAAAAACCAAAGTACGATAAATAAAACCCAAGACAGACAACTGATGCAAATGAAAACAATTGCTCACCACCAGCCAATTGATACCCAGCCAGTCCCCAAGCAGCAGCCGCCCTGCCAACTTTCCCCCTAGTTTGTTGCTGATCATGACGCCATATGCTCTGGGGTATCCCTTGGGTCAGCAGGGTCAGCTGTCCCGGCCGTGTCCCCTCCCAACTCCTTGTGCCCCCCCAGCCTCCTCGCTGGTAGGGTGGGGTGAGAAGCAGAAAAGGCCTTGGCTCTGGGTAAGCACCGCTGAGCAGTGATGAAAACATCCCTGTGGTATCAACAGTGCTGTCAGCACAAATGTATCCAAAGCTTAGCCCCACACTAGCTACTGTGGAGAAAATTAACTCTACTCCAGCCAAAATCAGCACAGTATGGCATCTCCAGAACTGAGAGTTTTAGTTAATGTGTGTTGGCCAAGAGATGCTTGGGTATAGAAAAAGAATTCTTTGTGGTAGACTGATTTTTTTCTACAGATTTTTGAGGTGGAGTAACCTGTTTGAAGCTGCAGCTGCCTTCCATTCTAAAATATGCTATTAACCTCTATTCCAGTCATAACTTATTTTCCATTACCATGCCAACAAAACACATTGAAAGCTGCAAAAAACTTTTTTTGGCATCACTTGTGGAAGGTGATATTTCATGAAATAACAAAATCATTTTACCCCCCAATGACCTAATTCCTTGGGGCTGGGGGGGACGACGACGACTTTTTGAGGCTAGTATAAATCTGTTTTTTGATAATTTGAAATAAAACCCAGCAAGAAGTCATGACTTCTTATCAGCAATGCATTAGATCTAGAAACATGAAATGGGCACTAACTGAATGATTACCTTTTTAGTGAACATGGATTTATAATTTGTACTGCAATGTTAAACATGTCCATCAACCCTCTGCCACTGAGTACTCCACCCTCCAGTGAAATAGTGCTAAAAAAAGGGATTCTTTTCTACCCAAAATCCTCTCAGATGTTTCCATTTCTTCAGTTATAATAATTTCTGACTCAAATGTTTGCATGGGTGAGCTCTAACTGAAGAAGCAGAAAGACTACCCCTTGGGCTTTCAAGGAAAAGGCAGTGACCCTATTTAAAACAGTGACTGATCTACTAAAAGAAAAGGAAATGTTTGTATTAGACTCAATTTCAAATATTTTTAACAAAAATATTGAGTGGATCTTTGACATCTAAAGTTAAATTTACCATAACAAAATTGAAGCAAATAAAAAGACTTTGAGACATAGAATACAACTGTGTATCAGCATTACATTATCGTATGTTTTGTTGAACATATTGATCCATTTTTATCCAACCATTATTCACAGAAATTTTTGAGCTAAGTAAAAAAAAAATAAAATGGAAGACTTCAAAAAAGAGATTACCTCATTTAAGAATCAAATATTTAGAACACAATCATTCAAACACATTTAAGAGATCAAAATTATAGGTACAAATTCAAGAGGAACCTTTTCTAACAGCTACTGTCAGTGAAAGGACAGTTTGTTCTGTTAAATTACCGAGCATAAGCCATCAGCAAAATTGCATTAAAATGAAGGCAGGCTGTCAGTAAAGTAGGAACTCTTAATTATTGTAGATGTCTAGTAAATCTTTACATCTCAAACTTGGAAGTTAAACATTGAAGGGAAATGAAACAACATCCTAGAAAGAGGTGAGATCAGAAGACTAACAGGAGACTACCATAACTTGGAAAGGTTTGGGGGTTTGTTTTTGTTGTTGATTTGTTTATGTTGTTTGGTTGGGGGGGGGGGGGGGGGGGGGTGTTTGGTTGGTTTTGGTTTGGTTTGTTTTTTTACATCAAAATAAACACAAGAAGCAGTCAAGTTCATTACTTAAAGGTAGAAAATGAGTTAAAATTTAAAAACAAAACAAACACCACCACCATCCCGAGAAACCACTCCACCTCCAAAGGAAATGATTTAATTTTGGAAATACACAATCCATCTAACTGCTTCCACTGTAATTGGGTATTGCAAGTTGTCTTCTACAACTGTCCAATAAACTATGAAACTATTGCAATCATACCATCAAAATGTCCATCCATCTGTCAATCTACCCATAATACCCTTTTATCTGAATTTCACAGGAATAGAGATACAGCAGCATGATGCAGAGTCAAGAGAGAAGACAATGAAAAAAAGTCAGGACAGGACAATGAAAAAATCTGAAGGAAGGTCTCATTAGTTTTCAACTCTACCCTCATTTCCCCCCCCCCCCCCCCCCCCATGAGCACATTATACAGTTTCTGGTTGGATAATATCTCTCTCTCATCCATTATAGAGAAAGAATCAATTACAGCCCAATACCAGGTAGAGAAAGCTAACAAAAGACATTCTTGCCATTGAAAAATTGCATAGTGTGGAACTATCCACAGTCATACCTGCCCTGTTACTTCCAGGAAAAAATGATGATGGTATAGTCTAATCTCCAAAAGAGCCAGTGAGAAAATGCAGCTGAAAGACTAAATACAATCCTAAAAGGACTAAGATTAAATAGAGTAAGTTAGTCACATGTTTTCAACCTTATAATATTGTGAATTCAATATTAACAACGTCTGCTCCATTACATTAAAACCCCAAATATTTTCCTTTTAACATACTCCTTTCCTTGAAGAGTTTAGAGTCCAAACATTAAATGTTGTATTCCCTTACTCTCCCTTACATCCACCGCTGTTGCCAAACTTCTTAAATCATGCCAATCCTACCTTGGGGCCAACAGAGGAACATTCTGACACAGCAGCAAAAGCAACCAAATATTTCTCAACTTACGCAGAGCAGAAGCCAAAGCTATTTAAGTAAAGGACAAATTACAATAAATAGTTTGGGAACAAAAAAATATATTGTTCTGTCTACCTCTAGAGCAACTTTTTTTGCTGTTGCCATGGAAGTTGTAGGGTATGGAAAAAACTGTTAAATTAAAGGCTTGGAATGGCTTATAATAGAGAATGACTTCTCATTAACAGTTCTTTACCTGTTAATCAACAGTACTATGATTAGTTCACATTCAGATTGTTCTTACTTATTAAGTAAGGCCATAGAACAAAAAAGCCTCTCACTGTTCTTTATTACAGAGCACTTATTCTAAGCATTAGAATAGAGAGGAGGTATATATTTTCCAGCTCTCTTTAGATGAATGTTCTACTTTGGAACCAATCCAGTCCAAATTAAGGTACACAGCTTGGGATAAGGCTTCGATAGTCTTAATTTAAAAATAAAAATAAAAGAAAAGAAAATGTTGTATCTGTTTAGTTCATCTGTTCAGAACAGTCATAGTCATGGAAAGTTATTTTCATATATATTATATATTTACATTTTTCTTGTGCATATTAATTTGCATCTCATTTAGAATATTATAAAGTAATTCCCTCCTCCTTAGCTTCTTACATGACATCATGAATGTTCATTATTATTGAATATGTTTTCACATACAAGTTATCTTCAAATAAAAAAGTCACTGTGCCTTGCAGAAACTGCAATCAGAGTTTTGCTCTGCTGAGGCAGATATGCTTTCAGGTGATCCAAGTCATAAGGTTTTACCACTCTCGTATTCTTTGAGAAGTTACTTAGCCAGGACCACAGCATTTCCCTCCTGCAAGCCATAACTAATTTTTTCCCCACATTATGCTTACTGTCTAAAAGCAGATTTGAGAGTCAAAAACCTATTAGTGCTTGTTAAATGCTATAAAGTCAGCAAGAAAAAGGTGTTCATTAAATGATTATTGCAATGCAACAGCAGTCAACCGATGCACAGTCTGGCTAGCAAACAGGGAGAAGGATTTTTGACAGAACTTTTGAAGGAAAAAAAAAAGGGATGGGGAGGTATGGCATCGTAAGCACAGAGAAACTTGTAAGTGTAAAGAAACATCCAAAAGGATGTTATTCAGAAGACGTTTAAGAAATCTACCGCTTTGCCTCCCACACACACAAGAAAATGCAGGGTGAATAGTCAAGCATCATTCATTAATGGTCTTGAAAGATTGGTACATTTTGAAAATATACAGTCTGATTCATGATCCCATATTTTAAGCATATGTACTATTAGACAGAAGTTTTCAAAAAGAAAGATACAAGCAGCAAGATTATTAAAAAAGCATACAGTTTTTCTCAGGCAGGGAAACATGTTCAAAGTTTTCTAGTCTATCCTCTTTTAGACACTCCTGTTAATGCCTCTGTTAACTACCAAAGTACCCTGATAATTAATGATAATAATTAATCTGATTGACCCAGTTAACCACTGCTGCACTGAGACAATATTCACTTATTGATATTCAGAGAGACAAAGGCAAATATCACAGTTTCACATCTAACAAAGATTAGGTGAAGCCCAAAATAAGCAAGCAGATCCAACTTATGCACTTCATTTTTGGAATTACACCTTCGTAAGTAATCAACATGCTAAGCAGAAGATACTCTTTTAAATTATTTCCCCCCCCACCCCCCCGATGTATCTCATTCAAATCTGGAGTTGCTCAATAATCACAATATGGCTGTGTAGCTGTCACTGCCAACTCACCGATTTCACATCTCCTTTGTTTTTACTATTTTTATTACTATTCTTTTTTCACAAATATGTTTATGGAGGTTTTTTGTTGTGGTGTGTTTGGGGTTTTTTTTAGTAGAGGTGAACAATTTAAAGAAAAAATGTGGATATTATTTTTTTCCAGTGCCACAACACAAACACATGAAGTAAACTACAACACTTCTGAACACCCCTTGACACAAAAAGAGGAGAAAGCATGATGGATTTTCAGCAGACACACACTGCTGCAGTGTCACTCCAAACCAGGATTCATTTGCTTTCCACCTCATTGCCAGAACATGATCCCTTGGTGTTCTCTTCTTCTCCACAGACCACGCTGTCCTTTTCAGGCTCTTGTGTTTCATGATTCATCAGGCACAAATTTTACTGAGACTCCCTAATGCCTTTTTTCAAATGGGCTGTACTTTTCCATGGCCTCCCAAATGTTACAGGTTGAGGTTGTTGGGTTTTTTTAATTTTTTGAGTGCAATAAAATATTGAAATAGGGAACAACTCTGAACATGTCCAACAAATCTACCAACAGCTGCTACATAGCTTACCCAGAAAGAGTTAACAAAAGGGTCCACCACACACTAATAAGATACACAATACAGACAATCTCTCAAATACCTGAATATATTTTAATGAAACATTTGATATTCTTGTGTAACATAAATTTTCAAAGTTACCCTAAATTGTATGTATCCTGCCTAGTACAAGTTCCAAAAAGCAGCAAATAGGATTTCGTTGTTTTTTTCTAATAAACGCACACACAGGTCTTGTAAGAGTGATGGCTTCATATCAACTCAAATATTCAATGGAAAAATACTATTTAAAAAGAAGAGAAAAAAAAGGCAGGCAAAAAAAATTCCAGAACTTCAATCCTACCTAGTATCAGATCATTACATTAAATTTTGGAGACTCATCCACCTTATCACTGCAAATACATAGTTTGGGTAAAAGAGAGATACTAGATAATTAAGTTTACTCTCCGGTGATCTAGGCCTCTCCACTCCCCGCCCCCCCCCAGCCTACAGGGGGAGGTGGAGTCTTTTAACCAAACTTCTTGAATCAAACACTGAAATCCCCCCAAAAAATCACTCACACATACACTGGTTAAGCAGTTTTACTTGCAGTGCTTGCTCTGGTTCTGTGAAACCCAATACTGATATTTGGAACAAGAATATACACTACCACAAGTCACAACACTAAGACAGAAATGAAAGTTTCCATGTGACAGCACAGCAGTATTCTCACCTGAGCTGTAAGAAAAAGGAGGTCTGTCCACAGGAAATAAGATTGTGCAACACTCAGCAAATCCAAGACTTATTTCCTAGCACAGAACACAGAAATATAAAGGATTACCCATGGCTGGTGGTAGATTTATGGTTGTACATACTTGCCTCTCACTTGGTGCTGAACAGCAGGCTATCAGTGAAGGCCGAGTGATGGTTTTGTTCCCTGCAAGTGCTACAACTTGAGATTCTCCACAAGAAACCCCGCAATAAGTGACCGCTGGGATGGTGGATAACCATATTTGCATTATCAAGCTAAGCATCTTCTTCTAATGAGATTGTAACTTCACCTTTCATCACTACTTCAGTTTTAATGCCATTTGTGCTACCCTACCATCACACAGGTAGCTGGTTTAGCACCACATTGAGACAAACACAAGACACAGATAGGCCTTTTCTTCAGAAAGGAGAAAAAAATCACCGCACTATTGCAAGGTAAAGCAGATGAAGTCATCACTGCACTGGTATTTTTAACCTCATGGTAAAACTCAAATGTTATTTTTTCACAGTGTTTTTACTTCATACAACTCAGAAACACTCACTACCAATGTTGACAGTGTTAGTGTTAGTGAACACAGTGTAGCTGCTGAGCTGGTACAATTTATTTGCAAAGCAGCAGCACGGCAGGGCAGAGTAGAGCTGAGATCCTCAAATTCTTCCAGTCGCAATGACTTGCTCCCTTTCATTGTGTTATCACCATTGGTAATAGAAGTTGTTGTAACATCTCTTCCGCTCATTAAGCCCGAGGAGCTCTGACACTGTTACCAATACAGGTGTCTTTAGACCTTCATAAGACAAAGGGAAGTGAATCAAAATTACAAGATCAGGTTTACCTCCTAGGGTGGTATTAGGACTTCAGTTATTTGTGAAGAATTCCCACATCCTTGGAAAGCACAGAAATTCTCTGTACACACAATAAAGCAACAGTATGTAGAGGTACCACTTAGCATTACTCCTCAGAAGTCTGAATTTAGTTATAACAAGCGCTGATGCTTACTGAAAAGCTTCAGAAAGCTCAGGCACAGATTTATAGTGTCATGTGACAAAAATTCAACAGCCTTTGTAAGAGCAGTGCGTTGCAAATGCAGATGTAGCTGCAGACATCTGTTAGCTAAACAATGCTGAGGTGCATCTCCCTCTGTAATTCCATCCTACTAGGCAATGATCTGGAAAACCTCAAAGTGTAACACATTAAGTTCAAGAAACCATTTCAGGAATCCTGACTCCTCTCCCTTATCATCTGTAGCACGTTTACCATTTATGGCTCATCACCAGCACATGCAATCACTTATATTCCAAATGTTCAAGGGGCTCTGTAGCTGAGGAAGAAAGTACATTAATATTCTGAACTATCTGGAGACATCCAAACTTGGAAAGTCTTATGACTTTGTACTGCAATGCTTGGACACGTTTGACACACCATGCTAACCTAAGTCCCTCCTAACAAGTGCAGCTTGCATACATAAAGCAATATTGATTCAGCTGTGCATAGCTGTTTATACAGCCTTTCAGGAGCACAGCATCTTCAAACACTACTGCAGACATTAGACCGTGTCTTCCTAGAAGTTTAGTGGTTGTCAGAGGCTTGACTTAATGATGCACACTGCACCGATGACTGTATTTAATTAACTTTTTTGGTCGGCCTCACAGAGCTGTTTTCTACAATCTGATCTTGTCCGCATGAACCCTGTTATGATTTCAGGCAGGAAGGAGGCTTGCAGCCACAGCATCCTTCATAAATAAAACTGCCCTGATTTATAAAGGCTCTGTTGATAAGGAGCAAAGATATCATGGTATCCACTCATGGATAAAGCACGGCACAAAGCTTCTTTCTGAAGCAAAATATCTGGAGATTAAACCTAAAGGAAAGAATGCCATCCTTCTAAATGAGCAGTTCAAGCAGTTCAAACAGTTTAATAAAGGGAGGAATGAGGACAATAAAGGGTGGTTATTTTGAAATGAATGCTTTTATCTCTACCACATGGTGTCTTTCCCACTGACACTACCAGAATTCAATAGCATGGTTTCGTAAGAGAGGATAAGAACTAGCTTTGCTGCTTTCAGGAGACAGTTTGTTTAAGCCTTCCAATGAGGAAGCTACAGGAGCTGATGTTTTACATGAACCGTTTTATTTATAACTTAAAATGCAAAACAGAACATGACATATACCCACTTATCTAACTGTACTAGGTTTCATATATAAATACAAGGAGTGTTCAAGGATAAGTGAAGGACCTCCATCTCAGAGATTGTCTAAAAATTCCTTCTTGACACTTCTTTTTCTTTCCTTTTCATACAAACACATTCTAGGCATAATGGTGAAGAAAATGAGTTTGCACGTGTGTGTATTTTCATTTTCTTAAGCTTTAACCCAGACAGCAAAACTTATGTGAACATGTGAATGCCATATCCTTCTTTACCCACAGCTGAGCCACTACCCATACCCTCATTTCAAATCCTCTCTTATATTGTTCTTTTTCCTTCTATATATCTTGTTTAATTAAGATTATGTTCGCTTCCTTTGGCATCTGTAGCAGTTTATCAGCACTTCTTGAGGAGCAAGCATTTCCAAGCTTATAGCATGACAGATTATTTTCTATTAGGGTCTGCAGCTCATGAGCATATCCACCTTTCATATCAAGTTTTTTAGATGCAAGCTTCAAGCATTTTAGATGGGTGAAAATATCAGTTCCTCCAACTGTAGAATAGGAGTAATGATCTACCAGAAGTGAAATAAATGACCCTTAAGCCACTTTACCCTGCAAAGTTCTAGCTTTGCTAAGGAAGAGTCCAGGAAAACAAACTCAGTCTTTTTGCCTGGCTTATCCTTATGCCATTAAAATAAACATGACAACATGACAAAATATGTCCCTTTTTAACCACTTGATGAGTCAGTGCAGCTCAGGAAACTGATAAAAGGTTTATGGAAATAAATTAATATTGCATGAATGCTGCTGGAGCTATTAAACAAACATAAGTGAGAACCCATCACTGAAGCCAAGAGACATTTATATGATGAAGGAAAGTGGCAGAAAAGTCAACAATCATTATTACAGCAGGTTCTTTGCCCTGTGAAAATGGCACATGACCTAAACAGATGTAAGCAATGTAACTGATACAGTTATGCTGTTTATATCAGATCTTACAAATGAATTATATTGCTTTTAACAATAAAAGAAATTTCTTTTAACATTCCTCTTTTATTTACACAAATGAACATTTATCAAAGTCTTTCACTCACTTAATCTCTTCTTCAAAATAAATAAGAACAGTATTTCTTTGAAAGTTGTGAAACAGCTCAGTAATTGGTGTTTTGGTTATCCTTTCACAAGCCTGATGCATGACAGGTACCTGAAGTCTCCAGTTGATGACGTAACATGAGATAGCAAATACTGTGACTTATGTCTTCAATAGGCAAACCCAGTTTCATTTTTGAAAACAGTCAGTTCAGTTACCTTTGCTGGAGGCCAAGAGAAAGATCAAAATTATCAGCCTTCCTGCAGGAGTCAGACTCAGATCTGCAGATCACAGATGCTTCAAAGATGCTACCCAAAAGTAGCTGCTGTTTCTTACCCACATTCACAATGTACTTCAGAAATATGCACTTGTGTGACAAGAAGGGAGGCAAACCTTTCCGTGACCTGGCAACACACAACGAAAGCTCTGCTCCTGAGCATGGCGACCTACACAGACTTAAGTTCCTGAGCTTTCAGTCCAGCAAAGCACTCGTATTTTAATATATCAGGATTTCTGAAGAACTTCAGAGATACAGTTGAACCAGAAGCAGTTTGGACAGGAAGTGGCCCTCTACTTTTCTGGTACATATAAAAAGTAACTTCTGATGGTATTTTAGTACTTCAAAGTATGATCTTCCAAAGATCCTGTGAATTTTCTCAAGAATGATGTATTTTTACTTGCCTCAAGGCCAGCATTTAAAACCCACTCTAGACAACATTTGTCCAGTTATGGACAAAAAAAGAAATACTTTGTGGTGACCTTAAACACATTAACAGATTCCCTGCATGTATTTTTTTTTTTAATTAAGATCATCCATTAGGCAATATCACTGATTGACTAGCTTATTATTGACCTTCAAGTTAGTTATGCCGAAATAAGAGTAGATCTACAGAAAAGGTCCATTCTGAATTCAAAGATACAGTTTCCACAGTTTAATTTTGATGTTAAAGAAAGTCATGTTGAGTTTTTAGAAAGCACATCGTCAATTAAGAAAACAGGTAAATCAAGAAGCTATGTTCCTATAAAGGTTACTTCATCTCTCTTGAAGACTTTTTGCTATCATTTAAAGTACATACATTTCTTTACTATCATCTGTTGCATAAATTCCCCATTTTATATGCTGTCTGCCAGATATAATAGTGGCCTATTATAAAACCCCATCAAATATACTTGCATTGGGGAAGACTACAGCTAGGCACTGAATATCATTGGTAGTCAGCAAAATGTACCACTGTAGAAAAGTGCCACTAACATTCCTGGTGTCAGTCAAGGAAGTCAAGTCAAGCAGAGTTTTTGCAATTATTGGAACAACTTCAAATGACAGTTTCACACAAGAATTACCTTTGGAGATGTTAACAAATGCACTGTTTCTAACTGTCTACCTATTTTAATTCTTCCCAACTCCTCAACCATAGTTCTGTCTTATTTCCTCTCCTGTGTGCATTTGTCTGATGTTCAGCAATACTGGAAAATTAATCTCATTTCATCTTAGATGCTTAATTAGGATATTAATAAAGTTTATCAATTAATAGACCCATATTATTGGCTCCATATTGTGTTTGATGGAAAACAAAACTAGTTTATGCCATACATTCACGAAGAGAAATTTCATATTAATTTCATACTTAATTTTAAAAAAGCCAAATTATTGATCTATGTATTTTACAACAGTAATTGCTTCAAAAGATCGATCTCTAAACATGGTCCTTCCTTCATCAGAACTTAAATGATTTCATCTAGCACATTAACAATCTTTGACTATTGTCAGAAAAAGTCTTTCCTACTATTCCATTAGACTCATTCATACATTTGCGTTGGCTTTTTTGACTTACTGAAAAGAAATTGTGAAGGAGAGCCAAAGAAAGCTGCTTCTGCATAGTTCAAGTAAAATCACAGAAAAAGGAAGCAGCATAATCAAGAGCAATGGTAGTCTTCCTTTGAGACCTTTCTTACTATAATAAATAACAACCTTTTGAAGAAAAGGAGACTGATAATTACTTAACATCCTCCTCTGAAATAAGATGAACAACCTGAAGATAACAAAAGTTATTTGCACCCTGTATTAAGACAAATTCAATGTTAACATATTTCAGTGTTTAATTTAATTACAATCTATTTCTCATAAAAGGAGATTATGTTGTTCAAGGTTGAGAATATTTATATATTTTTTAAATCTGTTAGATTTCCCCTAACTGCTGACCAGAATAGTCATACCTGGTAGTTTGGTTTGGGTTTTTCTTTTGTTTGTTTTGGTTTGGGTTTTTTCCCCCCTTTTTGCTCTCCTTCTCATTCGTATATAGATTTGGCTTATTGAATCAACTACACAGCAATTACACAGCAGAGGACACAGTAGTCAAACAAAACATTGAAGACTTACCATTTACACAGATCTCAAAAGATTTGCAAAGGTCATCTTCAAACAGGCAGCCTAAAAACACAGTAGAAATGCAAAAATTAATACAGGTTTCAAACTGTGGATAATTAGTGCAGACTGAAGACCTCTCAGGCTATTAAATGCTCAGCAAGAGTCAGATATTTGGTTGGCCTTTGGAGTCTAACTTGGGCAGTACAGAAGGTCAAGAACATGCAAAGAGGTCTGGTTAGCCAGTACATCTTACTAAGTGGTTATGTCCAGAATAACCTCCGATGTTTTTCTTCTTCCTCATTCCTCTAGTGAGGGTTCAGTTTTCTCCATGCATGTCTCTCATTTAGTAGTTTGAAGAACTGTACATTCTCTCAATTTTGAATATGTTATTATACCAGAGCACAGTAATGCGGCAATACACTACAAAAGTATACACCAAGAAATCAGGAGTTCCCTAAAGAGACTTCCACTTCAATGAGACAAGCCTAGGAATCAGGTATAAATTGCTCAAAACAGGCTTGGATTTAGTAGCTGCAACCATAGACCACACCTAGATCCTCAAGAGAGCTAACTCTTTGGAGAAAGGCTTAAAAATTAAGCCATCCATACCAACACCATGATACCTCCACAGACAGCTGACAAATGGGTAGAGGTCTAGGAAAAATATCCCAGGGGTTTTTTTCCATTTACAGTAGGAAATTTGCTGCAAAACATGCTGCTTTATGGGGCCCTGCTACGCCAGCCCCATACCTCACCCTAGAAACTGCATCCAGGTTGGCAACCCCAGCTCATCCACTTATACACATCGTCACAGATGAAGTATTTTTTTCCCCTGTTGCTAGCATCACCTAGCCAGGTAATGAGACACTAGTTACTATTCCCTTTATCTTCAAATAGAATGAACTCCTGCTGATATTTGTGAGGACAGCAGACCAGTGGGCAAGACGCACCTCTGCTCTGGTCGCTCCGCACTGGGGGACGGGCACAAGGACCAAGTACAGAAGCAGCGTGAAATGTCATGCTGCTGTTAAGGGCAGGCACTGTGTTAAACGAACAGGTAGTTTCTTTACTTTGTTTTCTGACAAAGATAAAGAGCTAGGACTGGATAAAATCCAAGGAATGAGGCTGTATTTTGAACACAGAAACTGCCCTAAAGAACACATTTTCACAATTAAACCTTTCAACTTCTCTGGGAAGTACCTTTAAGTTTTATAAATGGACACAGGGAGTTATAGAAATTAAGCGATCTTGAACAGTTTCACACTGCATCAAAAAACAGCCAGGAACTTCACCACATCTAAACACAGGAGCAAATCCTCTCTCCCCAGCTGTGCCTATCTCCACAGAAGCACAGAGTACAAGCATCTTTATTCATCAGAGAGTCAAATGGATTAAGTAGGCTGTTCTTATTAAAAAAAAAAACCAAAAGGCTCAAGACTCTCTGCCTATGAATTACCTGAGTCCTAATCCTGCTAAAAGAAAAGTTCAAGGGGATAGAGTGACTTATGCATGCCTGCATAGCTTTTCAGCAGGTAACTGTATTAGCACATCATTAAGCCTGAACTAATATACTGTGTCTCTCAGCAGGATTTATTAGAACAGTGCTAGGTCTGAGCTAGGTAAGCACATTTACATGAATTTGAGACATATTGGAGCACCAGCAGAGTCCCTTACATCTCTCCCACACCTGCCTGCAAAGACCACATATACATAACCTTAATAAGATAATGAAAGCCTACAATATGCACACCAATAAAAGTGTTCTCTCACCCTTTTACCTGTGCACAAATAAACTGTGGATATACATTTGGTAGCTTTTGAAAGGTAAAAGCTTCAGACCATGAAAACTTCTGCAAGCAGAGTATGGCAGAACAGCGTGCATCTACACAATCCACAAACAAGTTCCTGACATTTTTGAGATGTGTATAATTGTGCTCCACACAAGTCTACTGTAACAGCCGTTTGACCTGAAATGATGTTGGAAAACTCACTGAAGATATCTGCTTGCAGCCTTGGTAGTGACCCAGCAAAGCAGAAGGATGCCTTAACTATATATTGACTCCTAAAGAACATAAGACAAGAATGATGACAGGCAGCGACCAAAACACATCAGCACAGAGTATACAGCAGAAGAGCTCTAATTAAAAGCATAGTAACAACCACTTAAAAAAAGAAATGCTTGCAGAAAAAAAACCCAGAAGGTAATAGACTTCAAATGCTAATATAAACTAGACAAATGAAAGGTATACTTCAATATTCCTGTTTTCAGAAATCTAAAGTTCTCTTCTAAAAGAAAAGTTTTTATGGTTAGGAGAAAATCCCTCATTAAATCTCTCTGCCTTGTTTTCCTGAGAGATCACAAAAGAGTTAAAACCAGAAGCCTGAAATGTCCATGTCCAGTGAAGGCCTGCAGAAGATGTCCTATGATGGAGGAAAGTCAGGCAGGTTTGTAGTTGATTCCCCATCCTGCAGAAGCTGTGCTGTAGATCCAAAAGGTGTCAGATGAGAAGTTACAACCAGGAATGTTTCTAGTGGAGTGGCACATTACAACAGTGACTGGTTCACCCAGACCCTACTGATTGAAGCACCTGGGAGCTGGGATCACAGCCACATGCTGCCCATGGCCACCCACTAGATGTACTGGTATTCTTAGAAGCAGAAAAATCCAGGTACAAGATGAACAAAATGAATATGCTCAGGTACACAGAAATAAACAACCAGGCTACCTCCATACAGAACTCCGATTGAAATGCACTCTGATTTTGCTTGATATGCTTTTCTTTATCACCTCATATATTTTCCTTGAAAAGCACAAAAGAAAACTGATTTTATCATGTTTTAGTTTCTCTTTTAATAATAGTTGGTTATTTGATGCTCACCACAGCAAGGCATCTGATGCAATTAGCCTTGGAAATTTATGTCTTGGAGAGCAAATTAATAAAAGGCAATGCATGGCAAACTATGTTTACTCTAAAATAGACAAGGACCTCCAAAACCCCTTGAAAAAATATTTTGTTTGAAGTTGCTTATTGCTAGAGTTGATTGTTATACATTTGTCACCCAACCAGTCAATATGCTAATTTAACTACTAATTTATCTTTTGTTGCTATGACATTAAGAGACATCATATTTCATTTTAAATATCCTCTACCTACTAATAGCAATGCTGATAATAAGTCACCACTGCAGAGAGAAGTGGTATTGTCTCCAAAAAGCACTTAATTCGGTTCATGCTTAATGGGATCAAAATTACATTTAATTTTCTATCAAACAACCCTCCTACCAAAGATCATCTCCTAAAACACATAAACTGTTGATGCAATACCTTCAAACCCCACAAAAAACCCCAAGCCACCCAATACCAAACCCCCAATCTTACTCCATACAGCAGCCCTGAAGTAATAAATTCTCCATATCACTATTCAACCAGCTGATGGAGAAGAAAACTGACCAGGTACACACATATTGGTTTGCTTAATCTAGAATTTAAATACAGGTTTCTTACTTAATTCACATTAGAGAGTCACCTCTTCACTAACATTTGTATGATCCTTACATCCCAGTAGTGACAAATGGAGCAATGACTTGCACACAGGTGCACCAGCGCCCACAAGAAGTTCAGCTGATCATCCCCTCCCCATGTAACCACTGCACACAAGCCTACGCTGCACATCTTGTCATATAGGGAGAGTAGTTCTCTGACACATCTTGGAGCTATTTAAAATCCATTTAACACAGCAGTAAGGATTATCCCATATACTTGGATAACTATATGTTTTTTCACATTCTTAAATAGAAGGGTTTGCAAAGGTGTGGTATATGTCCATTAACTTCTACTGACATAAATCATGCACTTATAAACTCTCTTTTTGCTAATTTACCACAGTGAATTCCTTAAGAGTTTACCTGACTAAAGCTTGCTACAGGTCAGAAAAGCCCAGGCTGACTGCGTAATATAAACCAATACAGTGAACATCCATACGCGAAGGTAAGTAGGTCGCTCGGAGACAAGAAGAATAAATAAATACATACCTAACTTTATCCTTGCTTCCAAACACAGACTTTGGTAGTCTTCAATTCTACTAAGTTGCGTCAGGTACGAGGACCATTCCTATTCAACCCACTCATGTATACACACATTTTCTCAATGTTCTTTAACTTTATGACTGCTTAAAACAAGGGTAGGTATCCATGCTATATATTACAGTACATTTTCATAGTGCATTCTTTGTTAACTAGCCAGAAAAAGAGATTCCATAGGGCCTCGCGAGATCTTCTATCTATCTCCCTTTCCTCTCCCTCTACCCTATACCTTCACTACTGTTTCTCAGACAGTCAGCACAACATAATCACAAAATACTGTTGCAAGTACAGGACATACGAGTTTAAATCTCTTTCTTGAGATATTCTTTTCATGAGACACTAATAAAACTATTCCCTTCCTCCTTTCATCAGATATACAGCAGTTCTGCTTTCCTAAAGACAAAATAGGAAAGTTTAAATCACACTGGAATATACTGCTTGTTTGGATTTATAAGAAGTGCCTCTGAAGGTGACCACCGTCAAGGCACCAGCTGAAGTCACTTGAACTTCACCTAGAAAAGCTGTAGTAATCCACTTATCAGGAAAATATTTTTTTAAAATCCACTTATCAAATAGATTATGTTAATTTCTCTATCCTTTCCCCCAGTTAACCAACTCATGATGATTTTAACATTACACATCTCTTTCAAGAATACCCAAAATCTGTAAGCATTTTTATTAACCAAGATAAAAATTAGGCCATAGCCCCTCTTTGTCAAAAATTGTCTTATAATCATGGAAACAAGAAAACAAACAATAGGCAGGAACAGCTAGGTTTCTCTATACTTATCAGTCAGAAACTAGGAAAATACAAACCTCCCAAAATCCCTTCTGTTGTTGAGGGTTCTCTACCTCTTCCTTTCATACTCTTCACCCAACACAGTAGTGTGAGCACCTAACGTCTCTTCACATTTGCAGACAATAACAACCTCACCTCATCACAAGGTTTTAGCCAGTATGTGTTTCTTTAATCAAAATATGTCAATGATTAAATATCAGTATTTTTAACAGTCTAGAGTGAAAGGTCACTCCACACTTACCTGCTTCTTTCAGATCTAGTTCCTATCTAGTAAGGAGACCTTGAAGGGTAAGTACCACTAAATACTGCTAATGAGAGAAACTAAAAAGGAAACACCTGGGTATGCCAACATTGGGTATCCCTGATTGGCCTCCTTGGGTCTTTAACACCAGCTGTGAATGACTCTAAATAAAGAACACATGTTTGTTTTCCAATAGTAGGATTAAGAAATATGGTTTAAGAATTACATTTTTAAAGTGCTCAGCTCACGCTGCTGGGATAGTTCTAACTAAAAAAAAAATCAAGGTAGTATATAACAACAATAAGAAATGATAACATGAACTGACCAGTAGGAAGAGTCAAACATGGTCTTCAAGCAGAAAACTGAATGGAGAAGTCATCTGATTGAGGCATATTCCTCTCATTAATAGAGGTGAGAGAAAATTTTGCTCAGTCTGCTAAAGCTGTGATCTCTCCAAAACATCCTCATCTGTCTGCCGTACATGTATTCCTAACGAGTCTAGAGTTACATAAAAATGCAAGAATGGCTGGGAAAAATGTACTTTAAGCTGATCACAGTTTTAAGCAGAGTTCCACTCAGTTTCCCGAACTCTGTGGTTGCATAGGTGCCATAGGTGTACATAGACATGTAATGTAAGCATTACTCAAAATCTATCAATTGCATGTGAAAAATCAACTACTGTTTCTTTAGTTTTATTTTTGCATTCACTTTGGTAATAAATTTGGATATTCCCTGACCCCATTTTTCAATTTTCACTTTTATCCCCTTTTTTCTTTGCTTTTTTTTCTGTTCCAAACTCCTCCATTCTCTTTCTGAGAAGCATTTTTTCTAACTCCTACCCATTCTCTTCTACTCTCCAAGAAAGCATTGTTCCACCACCAGAATACAGTCGCCCCTTCCTGTCCCTCCCAAGCATGTGCGTGCCATACTCAGGCACTGCCCTTCCTACCCGCGCCCTCTCCCTTTTACTCATGCAGGTGAACAGCATGTCTGTCACCTTTTTGTCATTATTGATTGCTGGCAATTTCTGGATCTCCAATCTCACCCTTTCCCATAGGTGCCCTCCACTTCCCTTCTTCTAGCACACTCAACCCATTCCTCATCTACCTCCCTTCTGGTGTGTTGACTAGGAGAGAGGTAAAGAGACAGGAGGAAAGAGATGGGCAGAATTTGCTCCAGCTTGCTCCCTCTATTCAGAGCTTTTCAGGAGTGGAGTAGGTTCAGCCACGTTCTCGCTTTCTCCTTGGGTTCTCAGGATATCCAGAATAATCTTCATTGAGAAAGGCATTTTATCAGGAGATCAGAACCTGTGATGGTTTATCAACAACCGCTTGGAATAGTAGTTTAACTATGAAAGAAAAGTAAATCAATATGGTCAAAAATAATATTAAAGGAGCACATAATACTAAAGGGGCTCTTCCTCCCAAGACAGAAGCTGAGAAAAATACATGATAGTATAATAAGCACTCAGCTTTGATCTTCTTCCTTTACTCCACCTTTTATGTTTTTTGAATGTAATAGGTGCCTGATGTTTTTGTAATACTGTAAACTTTTGAGAGCAGATATTTTTTATTTTTTTTTTTAATTGTGTGCATTTACAAAGCCTAATACAATGAAGCACTGATCCCTGGTGAGGAATCCAGGCCTTATTGTAATCCAAATTAACAGTCATAAAGATGACAAAAGAAATCCCTGCAGTGGTTAACTGGAGGACTGTGCAATTTCTTACATGAAAAGTTTCCTCACTAAAGTAAGGAAAGATTTCCCATAAGTGTTACCATATGGTGTTAACACTTCCTCATCTCAGAATTACTCCTTCTTTCAATCATTTTTCATACGCACTGATTTTGTGTATTGAAATATGACCCTAGTCAGAACAATTCACCACAGAATACAGTTTTCATTCAAAAAGGGAAAATGTCAGTACTAAACTTATAGCCAAGATTTGCCCCTGAAGCCTCAATGTCAGCACATATTAGTGCCTCAGTTACCTTCTTTATATGACTTGCCCTTCAACTTGTATGGATTGACGCACTAAATAGGCAAAATAGTACAAAAATGCTGTGATGTATGATACTATTTCTCACTACGTAAGGGCTGTACTTTGTCCTTTCTGCATTTAGAAAAAAAAAAGGTTTCATCTTTTCTTTTGCATGTAATTAGTCCTGAGCCTGTCCACCACTAAAGAAAGGAATTGCTTTGTGGTGAAAATACTATTAACTTATCTGATTACTAATGCCATGATTGCAATGATGTAAGGCTTTTCTTCTGGGGAGCACTGAGGAAAGGTCACTGCTAAGAATAATTGAAGATGTGAGCAATAATAATAGTTCATGAGGCAAAGAGACAGGGAAAGGCCATCACTGGGAAAGCTCCAGAACAGAATTTGCATCTGCCCAGGGCTCAGAAAGAACATGGCTGATACAGGCAATGTGTTTTGCTGTGCCTTTTTGTAATTTTTTCACAGTAAATATTAAAAGCGCTTGCATTGTGTCCCCTGAAAAATTACAATTCTCTCAATGCTACATTTTCCGTCTCCGTTTCTTTAGCAGAGATCACCACTAGCTCACACGGCAAACGGGGAGCAGAGATAAAATAAAAATAAAAGATTTGCAGATAAACCCATTATTGGAGAACAAATAGAACATCATTTAAAAAGTAACATTAAAATTATTATTTCTTGGGATCAAGACTGAAATATTTTACCCACACACATTGACAGTGGCAGGAGGGGGCAAATCTGATTTTGTTTAAGTAACGCAGCCCCAAACAAAAGACCTTTGCCGTGTCGGTAGCCCTTACTGAGACAAAATTATCATCTCTACAATATAAAATGTATGTTCTGTTCCTTCAAAATTAGAAAATGTTAATTGAAGTGCTCATAAGCTCTATACAAAATGCCATAAAGACCCAGACCAGGCCTTTAATAACTGCGATTCAATACCTTCTTCTGGTCACCAGTTGCTAAAATTAATTTTCTTACTGGGCAGTAAACTGAAATCACCCAACACCCACTGAAATCACAACTATGACTAAGCAAAATTTTTTTGCACTTAGCAGAGAATTTGAGGGCTGAACACCATTGACTCTAAATGAATAATTCCACTTTGCTGTTTAAATACATCAACGAACAGCCTGCTATTGCCTGTACAATATCCTTCCCCACAAAGCCTTCTATTATTATTCGTAGCTGTAAGATACTAAAAAGGTAACACTGAGGCTTATATACAGCAGTGTATGATGTTACCAGCAAAGCTTTCCTCAATATTATTACACATAGGCCAGCAAGCATTGCAGTTCAGCGGCTTCAGTCATATTTCTTCTGTGAAAGAACTACTGTCATCATTATATCTGTCAACCTCATTTTACTCATCAACTGTCAGTCTATTCCTGTATACTTCTTTTACAAAAATGCAGAATGGGAGTGAATTCCAAGTCCTAATTATAACATAATTCTAGCCTTCTTCCAGTCAGGGTTAAGACAAACTGGGTCAAAGAAGTAATGAACTACTAGCTAGAGGAAATAGGTACTGTGTCTGGTGGTTATGTGCTTTGGAAGATAGTTCTTTCAGATAAAATTTTCCAAAACACTTACGGTAAAGAAGCTTATGTCCCATTATCTGAAGCTAACCAGTCTCCAAGAGCCACATTCAGTGACAGGGATTTTTTTAAAACAGTTCTTTAAAGTTGTGGCTCATGTTTTGGGAAAACTCCCATTATTCACATAATCAAAGGAAGGAAAAGAGCTATGTTTATCATTTTCCTCTAACAAGCACCAAAATTTTCTTTTCATTATTTGTCAGAGATTCTTAATGTGTATCTCCTTGGTGCTTAAAAAACATAACCGGAATTCACGGCAATTCTCATCTAGTTATATTGCCTCTAAAAGTAAGTAATTACCCAATATTTAGGGATAACGTGCCTCTCCCAACACTGTCAAGCAGACTTCAAAGGCAGAAACAATGTTTTGCAGAGGACCTCTTTGGAATGATTGGCTTTTCTGTTTCATTTTATTTAGAAAACAGTACAGCATCTTTTAACTGATGATGCCTGTGCCAACAGCTGCAGTATGACCAGTACCTGTCACATATGATCCCATCTTTTCCCTTCCTCATTCTTCTTAGAAAATCACCCTCCTTTTTGTTCCATCTCAATTTCACAGTTATTTTGAGCTGGGTAAACTATCATGTGGACTTGGTAAAAACAACTTGGGAAGGAAAAAAAGAATCATACAACTCAGGGGAGTCTGAAGTGCAAGGAGATAGTCTACAGTCATTTATTGCAGGGAAGTAATTCTAATCTGGACAACAGCACACATGGGTTTGGGAGCTACACTTAACAGATGAGCTCCAAACAGGGAGACAGGACCCAAACAGTACTCGAAAACTGTCTATTTCTGTGTATCCATATTGAAGCCTGCCAGATATTGAAAACACTTTAAATTGCTATTATTGCTATTATTGGGAGTGTGTTTGGAAAAAAACAGCTTCATACCTTTATTGTGCAATTTTGAATCACATTATAATGTTTATTTAGAGTACCAAAATCATCTGAGTTCATCTCATGAAAGCAACACTATTATATACACTTGGCAATTTCTTTAATAAAGAGTTTAAACAGTCTAGAGTAATCCACATTAATTATTCATGCGTTGGAGAAAAATAATGAAAGTCAGTGCAGAAAGTCATAGTCTCTTAAAGTTCTTGAAGGAAAAAGAATAATATTAGGTAAAATTCAATGGACTGTGGCACCATGATTTATCTATATAATTCACCCTGGGAGTGTGAATTGTGAATGAAGCTCCAGCATTCTGTAGTATGGGACAGAGTTATGAGAAATAGGTCATACAAGGATACTGAGAGCACATCAAAGTTAACAGTACTTCGTGAAGATGCCTAAAACTTTTCCCTTTCCACAGAAAAATGAAAGAATTTTATAAATGTGTATGTACCAGAAATTCTGTTAAAGCTACTAAGAACTCAGCTGTTCCAATCAATACAAATTATCTCTTGACATATAATCAATGTGCAGCACCTTGTGCCTTTGTTCAAGTCCTGTTGGACTTGTGGCATATGTAACCATGCACATGGGCATCACGATGACAAGGGGCAGACTTAGGACAATACTTTTTTATGCTGATAAAGGATTAAATCTATCCTGTATTGATTCAAAACTCATTCCAGGTGGTAGTTTAAGTTCATTATAGAGTAAAATGATCCTCTTCTACTTCCTTTTGTGAAATTACACCAATTTCAAAGAAAATCTGGAACTGCGAGTGAATGGTCCTGATTTTGACCAGTAATTGGGCCCTAACTACTTCTGACTCACCCTGATCTATCTGAGGCTGGCATTAGAGCCAGCTGTCTCAGAATACATTATGCCATTGTCTCCGTGAAGTAGCTCTGCCTACCCTGTGACACCAGTGAGATGGTTTTTTCCCAGGCTAGCTGTTGAGAGGCAGCCACCATAATGACACATATCAGAGAAGTAGTTAAGAAAAAGACTAATAATTAAAGCAATTCGGGGAGGAAGACAAGAAAATTAGAGATAATTCTGAAACATTACAAATATGATGCATGTGGAGTAGCACCACAATTCATATTCTGGTTCCTTCCTAAAAAGTATACAAAAGACAGTTTTTCTCTCTAGAAAAAAAAAGATCATTAGACGACTAAACCTCCCAAATTCTAGAAGTTCATCTAACTGTTTAAACAACAAGAAAAAACTGTCCTTGAGAAAATGAGAAATTTCATTTATTTAGGAAAAATAATCTGAAGCCTGGATGCCTTCAGGAGTTTATTGAGGTGCCTTTCACTATTAAGAGTAGCTAAAAGCCATTACTATATTATAGCCATATAGTCGCCAGCTCTCATTAACTTAGCCTCTAACACCTACTGATTTTGATGGAATTGAAGTGTCTGAGCAGCTTTGTGAATTAGGGCCCAAATATCTACTTTTTTTTTTATGTTTATTACCTTTGTTATATTTCCTCTGTAAATAATAACCTCCAAAGTGTCGGTGGGAAACTTGTGCAGTAGGAGGAAAAATTTTAGAAACTCTATTGAACAGATAAGAAAAAAGATGTTAACAAACAGTTGATGTTGCAGGTCCCCTGAATATCTGAATATCATAAAGAGGAGATACCAAGCTACTTGTAAGCCAAACCTACTGGCAAGGTTACCAGACTACAATCCAGCAGAGTGGAATTCTAGTCTTGGTCCTGATTTTTGCTGCTCGCCTGGACAAATCACTACACCACAGCTTCCCCTCTGTATTTTGTGTGTCTTGTCTAGTTAAATGCTAAAATTTATGATTGCTATCATGCGTTTATAAGTGGTTGGCAAAACAGAGATCTGGTCAAGTGTGGAGTGCTAATGATCATTGTAATACAAATAATAACATTTTTATGTCTTTATTTAACTTCTCCACATCTCACAGAAATGTTTAGAACCTTAAAGAAAAAGAAGTAGCTGCATAAAGATACTAGGAAGCATCCAGTACACAGCAGACAAGCATTTCCTGAGGACTATGTTTTTTAACGGTGATTTAAGTAAAGCCAATGCCCTCTACCTCTTCTCAAAAAGTGCAGGGATTTCAACAGAGAATGTGAAACAGCTCCTCGCCTGCCACTGAACTCTACAGTGCATGAGCTTTAGAGTTTATATTCCCTGCGAAGTGGGGAGGGATGGGGTGGGGTGGTGGCAGGGGACTGAAAAGTGTGGCAGAGGACAAGATTTCTAGCTAGGGCCCTGAAGTCACCAAGTATGAGACAGGCAAGGAGACCTCCAAGCCTCAGGTGACAAGCTGTACAAATTTCTGTATGACTTCAGGAGCAGTATCTGTCATTCTTTCTTGGCTTGTTATACAGATACTTGTAATGAAGCGATAGATTGTTCTTCAAGTCTCAGCTCAGATTGTTTCTTTCTACTGTGAGGTTGACTTATTGAACAATTTGATTTTAATGAAAGGGAAAATAAGGCATATATAAAGGAAGGGAAAAGTATGTATGAATCTTGTGTCCATCCTCTTATCATATTCCTTTTGGATGAGCAGGAACTGCAGTCAGCATGATTACACTGCAGTTACAATTCATAAAGCCTGTACTATGCATGTTATGTGTAGCATACTGGAGTTGTAGACTGTCATGATCCACCTGAGGATAACAATCCACTTCTGAGAACAAATGAATGCTAGTGTTGCATGTTTTTCATACTTCCATCTAAACTTAAGTCGAAAACGGAAGTCAAGGACGTCTGCATTTCTTTAGCATCACTCAAAGTCTCCAAATCATGTTTGCTGAAAATAAATTCCATACAGAAGGCAACATATCCCACAAAAATATGCAGGTACTTCATTGAATTTCCACACATCTCGACATAACAGCATGTCTTATAAAAAGCCAGATAACTTTTACCGCTTGCATTTATGCAGCAATCTTTATTCCCATCATTACAGCCTCCTCTGTGCTCACTCCCTATCCCGTCATGGATGTTCTTTGCTCCTGAGAGTTACCAGGTAGAAGGGACATACTAGAAAAGAGAAGGGAATGGGGATTTTTCCATCATTATTCAGCAATGGGAAACTACCTGCCAGCTTCCTCCACTGCCACAAAGCTGCCCTGAACTCCAGAGCTGGCTGTGCCTGCCGAATCCAGCCTCTCACTAGTAATGGTAATTAGCCCAGAGCCTATGCAATGAAAAAAGAATGGGGCATGTTAACTTCATAAAGGGATTACCAAAATTTACTTCTGAGGCTTTTTTTTTTTTTTTTTTTTTTTTTGAGAATGAAGATGGATGAGGAAACTTAGAAAGAGGTAGAAATTTAAAAGAAAACACTGAGAGATCCACGGTTTTACAGAGGAAATAGTAAACATTTCACTATGCAATAAGTGAAGGAAAAAAATGTACAAGAAAAGAGGAAACAGGAGAAAATAAGAGTCTGAGAAAGGAAGTGGAGAATAACCTTCACAGAAATGTCTGTAATGCATGATAAGTTAAAAGTGATAAAAAGTCCAAAGTACAGAGATAAGCCAGTGGCAGAGATAAGAACAGACCTGAGTTTTCATGATAGCATGTTACACTGACTTTACAGGAGTGCTGCCTCATTTCTTACAGGCACCCTGAGAACAGAAGTTGTTTTACAATAATCCCATTGATAGTTTGCAAGCCTATTCCAGAGTTTCATTAATTCAAGACTGGATTTTATTTTTTTTCCTCTAAAAATGCTTGGTGATAATATTTCATGAAGTTCCAGACATGAGTCTTCAGTCTACAGTTGATTGTAAGTTGACTGGCATTTGCATAATTCTGTGAGACATAATATTCAATGAGGTTTAGAATCAGTCTGGCACCTCATATGGGAGCCTTCTTAAGAATTCTTAAATTATTTTAATGAACCAGTATTATTCAAAAAAATATTTTTTTTCTTCAGGATTTGAACTTCGGCCAAAACACTAAACCATAATCTTTAAAAGTATTCTTGGAGGCTTCCTATTTGATGAATATCTTACAAATTTGTGTTGTTTCTGAATTTAATACTCTTCAGACAGCAAAGAACAATGTGTATGCAATGTTTTGTACATCAATACAGTGTTTACAAAAAATCCCAATTATAAGAGTCTTAAAAAAACCCACAAAAAACAACAATAAATCACCCAAACAAAACAAAGCTTTGTGACCTTTATCCTCTGTTCTACAAACTATACATCATGCAGCAGAAGTACAGGAACAAGAATATTAAAACTATGCCCAAATGTGTAAATGAATGATATTTTTTTTTGCAATGCAACCTCATTTGAAGTGTTCTTTCAAACCAACGTGAGATTACAAGAATGTCTGAAAGCTCTGAAATTGTTTCATTAATGGTATGTCAAAAAATGCAAAACATAGAAGAGTGATGTGTTATTACACACTAGTCTGTACAAGGAGACAATACACAGCTAGTTCTCTTCATTTAGCTTTGAGGAGAATAAAGCTTACTATCAAATTCACATCAAGTACTAGCCTTTTAGAGAAGGTGGCTTCAGTTTCCTGCAGACAGTTGAAGAGTATCAGGTCAAGGACCAGAACAACAATCACTTTATCTACAGTTCTCTTCCTTTTGTATAATTTCTGGGAATGTTTTCACTGAGGGGCACATGGAAAAAAAAATCGGAGTTCACAGAATATGAGCTGTATTGTTATTCTGCTGTTGAAAAACGTGCACTGGCAGACTCTTGGCTGGAACTTGGTTAGGATAGCCTTGGGATTTTTACAGCTAGAAGGTTTTGTCTGTCAACTGAACTTCCCTTTAGCTATTAATGTAATGTCAGAACAACCAAAACAAAAAATACTTTGCACCACTTTCTGTGTAATCACCACAAAGAGTTCTAACAATTTTAGATAGCTAAAAACTTGAAGTTAACATGTGTAGGTTCAATGAAAAAATAGTTCTCAGAGTGGCCCAAGTCTGCTGGAATATTACATCAGAGTAACCCAGCTCTTCATCTTCCCAATTTAAACAGAGCATGAGGACAGGGTACAACTGTGATGGAATGGGAGAGGGCTGCTCATGTCTGACAGTATGTGAACATACCTGCATGTTCCCTACCTCCCAGAAAATCCTTACTTTCCTTATACTCAGCAGCTCTGTCCATTGACATCTAATGATATTATAGCATGCAATTTATGTAATTCTGGGTTAAAGGTAGAACACACATATAAAATATAATTACTACACATTTACTCTTGCTTTTCATTGTAATGCTTTATTTACAAGGAGATATGAAAGTGTCTGCACACTTTCAAAACAACGACTGGGTACGAGAGCCTTTTATCACTCCAGAGCTCCCAAGCCTTTACATGCACTGTTGATAAAACCTTCTCTCAGGATGTGATTCCTTTGTCGTTGTTCTTTGCCAACACTATTACTTTGCTCTACTCTGGTCTCTTCTGAGATCTCCACCACACCTCCATCTCCTGCCTAATCTCATGGACCCTAACAGTTTACCAATAAGGACCTTATGGGCAGGACAGTGCATTTAGGCGATGGATTATCCCCCCCCCCAGCCACTACCTTTCCAGATGTGTGAACACCTTTATTGCTACTACTGGTCTAGTGCATAACTGCAGAATTCTAACAGCCAGCCTCAGAAAACATTACCCAGTCTTCTTTCTTTTTACAATCCACATAGCTCACTGCACAACATTTGCATTCCCAGGTGGGTAACTGATTCTATACCCTGAAGAAGTTTTTTAAAAAAAGAAAACACAAAAGTTAAATATCTCAGAAGGAAAAACTTACTAATTCATTACTTCATAGAAGCATTTTTAATATAGTTTTTACTAAAATATCCTAAGAGATTTAAGGTGACTCACAAATGCCTAAAAATATGGAAGCTATTTTCCTCCTGTGTGTCTTTTCCTTTATGATGAAGGGAAGCTAAAAGTACTTTGCTTTTGTTTCTTGTTATTTTCTGCTTAGTTTCTAGCTTCCCTTTTTATAAGAATAATAATGTACATTATGTTTTTACTTGAGTAGCTCCTGAATGCATACCACCTATATCAGCAGGAGGCATGGCAGATAAAAGCACTAACCAAACAGTTGCAATTACAGATCAAAGATGACTGCTAATCTTACTAACTGGTACGTGTTAGCTCTCCCACTTTCAGTCAGTGCCATCCACTTTGCAAAACAGAATCAATGTTTGTCTTTGAAAACTACAGGTATATATCTGTATTACGCATGTATGAATATACATATATTAAACATGTATATATTATATCTGTATTCTATACGTAGGATTTTTTTAATTATTATTATTCTCATGCTAAAATAAGGATGAGATTTGTTGTCAAAATATTAGCATCTAGTGCCATCTGAGATACCACAGACTAAGATAACCACAGAGCACTGAGGCCTACGGTACAGGACTTGTAGGAGATTCAGTCCTTTCTGGAGTGTCAGGAAGGTTAGGCAGAATACCCACAGCACCTGAAACACAAGGTGCCCTTCTTTAGGTAACTGAATCCAGCCTTGTTTTCTAAAATAATTTAGGTGAGCCATGACATAGAAGTCCTATTTCTGTCAATTAGTCTTGCAGGTTTCCCTCTAGTGATCTTAGAGGTAAATGTCAACTGTCTAAGTACTACTAATTACCTGAGATGAGACCCCTCTAATGTCTTTGAGATGTCAAAAAATGTCGAGACTTAATCATCTGAATACCTTTGAAAAATATAGATTCAGAGGACACAAGGACTCAAGAGGAAGGAAGAACTAAAAAGGAGGTGCGGTATGTTGTATTTAACTTCTTCATGAGGTTTTAAGGTTTGCTGAATGTCTCTACCCGATACTAGTTCTGTTGGCTTTGTAACCTTGGCTTGCCTGCTCCTATGATGTGCCTCGTTTTCCAGTATTGCAGGTGGTTGTATTTCCACAATATAGAGTGCAACATTCGCCAAGGGAATATCTTGTTCCTGGTATAGGCACTGACAAGCCTTCACTGATTTTTGAAATAACAAGTCTGGATCCTAAATGTTCAGGGTAGGAACAGGACTTAAAGCAGACTGGAGAAGTGCTCTTGCTTCATTACAGAAGAGATACTGTTCCTCAACTAACTAGCAACAGAAAAGTGAATTACCCTTTCTTTCTACTTGAAAAAGGAGAAATATGCTTTCCCTTCCCTATATTTTGCTTTAGTCGCACAGAATGCCTTCTGCTACTTGTAAGCAACTCTATGAATCAGAAATAACTCCACACTGAAAACCACACAATTTTGCCTGCAAGTATTATGGTAGAGATGGAGGCCTAGCACAAAAGAAAGTAGGCCCACCTTGGCTTTTAAAGGAGAAGGTAAAATACAGCTAAATAACTTTGCATTATATTTATTAGGAACCATTCACAAAAATACTTGAAATTGTCTAAATATTGCTGAATATTCTTAGAAAAAGAAGTCTAAAACATGAAGATTTTCCGTGGAGACCTAAGGCTCAGAGATGCAGTCACCATGCCAGGTCACTGGCGCATAGTGAAAGACAAGTTTGTGTGATGAAAACAAATCTAATGGGTTTATTTTTAAATACAAGCATTTCATAATGAATATTCAGCAAGACAGCTGCAGCCCAAAAATCATCCACTGAACATAGCCAGGAGTGGATTCAAATAATCACTGCATACGTGAAAAAATCCAGAACGTTCTTCACAGGTCTGCCTCTAACCGATGTATTTGGGATTATATTTTTTGTTGTGTGTGTTATGTATACCTAAACAGTATTTAAAAAGCAGTTTAGAAAACTAACAAAACAGTGCCTCTGGAAGCATTAAGATTTTTGATTATAGAAACATTCATCTGCCAACTTAAAAATGTTCATCTGTGGAAGTAAGGCAATGATTTAGAAACTTTAGCTTGGTTTTTTTCTCCTTTCAACTCAATGGGAAAGTAAAATCTCGTTCTGTACTTCTGCAGTCAATATTAGAGCTGAAATTGTTTTAACGGGGTTTACCCTACTTTATGCTGGCTGCTTAAAGAACAGTAGGATAATGGAAATTAACACTTTAATCTTCCTTGCATTACTATTTAATCACTGTAAAATCATGGGGTAAGAAACCAGTCTGTCAAGAAGACTGCCATCAAACACGCACACACACGTATATATACACACCAAAGATAAAATAATTAAACTACAAAATTCAAGCAGCACAGCACCAACCATCCTCAAACTGGGATGGATGGCTTCACAATTGTTTATGATGAGGCATTGATATTCAGTATTTCTCCCATCTCTGAAGTTGTTTTAACTGTACACATAGCAGTGAAATTTTGCCACCTTAAAATTAATGGCAAACTCCCACTTGTTGCAACAGGCTCTGAGAATGTTATTTTGCAGATTTATACTACTGATCAGAACATAAAATTTCATTGCTGGATACACTGAATTGGTCTGATAGAAAAACAAATAGCACATGTTTAGACTATTGTCTATGCTGGTAGTAATCAAGCTTAAAAAATGATGAGATCTCATTCATACAAAATTTCTGGACATTTCTCTGTTCAAAACATAAACTTGGGTATCACTTACTGAATTATGCATTCTGCACAGAACAATAAGAAGCGCTAATACTGTGTAACACAGAAAGCAGGCATGAAACTAGATTCTAGTTATCTAAAACTATCTTAGTTCAGAAGGTTAATTTTTAGTTCGACAAGTGAGAGATTCATTCTCTATTTCTGTGCCCCACTGCATCTGAATCCCTGAATGATCTCTACAGAAAAAGTGTGAAGGAGCAAAAATGTAAGGTTATTTCCAGTCTATTTCAAGTAGGAGTTTGACAGTATATCATTTTTCAACATATGCTAAAACACCGTGGGATGACTTTATAGCTTCTGCAGCTTCATGCAGATAAATATGGCTAGATAGGATCTGGATGTTTCATGCAGTCAGAAAGATGTAAGAAACAGCACCAGCAGGTTACTTTCCACAGTAAGGTCCTTATAGAGAACAGCAATGTATAAGCCCTCCATAACTAGTTAGAGCAGCTGGAATCCAAGCACAAAGAAACAGAGACGGCATCCATGCTCATTTGCCCAGTTCACAGAGAAAGGCTCCACAGGATCTGAATCGTACTTTACTGTAGTAAGCTAGTTCACTTGGGGCCAATACCTCAAACACTGGTGGATGACTAATTTATGATGACTAACTGAAGAAGTTTCATTTTTAATGGAAATGATTCAAAGCCAGGAGAAATAATGAGAAAGGAAAAAAGAATAAATTCCTGTTATGTGACCCAGTTCAAACTTAACTCTTTATATGCTATTCCTGCGCAGCGAACTTTTTCCTCCCATTTTGTTTCCTGTTCTTCTGCTCTGTAGAAGGCAACATTGTCAAGCATTTCCAGCCGAGACCTTTTCAATTTCCATACTCCAAGGGCTCTTTTATGTCTCCTCAGCTCAGCAGAAGGAAACACAGGCAACAGAAGATGGAATGTTTTTCTTCCCCTTTTATGACAGCTGCCATTTGGTCAACTGAGGTGGCACCGATAGCACTATAAAATCACCAGCATGAAATTTAATGCGTCCCACAATAGCATGCAAATTTTAAGAACATCAGGCTGGCCATTTGCACCAGGGGAGCTCTGTCCAGACCTGGATTCTGGCTCTGAAAGTGGCCATCAACAGATGTTTGGGGAGAGAGCATCAGAAAAACTTTCCAGTGAGAGGCAATGCACTGTTTAAAAACCTAGAGTTAGAGGCTGTATCTGGAATGTGATATCTGAGAAATAGCAATTCCCCTTCGGAGCTCATTTATTGTTTTGGCTTCCATGAGACTCTTCAAAGCCCTAGTGACGGGCAGGTAAATAAATATTATCTACTTTTAACAGGCAGAAGAAAATGTGTTATATAATGTGTGCCAGATGTTCTGAAAAGTAGGCAATTAACAGTCCTAGCAGTGGTCTATGTGCCACTTGTGTATCTCTTTTTGCCTTAAAGATCTTACAGTCTAGACAGATGGCATAAAATACTGCAGCAGAACAGAAAAAGTGTCTAGCCTGACACTTGGTAACGTTATTATTATTATTATTTTTCAATATAGGGAGTGGGTGACTGGTTTTTTCTTCTTCTATTTTAATGCATTAGGCCTTCTGGTTCCTAATATCTGATACAACACTATTAGACCAAAATGCTTCCCTGTTTTTCTCTTACTTTCTCAGTATATCACCTTTCCCACATACAATAGTTAAACCATTTTTAAGCCATCAGCAGAAGATAAACTACTTTACAGGCCAGAAGGCATTACCATCTTCATTACAGTCCAATTAGACCATCAGTAAAGTGAAGATAATATTATTTTCCTATTCTTCAGTCATAAAATAAGTTCTAAGGTATAAAAGATTCAAATACTAGAATTTAGGCTAGGCTGGAAATCAGGTTTCAGTGTATTTAATCTTTCTGCCTTTGAACGGCAATTTTTACTTTCAATAAATTCAGAGATAGACTTCTGGGATCTAAATGCCAAGGAGATTTAGGTAGGGTAGAGTATTTTGTGTTCATATGAGGAAAGTTATGCAAACATGCACAGATTATATCCAACTAACAGCATTTTTCATGCTAATGAAATTTTCTTTCTTTATGCGCCAAACAATATTTTCAACTTGAGCATTTAAAAAAAAAAATAAAAATAAAAATCATTATTTCATTTATCCAAGCAGTAAAGTATATCGAAAGGAAAACACAAAATCTATGGTTCATATATTAGAGTTTTACTGCTCTTTGAGCTACTTTAAAATTTCTGACTTTTCCTTTCCAGTGGGCAAATACATGAACATATACATCTAATTAAGACATTTGAAAGGACTTGCCACAGTTTTCCCAAGCACACAAATCTTCTGGGAAGAACAAAACTTGCAAAGTCTAAGCAATAGAGATGGAACTTTTGGAAATGTATTAGCATGTGATAAAAGGGGGCAAGACCAGAAACTTTTTATACTTGCTGCATAACCTGTGCCACCAGCTCTTCTATAAAAGTGCTCAGTTTTCTTATGCATTGCTTCACAAGTTTTAGGTGAGTATAATCTTTTCAATACATCTGAGGATTAATTAATACTGCCAGTTTACGTCTAAAGCATAACTTGTAATATTTATAATTGTGCACTAGAGGTCTATCACTTTTTGGAAGGACAATTTATCCTACAAAACAGCACAGTGCACCTAACTGTAGCAGTACTGAAGAAAAATGCCGAAGGGTATGATAGTTCCCTGCAGTTGCTTGTATTTGGCTTTCCACATGAAAGTTAATGACAACCATAACTGTAAACTTCATTGCAAGAATAATTACAACTTATATATGGATTTAGAAAAAACATAAATAAGTATCAGAACATGTATTTCCAGCTAAGCAATAAAATAATGACTGGTGTCTTCATTACACATACATTTGCTCAATAGAATTCAGAATTGCAAATGAAACCAAAACTCATTATATTTTATTAGACAAGCAAGCAAGTCTCCCACTTTGGAAAGGAATGAAAGACATTTGCAACTGGTGCTCTTCACAACACTCACAACAGCCTCCCTCAGCAGAAGCCTTTTGCCAGTGGCAGAAAAATAACAGTAGATAACATTTAAACTGAATAACACATTTGTGCCTTCCCCATTACACACACAAGAAATTTTCATTCTGCAGAGGATTACTTTAACAAAATGATATAACGTTTCATTCATTTTGTGAGTATTAGTGGTCATTTTGTCACCTGATTAGAATTATGTTTGAGAACACTGGATAAAAAGCATAAAACTTTATTATCAGCAAATGCAGCCTACTTGAACTCCACCTATTTTTAGCCCCTTGTGCTATTAATCAGCAGCACAGATCCCCACTAGGATAACAAGACCAAGTTCCTGACACTCGACAAACAAGAAATGGAACAGAAAACACAGCGTGAGCAAACTAAAGGTGACAGCCATAATACAGAAAACAAAACAGACTGAGAGAACCTTCCTTTACAAAAAGAGCAGAACACAAACTTTTGATGTTTAACTTCCCTGTAATAACTGTGTACAAGTGATCAGAAGCCAAAGTAGAAAAGATTGTACTAAAGTAAAAATTAGCAAATCAAAAAAGGAGTCTGGAGGAGTGCTAAATTAAAGCAAGTGTATTATTCAGTGCTTTGGAAGAAAGCATAAGCACCCAGAAATTTGAAACCAAGAATCAAACTGTCAATGTGTAAGAAGCCCAAGTGCTACAGAGATTATTTTATGATTTTTAAGAAATGCTTACAAAATGAATTTGCTTTTGCTTCTTAGTGAAGGAAAAAAAAAAATAGACAAAACTCAGTTTACTATCAGTTAAAAAACTCTGTTGAAGGTCTTGTCTCCATCCTACACCTATATTACCTTCAGAATTTCCTGCACACTGGTTGCATTTCATGGCACACAACACCTATGCTAACAGAGGCAAACACACAATAGAAAAATGGAAGATTTTACCTAAACTCTTATTTATAGTAATTCTTTTCTTCATAAATGCATTACCAAAATGCAAGGAATTTTGTATTGGGCATTCCTTGCACTTCATAATTTTTCTCATGGAAAGGTTGATTTCTAAAATAAAAATTGAAAGAGATTTTCATTACCTTGTACAGTTTGTTTCTAAACAGTCCTCCCAGACAATATAGTACTTAAATGAAACAAAGCCACATGCTAAGACTAGCAGAAACAAAATATTGAGGATGATAAATGATACACATACTTTGAGCACAAGTCAGAAAGTGTCTTATCATAGGCTTCTATGTTTAAACTGAATTTGCACTATTCATTTTCTAGTCATCTTGCCATAAAAGGAGACTTTGGAAAAAAAAAAAATATCCTGATGTTGACTTTTTTGTAAATGAAATGTTTAAAGCTCACCTTGATTAATTGATCTGTATAGATTTCTAGTGTGCAAGAAGCTAGATAGCATAGATTCAATTACTTTTGCAGACCAAGAGCAAAAATTAATATATAAATAAATAAAGAGATAAGTTCTCTGCTCTGCTAGAGAAAGAAATGCTTAATGAATCCAAAGGTATTTAAAATATTTACACCCTAAATAAACTTTCACCAGTCACCCTAGTAAGTTCTTAAATTGCCAGGTGGCAATGCATCTGGCTGCACACACCTTTTCCTCTAGAAAAAAGGATGTAGAGGGCATGTTTGCCATATGCCATTTAACACCACTATCTTAATTGCTAAGAATGTCTTTACGGGTTCTTTGGTGCTAGGTTGTGTACTGGAAACCCAATAAATTACCCCAGCCAGGGCACTTTGTTAGCATGTAGGTGTACTGCTCCCAAATGGCAAGCTGGTCAATGATATCTGCATTTGATTATAGCACTCTTTATCCATAAAGAGGAGGGTCAACATGTCATCTGAAAGAGGTAGCAGGACATCCAAGAGTTTGAGAGGCCTTCTGAGTCCGCCGCTGCCATGCGCTTCAACTGAATTTCCTGTTCCCACTCTGCTTACTGCAAAGAGTAGAGAACGATAATCAAAATATTTAAATTAACACAGAAAATTAACTCCCCAAAAGATGGAGCACAAGGCAAATGGAGTAGGTATGGACTGAATACATTATAGACAGTCTCTTGCCTTAGGGAGGAAATTTTGTCTACCAGCAAGCCCCAGAGTTGTCATGGCACCATTTAAAATAACAAGAACAATCAACTGCAACTCCTACACTTGCATTTCTCGGACAATAACATGATGGTAGACTGTATAGCAATGTCTTCTGCAAGGAGTGTCCATTCCTCTTTGAGGAAAGAAACCAGCTACATTTGTAGAAATATGTACAAGTCAGCAGTAAGGACAATTTTCTTCTTAGTGACTCTCTTACAAAAGAAGAGTAATTAAGACATTAATAAAAAAAGCACTATCTCCTAGTCAGCTGCCACAATTGTGTAACCACCAGGCTTCAGGCCAGGGCAGTTTTGAGACAGCATCCCTTGCTCTGACAAATAACCTCCTCTGCTCCACTGACAAGAAAAATGCAGCCAGGCTCATCCCGTTGGGCTAATCTGCAATACAGGAAAGGGTAGTCTCCTCAGATGTTCGTGGTTACAGGGATAAATAGAAGTACCTGAAATGGTGCTTCCTCTCAGAATGAACCCAAAACATCATCATAGGCCCTACAGAGTCCATAGGTCTCAGCCCTCAGCATTTTATTACTGAACACCAATCTGGGAAAGCCAGAGAGCTAAATTGCACCAAACTATCAGCAATGCAGGTAAACGCTATCGTTGCAGTTCAGGTATGGATGGCAGGTTCTCCTACTGTTCTCACAGCCTGGCTGAAGTCAGCACTTGACTGAAGACCAGATGGCTAATCCCAAAGCCAGAAAAGAATGAGGAAGCCTTTTGAAGAACATGTCATTACTTCCATTAAAGTAACATATAGGAGTTCCAATACAGAGAAGAACCCAGTAACAGTGACCCCCTTCCAAGCATGCTTCACAGAATATACACCTTAATTATACGTCAGCATTTCTGGGAATTTAAGTTCCAGGCATTTATTAAATCCAGCTAAAGAGTAGTACATGTGACCATGTAACCTTACATAAAGATTTATTCACTGAATAGAGACTGAGAGAGGGATCTGTGGGAAAATGGTATCTGAGTACATAATTAAAAAACTATCACAGTGTATGGTGTGCAAAGGGAGCAATTTAAAACAGGTGTTTTCCAGCTTGAAGTGCCAAATTCTACAGCCAAAGACTTGGCCACATATAATATAACCTTGCCACAAAAAAAGGCTAATGGTATACTGAGCTACATTCGAGGAGTGTTGCCAGTAGGTTGAAGGCGTGTTCCTTCCCCTCTACTGAGCACTGGTGAGGCCACATCGGCAGTACTGGGTCCAGTGCTGGGCTCCTCAGCACATGGACAGACAGGACAGAGTCCAACAAAGGGTCACAAAGATGATTAAAGGACTGGAGCTTCTCTGCTATGAGGAAAGCTGAGAGAGCTGCGGCTGTATAGCCTGGAGAAGGCTTGGGGAAAAGCTCGTTAATACGCGTGAATATCTGAAGAAAGAGTGCGAAGAAGATTGAGCCAGGCTCTTCTCAGTGGTGCCCAGTGACAGGACCAGAGGCAATGGGCACAAACTGAAACACAGGAGGTTCCCTCTGAACATCAGGAAATGCTTTTTTACTGTGAGGACGACAGCGCTGCCACAGGTTGCGCAGAGAAGTGATGGCGTCTCCCTCTCTTAGAGGTACTCAAAAGCTGTCTGGACACAGTCCTGGGCTCCAGGTGGCCCTGCTTGATCAGGTGGGTTAGACATTATGACCTCCACATGTCCTTGTCAACCTCAACCATTCTGTGATTCTGTGGAAAAAGCTAACTCACCAGTTAAGCTGAATTAAAAGAAAATCACTTTACTTCTGAGTGCCCACACAGAGTGGGTGTGTAACAAATGTGGCACAACAAATCCCCTTTAAATTCACACTTTTAATAATTCAGGTTACCTTCTTTATGTGGGCACATGCAGAATAACTCTAAGAAGCGATATTTTCATAATTTGGGAATGCGTTTTCTTTACTCTTTTGTTTTAAAGTAAAAAAAAAAACAACACAATAAACTTAAATGAAACAGAAATATCTGCAACTGTAGCAAAACCTGTGCATCAGCAGCTGTCTGCTCTGTAGAATAGGCCTTTAGCACTTAACCTATAGGCGTATACCCTTTGCTAAAAGCAGTAGAAGATTGCGAGGCTGGCACTGCATCAAGCTGACCTTGAGCTGGGAATTAATTTCCAGGAGTCCATTCTTTCCCCTCATACTACTTCAACAGATGTCAGGCTTTCCTTCTGCAAGGACTTATTTCTGCAAAGGTGGTGTGCAGTTACACTCGGGTGGTTCATTGTGTCATTCCATTTTGGAGATAAAAGCGCAAAGAACACTTTCAGATCAAAACATAACAAAACATTTCCTTCTATCTAAAAGCTTAATCAGCCTTCTAACTACATCAGAATATTTATTCCACAAATTGGGGTAGCAAAGCAGTTCAGTACTTTCATTTTAAAAATAACAAGTAGCACATGATAGTATATATTTCTTAAAAACATTTTCTACCTGAAGTTATAAGCTACATAAAATAATTTAAGCTAAAGCAACATGGAAGGCATGTGCCAGGAAGTGCACAAGATCATCAGCAAAGACATTAACCTGGTTTGTCACAAGAATAAAACAAAATCACAGTAAATACACCTTATTTGTGATCGTCTTTTCTTTAAAATGGGTATACATGTAAGTAAAATACCTTCATTATTTAAAAATGGAAACATAAATTTCAAGCTGAAAGCATTCCTTCTGCTTCTCCTTATATAAGTTAATAAAAATTTTCCTAACTTATTTTCAATAATGAGAAGGCAAATGCACAAAACTAAAAGCATATCACTATTTCAATTTTAAGACTACTCAAGGAGAAGGGACATCACACTTAGGGGGATTCCAAGTTGTCAACAGTGCCTTATTTTTCACAGCTAGGTCTTTGCCAAACCATTTAAAAGCAAGCTTGCTATTTTGCACATCACTAACGCCTACCTATCCTTCACATTTCACTCCACTAGTGCCCTTTTGTATTATACATCAAAGCACAGACCTCTTAAATAGCATGTTGGAAAAAAAGAGACGCTCTAATGTTACTTACATTCCATCACACTGTTACTCCTTGCTTTTACTTGTCATTCTCTTTGAATCCCCTATTGATGTGACACATTGGGACGTGAATATACTACAGATGCAGCACGATTCATCAGGAGTATATGGCTCCACTTTCAACACAAAAATGCTTTTAGGAGATATCCAAGTTCACTGACTCAATGTTTCTCACTAGGAGGCTGTTTCAACACTGGTTTTCCTAGTTTTCTCATGCCAGAGTAGTGTTGCCATTTTCCCTGCATCCCTGCTTCTGAAGTCAAGTACCATTTTGTCAAAGCCCCTTAGGTATAGGCACTGGGCTAAAGTAAAATAAGCCTCTGCTAAAATCGTAGTGCTGCATGCTATATTGTTTTCTTCGTTCTGCCTTCTTGTAGTCAAAAAGAGTATTTGAATTAGTTTTATGAATTTTATGAGTTAATTTTAACAAAACCTGACAATTTGTTGATCTGACAAATAACTGAAGGCAGTCTTGTAGATGTGAGAAACCACAGCAACCTAACGAGGATAGAGCAGTAAAAAGAGATAAAAGGACAGAGAGCAAAATAAAAATAATTCTGACAGTTTTAGACAATAAGAATATGTAATTAAGGACTTTAAAAATACACTGCTGGCAGAAAATCCTCATAGCTGGTAGAAATTTCATTGTGACTAGATCTGACAACCATCCTGAACTTCTGACACCTGACAAGTTAATTGAGTCATTTGCAACCCATTACCAGCTCCAGCTACTTTCATTTTCTAAGAAAAAATACTTGTCCTGGAGCAAATCTTTCTGTGACACTAGAATATAGTAGCTCCTTGATGTTGAGTAGCCTTGAGGAGATTTTACTGTGGCTCTGTCTCAGGAAGAAGAGGACCTAAGTATCCGCAGAGATAGAGAGAAGGAAAGAAACTCTGGAAAATAACAATTCCATGAGCACTTAACACTGGCATAGAGTGGCATGATCACAGCCCTGACTATTTATTCCTGCCTCTTTCACCTCCGGCTAGTTCTAGCTGGGATTAGTTCTCCCAACCTGCAGAGGAAAAGAGCAGTACGAGGGCAGCATAGTGGGAGCACGAAACGATTGCCAGCTCAGTAGAAGGCAGATGAGCAGGACAGCTTGTTTGGCAGCAGGGTAACTTTGTGCTAGCGTAAAATGTGCATGGAACTACGCTGTTAAGACTTACTATATTGTTGCCAGAACTGAAAAGTACTATTTTGTTCTGTAGTCCACTTCCTATAAAAATCTTGGAATTCTGCAGGAAGAGTATTCAGATGTACTATTCCAAGTCCTTGACTGGAGATTGTGGCCAAACCTAAACCGAAGCCCAGCTCAGCTCCTACCAAATCCCCATATCTCTGCTGAAAGCCCTGTGCCTTCCTGCTTCTTGCCACAGACTGATCTTAGTTCCCATGGAAAGATCCCGTATTCCAGACCAGTTCCTGTGCTTAATTGTTGCTAGCAAGCAATGCCGAATGAGTATCATTTCCAAATCAAGGTCATTCTTTGCAGCAGATATATTTGGCCAGAATAGGTTTAGCTGCCTCAAGACAGTGACAGTCCAAAAGGATGATGAAACAATCCTAATCCCAAACATTTTCATTACTCTGTGTAGTTTTGTCAAGTTTGCTACTGTGTATAAAGAACATAGGTGTTCACGTTAAAGCAAACATATATATACTCTGTAAAGTAATATTAATTTTTCTCTTTCAAATAACTGAGGACAAATCTGGCTTCCAGTTTCTTAAAAAGATTGCCTAGCACTCCCTGCACTCTCCCTGGCTAAATAGTAACTTGTCAAAAGTTTCACAACTGAAAGCTTTTTGAGAGATAAAGATCTTCTAAGTTAGACTAGCTTGTAGCCCTCCTGTGCGAATGCACAAATTTGATATAAACCAGACAACTGTTCCAAAATATTAAAAGCTTTCTCTCTAATTTTCTTTTCTTAAGTTGTAGAAATGTGATCTATGCCTTCTTTCAGTTTCTGGGCATACCTATATACATAAAATATGAATAAAAGTGCTAGACTGATTTTTAAAATGGTCACATAGTTTCTGCCAAAATTAAACATTATTCCAAATAAAGAAACGTGAGTAATCAAGTTATAGTGGCAGTATTAGCACGTTTATAAACCTCTAAAATTCCTAGGTGTAGATAGAAGAAATTATTTTTTGTCCACTCTGATTCACACCAGTGAAGAGTCTGAAGCAGTTTGCTTTAAAAGCAGTTCAGTAACCAAATGTGACATTCACAAAACTGCAAGATGAATGATAACTGCTTGCTGCAGGAGGTCAGTGGTGTAACTCATCTCTGGGTTTCCATTAAATTCAACAACTAAATTTAACACATCCACAGGACATATTTAAAAGGAAACAGAAACATGTCACCTTATTTGTGATATAGCTGAACAGAAGACAGAGATGTGTTAAAGCTGTGGATTCTGAGAGATACTAAATAGCACTGTGTCGTAATACCTCTAGTAAGGGATAATACAAGACACAGAAATATGTACAGAGAATGAAGAATACGTTTTTCTCCTGGGCTGCTTGTAAATATTTAAAGTTTGGGAAAAGACACAGTAATTTATTGGTGATTGTCAGAGGAACAGAGGAAGAATTTTTCTCACCAGTAAATCACCGCTCTGTCTGCCAATAAGTAATCAGTTATTCCACACTACTACACCTCAGCTGCTCTTACTTGTCACTGTGATGTATCTCCACTTTGAAAAAAGTCTCTAAATAAAAATATATACTACTTCGTAATTAATGCAGTTTTTTCTTTAAGCTCTAATGCAGAGTTACTATTGTAGTGCAGTAGAAACAAATATTATTGGCCAAATTCTATCACAACATACTTTATGCAGAATGAAAATCAAAGTAGTCACTCAGTCCCTGTGATGATGAAAGGCAACAGTGTGGAGGCAGAAAGCTGAATCCTTTGGGATGGGAAAGGTAAGGAGGACAGAGAGCATCTGGTATCCTGCCATAGCGATGCTCTCTGGGGTGATTGAACTTCATCCGGAGCTCAAAATGATAGGTAAAAAAATCCCAGATGACCTCACTTCAGAAGCAACTGGTATATATATCATCATAGTTAAAACCTTTATTTTCAAAGCTTCCAGCCATTCTCCAGGCTACGTGCAAAATTAGCTACTTAGGCAAAAAGAAGAAAAAAATAAGATGAATTAAGCCTAACATACAGTGGAAAGAGAAGTAAAAAATTCTAGCAAATCAATCAAAAAAGGAAAGGATCGACATTTTTAATCTAAAACTTCTCTAGATTTTGTCACTTTTTTAAAAATAAATGTAAAATTATAACCAAATTTCAATTAAGATTATTGATGATTTATTGTTCACATTAATAACTATAATCATAAGCATAATGAAACATGGAAAATTAGCATCTCCAAAGCAAAATATAACATTCATGCTGATATCGTTTCTTTACACTTAAAAAGCTAGCTTATTTACAATCAAAATTTTGCCAGAGCTATATTCCCATTCACTTCCATCCAAAAGCCTCACAAGTTATATGAGCTTTTTTACCTCAACCATTCTGTCTGTGTCAGGCTTCTTCCAGCTACTGCAATTAATATAATTCTACTCAAATAGCACACACTTTCTGGTTCCTAATTTTTCCAATTATCAGCTTAATTTGGAGATTTAGAATGACACTAGTTCAGGCAACAGCATCTTATAATTTCATTAATTTTTAATATAATTTTTCAAAGTATATCCCATTCATCACTTTTTAGTTAGGATTACTATCTATGTGTAATCCCATGAACAACTTCTCTTTTATATTACTATAATATAGAAATTAAGCAAAACCCAAAACTAGACCATAGAGTAACATTCTCAATTTGCATAAATAGTCTTAAAAAGGAAAATATATAATGGAGTATATATTGCTATAGGACAAATAAACCACAGGTTTCTTGCTACTGTTGAAACAAGTTGAAATTTTCCGCTCCTCTTGATGCCTGTAAAATCGTACTTGGGTAGAACTGCCCTCCAAACTCGGGTAGTTCATCGATATCCTCTGCCCCACAGTACTATTTATTTTAGAGCTGATTAACATTCTGAACAAAATAGTAAAGAAGCTTGAATGGAAGAGTTTTCTAGGGAACCACATCTGTTTCCTATTGATTTAGAAAACCTTTGTTATCCTTAATTTTCTTGCCCCTTGAAAAGGGGCAAGCAGAGTCCAAAATGTAGAACTACAATTATTGTGAAAAATTGCTTTTATTAACCTGTTCCATATGAAGTTTATTTGACATTAGTGCAAATGAAGATTAGATTAACACTTAGGATGTAAATGGTGTTTGCCAACATAGAGGTTAGATGAATAGGAACTCATTTCTCCATCTAACTAACTGTTATGACTAGGGAACAAGATCTTAGACTTATGATACAAGGTTCCATGAAAACATTGTCTCTGTCCTTAGTTATGATCAAATAAATAAATCCAGAAAAAACAGTGAAAGGATTCCGCATGTTCCCCAGCTGAGGGAGGGGGTAAGACAGAAGGCTTAAAAATTCATAAGTAGCATGGAAAAAGTAAATAGGAAGAACTAAGTTGACCATCCCTTCAACCACAGCAAGCACAATTTTTTTAAAAAGACTCATAAAACTCTAGAAAATAGTGCCCAAGAATGTGATAATCTTTGATTTAGGACTCCCTGAGCTGAAAATCTCTGAAGGCTGGCAAAGTATATCAGAGAAGGGTGACTCTATGCTTGCCCTATTCTTTTGTACCCTTTTAGGTAAATGCTATAGGCAATGGGCAGAGTGTACGGGGCTGTATGGAACCTGAGTGTGGCCTGTAACAGCTCTTATCAGGTTCACTGGCAGGTAGCGATGTTCCACAGTTAAAAATAGGACCAAGGTTACACAAAAGTAAACAGAAACCAGAAATAGATACAGAAGTTCCACATGATATTCAGTTCCAGGTATTATTTCTCTGTAGCATATGGGTATGGATGTTCAGCTGGATACAGATATTGCAGTGAAGGGATATATATTTCAATTTGACGAAACAGTCAATAGGGTGACCAAGGCATTTTGGAAATAAACCTAAATTCTTTGTTTATAAAGCAAACATTGCAGAAGTTTCCTGTGGCAGATTTGACTAAAGGCATATTCTTCACAAAGAATGAAGTAGCTGTGATAGGTAACCAGTAGACACAAAAGCCAATAGCTATTCATTCACTCGAACTTAACTACCCACATTTGATCAGCTGAAAACCTCTCTGGGCTTGACAGATTATGTTGACTATAATGGGAGCTTAGATAACTAATTCATGTATAGACACCTACATGGAGACATCTAAACATAGGTGTCTTAATCTGTAGCTGAATCCTGCCACATATAATCCAAATGTGCCTTAAGTACTCATATTTAAATAATGTCTATTATAATGCTTTTATGATTTTATTATCTTTCAGCCAGGCTTTGCTCCCATCTAGCTTTCCAGTTAATAGTTTGATGATTTGCCAAAATCAAAATCATGTGTACATATTGTTCTTTGCTGAATTGATTGATTCAGGACTTATTTTCAAGACCATGTCTTCCCCATTTGCAGATGTTCTGTTCTTCTTAATAAGGACAGGAAAACTTGCAAGTCTTGTTGGAAAATGCGTACCACTTCTGTTATTTCAGTCTGCAGCTTGTCTGAGAACTTGCTGCTACTATTCATTTTTTTAGTCAGAACCAATAAATCCCACACTTCATCCAATTTTTATATTCAGATAGGATTTTCAAAGAGACGTAAAGGATTAGAATTCTCAGCTCTCATTAGCAGTCACTGGGAACTGGGCTTTTAACTCTCTGAAACTCCTTATCTTACTCCTATAACCGTTCACATTCTGCAACTCTGACTCAATAGAGACAGCAGGTAATCACTGACACGAAGCATGGTTTAAAGGACTGTTTTTAAAATGAGGAGCTACTTACCTGACCACAACCAAAGCTGATGCCTGTACCATTACAAGCTTGCTAGCCAGTCTTATAATTCCTTAACACATAACTTCAAATGTCAAGATAACTCTGGGATGCTGGTACTTGTTCTTTCAGGCTGCTTCTAAAAATAAATTAAATGGGCCAGCAACAGTTCTCTGACCCTGATATTGATTAGCACAGCATGGCTCACATCCATTTGGCTGACTTCTCTTGTTCTACTCCTATCTCCTTGCCCTCCAAAACAGAACAGCTGCATCCTACCTGCCTCTTTGAAGTGGTCTTTGGCCCATAATATATCCCCAGGCCTTGCCTGAGTATTGTCTGGAAAAGTGCTTATTTAACACTCCAAACTCCACCATGGACATGACCATGCTAGCAATTCAGCAGTATGGATGATCATATATCTGTGCTCAGGCCCAAATTCTGTGCATGATTAGTTTATTAACAAAGACATAAACTCATGCTCCTAGAGTATGATGCAATTTGGGTGACAGTTGAATTTTTTTAGTCTGGAACTGTAAGGAGAAGTAGACCTCTTGCTGGGTATATTTCACTGAAGATTTTTTTTCCTAAAGCAATTATATTCTTCCCTGGGGATGTAGTTTTCCCTGTCCTTTCTTAGCCTGAAGATGTAATGACATACTCTGAAAATGGAGAAATCACTCAAAAATCACTTAGTCATCTCTTCAGTGTGGCGGTCTCTCTCTGCCGAGGGTTGGCAGTGTGAATTTCAGAAGACAGTCTTAACAAACTCCTTAACAAAAATATTTTGAGAGGTGTCTATTTAATTCACCTTCACAGTATAAGTGTCAAAGTAAAAAGGTGAAGACCTACCGTCTCAACTACGTGGAAGTTTAACTACAACTTTGAGACAGGTGCCCAAATCCAGACAAGAGAGAGTTTAGACTGTTGCTTCTTCTTCACTCCAAATTACTGCTGTGTATTTCCAGCCTTGGAGCCCTGCATGCTCTTAAGAGCCCCATTTCTTTCAGGTGCCTAGCTCTTCCTGTTCCTTGATCGGAAAACTCTGTTGCCTAAACCAAAATTGCTTAGCCAAACAATTTCTATGCTTTGCTAGTACAGGTTGTCCTAACACTGACCAAGTTCTTCTTTGGATCTGGTCGTCAACATTTTTGCTGCCTTCTCTTGCCTAATTCAGATATCATTTCCACTTTTTCCTACGCTATTCTCATTCTCCGTCCCTTCATATTTCTCTGGTTTTGGTTCTCTCATTTTGAAAACATCAGTTGTTCCTTAAACAACATGCTGCTTTATCTCATGTCCTCCCTTTCACCTCTTTTCTTTCGTTAGCTTTTCTGGTGGAAAGGTCTTCCTTGTCTTAGGTCTGTTATTTGTCCCTTCTGCCACACATTAAAAAAATTACCTGTTGCCTTATTATATTCTGATTTTTTTCCTTCACCCAATCCTCTTCTAGATACCCAAATCATGTATTTTATATGTGAGTTCTTCCTTATGCAAACCACCAGTTTACTGTGATGCCCTCAGGGCTCTGAGTTCCCTCCTCTGCTCCTAGAAGCAAGGCAGTTGAAGGCCAGCTCACTGATAGGGGCTGTTATGAAAGAAATGCGGGAAGTAGGGGCTCCCCACTCCGTCTCTTGGGAGCCGCTGTTAAGCTGAGACCCTGGGCGCTAGCCTGAACTGTGCTGCAGCTGTGTCACCACCACATCGATGCCTGGGCATGCACCCTATTGATCCAGACCCTGACCCAGACCTTCAGATGTAATATCCCAGCCTGATCTCAGGGCTGTCTCATCACTATGGGCTTGCTCAGTGGCCTGGACTCTCAGCTAAACCTGGCTAAGGTCACCAGATCTGCCCTGCTTGCCTTGTTCAGGTGCAGTGGACTGGGTCCTTGTCAGTGAGGTAACTGCCTCTGCCAGCCTTGTTACCAACCTCAGCTTCTGGCTCACTTTCTTTTAGGGAGCAGACTGCCTTTGCTGTTCCCTGGCAGATCCTTTCTGAGCCATTTTTCATTCAGACTTTTACTTCTGCTGAAATAGCACTTGGCTTTTACCATCTGAGAGACAAATGCATTCAAAAAGCTCTTGCTTCTTTCACTATTGTTCATAACTATTTAGATAGTGTGTATCAATCTTACCTTTTATGATAGAAGCAGGTTTGGATTTTGTAATCATATAATCAAATATTTTTTTCTCTCTTTTCTCTCTTAGCAACCTTTCAGGAAATATGGAGATTATAATCGCTTTCCTTTATTAATAAGCACCTCTCAAGAGTCTAGCAATTTCCTTTTTAGCACTTTCTAGTGCTTTCCTTCTTTCACATGCCTTTTCTAAAGAGACTTTTCTTCTTCAAAGCTACAGCTTCTATTCTTAAATTGAAAACACGCCTTTCTAGTTTTTCTCCAGTATCTTTACTACTTCTTCCTGGTTTAGTTCTATTGACACCATGGAGACAAATAATCGAACATAACTATAAACTAGGAAAATCCTAGTCGTCTTCGGTTGTCACCTTTATTTACTACTACATAAAAGTTACTCTTTATCCACCTGCACTCCTCTTATATTTCAAATGTAAAGATGTACTATGAGGTCTGGACTTGGTATGAACTGTTCGGTCTTTTAATACTTTTAGAAATACTGTTTTGTCTCTTATTTTCTACATTTTTCCGTATTTTCACCATTTCAGTTCTATTTCAACATCTCTTTTTAACATCCCTTCAAAAGACTGAACAGGCACCAACTTGTTTTGTTGCAAAAGCTATTTCACTGTCACATCCTTCTGTTGTTCTTATCTAATTTTTTATCAAAGACATTACAATTAAAAATGAAAACATTAGATGCAAGCATCTAATTGTTTACTCCACCTGAAAGCTTCAATGCTTCTCTAAAGCCCATCCTGACCTTTCATGTACAGTAACACATTATTCTTCCCCATAAGTTTATTATGGAGAACGCAGAATACTTAGGCAAAAATGAGATTAAACTAGAAAGTACATGTAATTTTCTTTTGTAATACAAGTTCTCTCTTTCACAACACAAAAGTTGCATAAAAAAAAGATCCTGTTAATTGGGCCCGTGAAATATGTCTTTATTGACAACATTTACTGTCAATGATTCTACCTTTTTATGAAAGAATTTATACTATTACGATCTGCATTTGTGTAAAACCCTTTGCTCTGAGTCATTCAGCAGATGGCTACTTTCCAAAATACTGGAATTACTCACCACAAATCTACTGCAGTGACATAAATGTAAGTTTTGAATAATGGATTTATGAAGCCTATATTACATTTTGGCTTATAAGATGTATTACCATAAAATAGACTTTAAATATATGTGCGCAGTGCAGCAAACTTCCAGAACTCAACAATAGGGTGACACATGACATGAGAAATGTAAGTTTTTCTTAAGTTCCCAAAATCAGTTGGGATCCAGTTTAGAAAAAGTTAGTCTTATGATCACAGCACTCTAATCCTTAACACCAGAATTGTTATTATTACATTCAAAGGTAATGTTAATTGAAAGCCTTCATCTGCTTCTCAAAGCAATGAATAAACCTGGTTATAAACTAGAGGTTTTCTTGGGGACCAAAAGTAACAGAAGATGCAAGTATCTTCTTTTCATCTTGTACCCTTCTCCCTCCTTCTTCTGATATTTCAACTTTCTACCGGGTTCTCCATATTAAGTACAGGCCAAAGGAAAGTGAGGGAGGGCAAACCTTAATATCCCCACCAAAAGGGTTTCCTCATCTTTCTCAGCTCCAAGCAGAAATTATATATTGTTTTCTGAACACAATAAGGGGAGAAGGAACTGGGAGAAATTCTGATAGACCAGCACCAAAATTTTGAGGGTCTCATTAGCAGGAGCAGGCCTGGGGGAGTGGAACAGGGTTACTGTTAATATTCATATTGCTTTTTGTGTTCTTCAGAATTCAGCAGAGCAGAACCAGGCAGCATTCCTAAATTCCCCTAATTTTGTCAATAATTCACAGCAAAGAGCAGAGCCGTGTTCATCATGAGAATTAGTGTCCTTATCACTACAACAAATTAGCCTCTCGAACTTTTTAATATGGGAGAATTGTACTGTCTCTGGGTGGGGGATGGGGGAGAGAACAGAAGACAGAACAATGAGTAATTTTTTCCCAAGGGCAAAGCAAAATATAAAACCTATTGGTAAAACGGTCATATTTTCGGTGAGTCTTAAATAAATAGCCATGCATCTCACCTGCAAACTATATGGTGACAATTATGAAGAGATTCATGGCTCATACTGCCATCTTCAAATAGTTTTATTTCATTAGCATAATGGCAGATGTGCATTTCTGCACAACATGACTGGTGAAACAGATTCTGAATCAGAACTGTAGTGCTGATCTGACCAGTACAATTAGTATTATGTCCTTTTTTCATTATGCTGTATTTGGGCAGTAAGATAACTATAAAATTATCATATAGCTAGACTCCCCATTCTAGAATGAGATCTAGATACCCTAGATTTAGTGGGAGGAGGAAGTACCTCTGCTTATATTGGGCTTTTTTTGAGGGTGTGGTAAAGTTTTCATTTAAACAGTATTTTTCAATCTACATATGCCAGTAACAATAGGAAGCCACCTGAAATACCATTGGTCTTAGTCAAGCATTATGATAAAATCAGGAAAAAAATTCACAAGAATGCTGCAAAAAAGATAGGTGCTCAGCAATTTTGTTTTTAAAAAAGTCACTTCTGTGATTTCAAGTCATGAATAGTCTCTCACTATACAGTGAAGAACCTGTCTACACTGCAGAAATAAGAAAAATATAAACTCATTACTTTTCTCTGGCCTTTGGAGGACTTATATATTTGAGGAGTTTTTTAATATAGGCTTACAAGCACTGTCATAAATTATTCACAGTTTGATTTTGTATTGGATTTGTTCCACAATGCAGTGATCAATCTGTGCTACTTTCAAAAACAAGAACAGCAGTTTGTGTGAAATGCAGAAGTTAATAAATTCTGTTTTAATTGTCTATAGTCTGTCACTGTGGGTCAGACAATGGGTCAGACATTTGGTTTATTAGTGCAGACTGTAATCACTATGTTTTGCTGCATATTTGAGAACCAGTTTCTCAGTTTATTTTTAGTTTTTTATTTAATGAGCTACACAAGACCTTTCATGTGTATTGATGATTCTGTAACTCCATTCCCTTGCAGGTTTTGCACAGGATTTCATCATTAGCAGATAATTACCACTAACCCTCATTTTCTGCCATATTGCTCCTCTGTTCTCACTGCAGTCATAGAAAGGCACTTCTTTTGACACCTATTTCACTTCCACAACTGTTTTAATATTAAATACCTTGCTAATTTTTAGTGGATTAAGAATAGTCTATTTTGCTCAGGAGATAGCTTGCCTATAGAGCAGTATGCTCAAAGAATTGACCATGCCCTTCAGCTAAGCATAAATGGTATCTCATGTAGCTGAAGGAAATGTGCTAGTAATACTACTACTGTTAAAAAAGGAAAAATCTTTTCAGGAGGTAACACACAGGCAAAAATATTCCTTATCAATTTTAATGAGATATGGTAATATAAGTCAACATTTCTGTTCTTAAATTCTTGTAGATTTTTCTATTTGTTTTCCAATATTGTTATAATCTTTTTTTTTTTTTTTACTAGAGTCTTTTCAATCCTATTCTCCCTCTACCTTCACACCCCTCACTGTACTGTTGCTGTTCTGAGCTTGCCCTGTCTCATCATTTTCTGACCAGTCCTTCCAAAACTTGCACTGCTTAAAGTTGATTATAGTATTCTGGAAATTGACACTCAGCAGTCGATAATAGTAGAATGGAATGGAATGGAATGGAATGGAATAGAATAGAATAGAATAGAATAGAATATTATTTTAGTGGGAAGGGACCAACACAGATCATCTAGTCCAACTGCCAATAGTATGCAACTATATCATGCAACTTAGCAGAAAGTTGCCAGTTAACCTAATACCTCTAAATGTGGAGATTACTTTAAATCACAGCTAATATCCACATTAAAAACTGCAGGTAAAAACTTCTTTTTTTTCTTTTATCATAAATTAAACTTGTAAAGGAAATAGAGCAACATATGAGAACAATATTCCTTTCAGCTTCAGGAATAAATGCAGCCCATCTGAATGAGGAAGCTGCATATCAGCACATGGGTATCACATCTAAGTGCTGGATTTAGTAGAGGGTATAGACTCCTTCATGCCTTCAACTAAATCTGTACCTGATAGCATTGCCAAAATCCTGAACAGAAAAACAAATGTAATATAATAGAAGCAACAGAATGACAGCATCTGGAAAGCAAGCAAAAATGTTCTTAAAAATAATAAAGGAGTATGATGAATGTTCCTTTGGGGATTTGTAGTTTAGGTATTACTGTGTTCGTACTAGCATAATCCTCACACACATTTATTTTGTAAAGATCTTAGAATTTACCATGTAACATTTATTGGGTTTGAACCTCTGTAAGCTAAAGGAATTTTGCAGAGCTCTGTTTACTGTAATGGATGGCAACTAATTTATATAGAATATAAATATATTCCAGAGATTTCTGTGGCAGCTGGGTAAAACCAAATGAAACTATAAACCAGTTCAGTTTTACTGGAGGGATGGGGCTCATTTCATCCACCATGAATTATCTGTAAGTTAAATTAGTGGTATATGACCTCCCTGTGGTACAGAAGCACTTCAGAGAAGTATTCATCAAGACAAATTCCACCCAGCATTCACACATAACTGTTTTGCACAAATCATTTACGTTACCTGTGCAACTTTAGGGCATATAAAAGCTATAAAACCTATCTTTTCCCTCAAAGTCTCTAAGCATTCCAGGCTGCCTGGAAAAGGTATGGGATTGCCAAGATTGTCACATGAGTTTTGGTCACTAACTTGAATACTTTTTCAGGTTTTGGTTTTAAGTGGAAAATTACTGACAAAACCCTCTAGCCACTCGCATTTTATTACAGATACAACTTTTACTTGCCTTTCCTCAAGTCTTATTTACCTTGAACTATAATAAAAAAGTTGACCAAGTTGGGGATATGTCTGTGATATATTTGCCTTTTAGGTATAGTTCGAACTGATTTTTATACAACCTTAAAAGTTCTCATCTATTTTTAAAGTATAAATATATAGGTATGGGCCTGATCCTAAGCTGTCTTATTCCAAAAGAAGTCAGAACCTCTCAGAAAAAACAAACCTCTCTGAAAAATCACCATTGAACTTCTCTCTGATGCTCTACCCTTTTGCTCAAGTCCTGGTATGTAAGATAAGTAGTCTTTTCATTAACCTCCTTATTTTCCAGTAAGCTTCCTTATACTCCTGAGCCAACAGGACTCCTGTCTTCTGCCTTGGATATCATCCAAAGCATTAACAATGATTGCTGAGGTTTGCTTAATACCTCAGTAAATAAAACAGTTTTACTTTCTACTTCATATTGGCTGTCAGCCATCTTCTATGTTCCCAGAAAACACTGAACCAATGTATCCGCAATAATATTTAGCTGTTACTTTGGAAGAGCTGAAACTGTGAATCTTTCTTCAGACAAACAGTTAATCAGGGTGTCCTTACTCATGTGACAGCACTGTTTTTACTCTGATGTTTCACTGTGAACTACCTGTTTCCTGAGCAAAACAGACTACATTCATTCTAATAAATCATTTTGACTGTCTTATGTTCTCTTGCTATACCATATAAATGAACTTACACACACAAGATTTTCCTATTAGCAGCAGTGGATAAGAAAGACAAACTGGTTTAGATTCCAAAAGAGAACCACAGGATGATTCATTCACATTGATGAAATAAAAACCTGATTCTTGAGTGTCTCTTTGACCGCTAACTATGTGACTTATCCAGACTGGTCTATCAGGTTCTTTATTTTTACTGTATACACTTTTTTTACATGTATACACTTTAGGTCCAACACAACATGTGTACACTTCAACTGATCAGATATGCCTACTGGCTCTTTGTGGGTTAAGTTTTCTTTTTTTACTTTAAATTGTGTGGGTTTTTCCAGTTGCCATGTGATGTTTTAAAATCAATTCATTAAAATGTACATTTTCTCATGCAACTGCTTTATATTTGACTGGACTTATTTGAACATTTTTTTCAGCTGAACAGTAATGTGCTTCCACAGCAAGGAAGCTAGAAATAGTTTCCAGTTTGGAATCACAGACACATCATGTGTGTCAAAGTTGATCTTTTCAACTCATTTCTAATAAAGCCTGAAAAGAAAAAAACACATAAAGATAAGAGATGGAAAAACATGCATCTGTGGAAAAATAAACCTTTTCTATCTGCCCAGCCAGATCTGCATCTTCATTACTACTGCATCACCGAGAACAGACTTTATATCATAAATTGGCTCTAGTAAGATGCTCAGCACTTTCTGCCCAAAGATGAATGTAATTTCCCAGTAATTTTAGAAAGGGTGGAAACTGTGAGAGTACTGTGATCCAGTTGGATGAGGAGAAATATAGAAGGCTGAAGAGAGCCAGTAGCCTTGATATTTTTAATATAATCACTGAAGACATATTTTTCATTAAAATCCCCAATAAGGATGGGCATTTAACTCTCTTAGGTTCCTAAAAGAACCAGTGCAATCTTACTATTCTCCTAATCCATTTTACAGGTAATAAAGAGAGACTGACAAATCCCCTGTTAGAGAGATTATAAACAGTCAGTCTGCTACATATTTACTATGGTACAGCAACAAAGACACTTGCTGAGATCATTCAACATCTGCCAACTAGTTAAAACTAAATCACAGGAGACTTTTTTGGGATTTTAGCCAGTCAAGTAAGAATCTAAAATCTATGCAAAACAGTCTGTCTCTCATTGCTTTTGTATTAGGTCTCACACCTCAACAGACTGTATTTTGCATTTTTTTCTATTCTTAAAAAAACCCAAAACCAAAAAAGCACACCAAAAAATCAAGTGAAAGCTATATCAACATCCATCTAATAAATTCTTTCCTCGAGCAAAAGAGAATGGATAAGCCCAAATTGCTAATTCTGGCTTTCTACACCTTATCACTGTCCCTCATTCCAAGAAGACAAGAAATATTTGAATTAAGAGCATGTTTCCTGTAGAAAGAGGAGGGCAGAGGAAACCACATTGCACATGGATACTTGCAATTTTATCCAAATCAGAATAACTGACAAGTACATACTGTCTGAACAAAGATATGCAGCAGAGGGAAAACATAGCCTGTAGTTGACATTTATAACACTTTCAGATGGTCAGAAACACTGTGTTCAGTCCTCAGCTAGTAAGGTGTTTCTGGCTACATCTGTCATCTCTTACAAATCATTGATTCAGACTGCCACATATTAAATTCTTTCAGTATATGTTCATGAATCAGTCAACCTGATATAACTCCTCTAGCCAGGCAGTGTACATCTATTTGTCTTCTTCATTTGTATTTCTTTCTGCGCTGTTTACACTTGGAAAACTGACATCTGTTTTCCAGGGATGGTAAATCACTATTAGCATTGCAACTAAGCACAAGTGTAGATCTGTAAGAGTAGCAAAATCTTGCTCAGAAGCTAAAAGAGCCATTCTTACAGGAAAAAATTGCATATACTACTTTCATACAATTAAATTCTTGCTCTATATTAAATTCTAATTAATTCTTGCTTTATATTAAAAAGCAAATCTACTTAAACATCAAGCTTGGATATCACACTCAAATTGATATGTCCATGCTATCAGTTCATCAAAGAACTGTGTGTATCTGCAGAAGACAGAATTTGTTCTGTAAGGCCACCTCAAATAATCCATTACTGAGTTTCTGCCTTTATCATATAAAGCTTTGCAAAAAGAAAAAAAAAGCCAAACCCAACCCAAAACCTCAGATATTTACTATTCCTGCCTTTAAAATAACTAGATACGGAGTTGTTATGGTTTAAGCTCAGCCAGCAACAAATCACCACAAGGCCCCTCGCTCACTCCCCCACCCCAGTGGGATGATGAGGAGAAAATATAAAGAAAAGCTTGTGGGTCGAGACAAGGACAGGGAGGGATCACTCACCACTTATGGTCACAGGCAAAAAACATACTCAACTTGGGGAAAAAACAATATCAGTTTAATTTACTACCAGTCAAATCAAAACAGGCATAATGGGAAGTAAACCCAAACCTTAGAACACCTTTTCCCCTCTCCTTCCCTCCTTCCCAGGCTCAACTCCATTCCTGAATTCTCTCCCTCCTCACCCGCAGCGGTGCAGGGGGACAGGGAATGGGGTTTGGGGTCAGTTCCTCACACCTTGTCTTTGCCGCTCCTTCCTCCTCAGGGGCAGGACTCCTCACTCGTCCCCTGCTCCAGCGTGGGGTCCCTCCCACGGGATACAGTCCTCCACGAACTTCTCCAACGTGGGTCCTTCCCACGGGCTGCAGTTCTTCACGAACTGCTCCAGCGTGGGTCCTTTGCACAGGCTGCAGTCCTTCAGGCACAGACTGCTCCAGCGCAGGCTTGCCTATGGTGTCCCGGCCATCTTGGGGGGCATCCATCCCCCTGCTCAGGTGTGGGCTCCTCCCCAGGCTGCAGTGGGCATCTGCTCCCCTGCTCACCTCCGTGGGCTGGGGGGCACAGCCTGCCGCCTCACCACGGGCTGCAGGGGCATCCCGTCCTCCTCCTGCTCCTCCTCCCCCTCCTTCTGCACTGACCTCGGTGTCTGCATAGGTGTTCCTCTCACATTCCAATCCCCTCCTCTGCTGCAGGTTCCCCTTCTTAAATACGTTATCCCAGACGCGCTACCACTGTCACTGATGCGCTCGGCCTTGGCCAGAGGTGGGACGAACTTGGAGCCAGGGAAGCTTCTAGCAGCTTCTCACAGAAGCCGCCTCTGTAGCCCCCTCCCCTGCTACCAAAACCCCATTGCACAACCCCAAAACAAGTTTTCAGCTAAGTTTATAAAAATCTCATTTACCTTTTTTCTTGCTTTCCTAGAGTTCAGCCAATGGACCTCAATGTCTCTTTTAATCTTCTCTTTCTTCATCCTGTTCTGCAGGTAGGTTCCACCTCATTATATAAACTCAACAATAGTCTGTGAAAAATTGTATTTGACAGCTCATTCCAATCTATGCCTCTAGGACAGCATAAAGCAGCAATTCTCAAACTTTTGGGAAATGTAACGGTACTTTGGTTGCCTGTCTTGGGCATGATATCTCCCCTTCCTGACAGCTACTTAGGTTTAACCTCACATGCAGCATGGTCCAGGAGTCCCAGATTTCGTAATTGTTAGCAGGGGCTAGAATCCCCCAGGGCTGAAGGGTAAGAAGAGGCTGTAATTACTGGCTATAGGTGTTTCCATTTTCCAGGGAATTGTTAACTGTCAGCAATTAAAAATAGTTACTCCTACTGTGACAAATGGAAATATCTGCTTCTAGTAATGATAGCTGCTTGTAATTCTCCCTCCTGGACAAAATGAACTGTTACTGTCTTATCTGAGTAGTACTTCTAGGCCATAATCCTAGAATCTCATCCTAGTGCTGCACGGCAGAAATACTGTCTGTAAATACAACTCTAGTTCAGTAATTTGATCTGAATTTTTATAATAGTCCTGATGGAGAAAGCACAATGTGGTTGGTGTTTTCTGCTATGCTGCACCTCATTAAAGACAATGTGAGGAATTTGAGCAAAAGTGCCCTTGCAGCCTCATAGAGACAAAAGACCTGCACCCTGGTTTCCATGGACTACCCAAACCACCAACTGTTCCTATGGCCTGCTTAATACCTAATTAGTTTTATACGGAATGGGACACTTACAGCAGCACCAACTCGCCCTTGAGTATCTTTAGAACTCAGAATACAATGGACCAGCTGAGTAGCCTGGTGAGAGAGGCAGAAAGCACCACCTCTACCATCTTGGAAATTACACCTAAAGCCCCGTGGTAGTCCTGCTCTTCATTTCCACCTTTCTTTTATTCTTACTTATGAGATGTTTGCCTTTGTTCCTAAAAATTAATCTAACAAAGCATCTTTAAAAATCAAAGAATTTAATTTCAGATCAACATAAATTTGTCACAATTCGGTCACCAAAAATTTATGTTTTTCTGGCCACACTACCTTTTACTATACCTCAGTTAGAGCAGCTCTTTATCTCAAATTTATGTAGAGGATTCTAGTCTAACAATGTCCCACCTTTAAATCTTATTTTTGCACCTTCAGTAACCTTGTGTTCTACATAAGGTGATACAACCTTGAATGATGTTAAGTTACTCAAATTCTTGACTACCAGAACCAGAAACCTCTCCTCTAGAAATAAGTGGCACCGTCATCAAGAATGTGGGCTTTCTATCATGGGTAGATGCATCACCAGGGTAGTTCTGTTCTGGATCTAGGTAAGCACATCTTGTAAGAATTTGGATTTAATTCACTAGTGTTGACTAGAACTGCTAGGTAAGGAAAGCTTTCAAATGTCCATTATTATATAAATAGAACCATACACATATGCTCCATAATTTAGGTTTTCCATAATTCAGATTTTAAAAACGTTCTTGTTTTCTCTTTTTTCCTTCACTAATCTGCCCTATATCATGTTTCCAGCCTTCATTTGCTGAGCTGTGACAGTATGCGATGTCAGATAAAATTTCAGTAAAACTACCCCATGATTCTGAGGGGAAATCTCCCAACTCTTGAATCACCTCACTCCTAGCAAGACAATTCCCTCACTATTTCTGTAATTCTCAGATCCACAATCAACACACAGTTGCAAGTGAAGCTCTCCTTATTAAGTCTGTATTGCACAAAGTACTCTGAGGTGTGTGACACACTGAGTGTGTCCATCAGGTTTCTAAAACATAAGACCTTCTAAAAGGCATGCAATCATTTCTAAATATTGTCATTTCTTATGTTGCTGGTAAAAATTAATGAAAGAAATATTTAAAAAGAAAAGAAAGAATCAGTCTTACTAGCTGAAATAAAAAATCCTTCCCAGAAAACAACAAGCAAGTTGTCTGACCAAGAGTAACAGAGGTAGGTCACTATTTGGATGACAGTTACAAAGTGGGTCATCACCTATAGCTATACTATGTCACCAGACATATAATAGCATTATCTGTAGCTTCAGTCATGTACTTACAAATATCAGCTAACAGCCTTCTTTAGTGATCATTGAACATATTCTTTCTTTGCTGCTTTCACTGTCTAAACATTTTTCAGCTCACTTTCAATGTTTCTTGTCATTTAGCAAAACAGCTGTGACACTTTTGCACCATTATCCCAAACAAGCTGAAGCTGGCCATACGTTAAGACTCTCAGTCTATAAGGACATGCCTTTCTTTAGAACAAAGTGCTAGAACAACACACTATTTTGAAGTACCCCCTATCACAGCTATCTCTTAACAATTTTGAAAGGACAGAAATATATCAGTAGCTTCATTACTTCAACAGCTAGGAAAAAAAATCTGCAACATTTCAATAGCTAGAAAAAATATGTGCAAGAATATGGAAGAAACCTCTGCTGCTTCAGTAACACCTGTTCTTGTCTTACTTTTTCATAGATATCTGCTGTATCTTTTGCCATGAGAAAATCATACTGTTACTTTTTCACCGTGAAAGCCAGTAATTTTTCTCCTTATCAACATTTTCATTTACACAAATTCCTACATTGTAAAATGGACACAAAATACGATGAAATTATTTTATATTGCCTGTTTTATTATGTAAACCACAACTGCTCCCGCTATCAACAAGAAAAGTTTAGTGCTACTGAAAATCATTTAATCTATTCTTGCAAAACATGACATTAGCTGCATGTAAATTAGACCACGCCTCCTAATGACTCATATGCCATTTGTCTTGACAGGACAGATCTTTTCAAAGCAAATTTCTTAAAAAACACAAATTTTTTTCTAGGCATACTTTTGTTGTTACATATAAGATTCTAATTCAAACAAAATAAGGGCAGGTGGGATCCTTTCATGTTTCTATGGCCATGGCTTTTTTTTTTTACTATTACCGTATTGTCTGCCACTTATTTTTCTTGTCATTTGTATGATACTTAAACACAACAGCAGAGGGGTGAGCCATTAGGAGCCATTTCTAAAAATAAGAAAATTCTATTGTCTAATCATAAAAAATAGTAGAGGGGTAATGGACAAAGTACTGTCTGAATAAACTTTCTGTTCATTTTTTAGAGATGACCATATTTCTGTCTCTGCTTCCCTAAAAATCTCTGCAGCAGTTGTGGAATGCTAAAAAACAGAAGCTCAAATACATTTCTCTCCATGCTATATGTGAAATACCTGTTGGCTTCCTTTTCTTTGATGTAGAGTTTGGCAATAAATAAGAAGACTAAAGAGTCTATATGAGCCAGTGATATAGTGCCCACTGGGCCATGATTCTGTACTGACCTGAATTCACTGGGCTCACTCTATTTCTTCAGTGAGAAATACACCAGAAAAAGCTGCAGAAGAAGGCATAGAAAGCTGCACTGCAGCAAAACACCAGGCCAAAAAGAATAACGATCCCTTTTCCATCAAAAGAATAAACATTCATTAGTGCTTTGGGGTCAAAAGATATTATTGCTATATTTTAAATTCAGATTAGTCGGATTTTTCTACGTGTAACTTCATTCCCAGTTATCATAAAATCAGCCAGCCATATTTGTTTTATCTGACTGCAAACACTGCAGAGGGAACTAAACAGACAAGTGCAGAAGAATCCAGTGGCGGCTGTAATGCTTTCTAATACTGGTGGTGAATCGCAACAGAAAACTCTGAAGACTTCAGTGTGCATGTGTCTGTAACAGTATTTAAGAAAACACTGAGTAGTAGTGAGTGCTACTGAACTAGTACATGAATGCATGAGAACCCTGGACTTGATTTCAATATTAATAACATATACGTGTATATATATATGTACACACACATACGTGGAAAATTGTTACATGTTGAGGATTTCACTGTCTATCCCAAAATGTAGCAATTTAGACTGAGCGATATGAGTGACAGGTAAGAGAGTGCTACAAGGTAATAATGCTCATTCTTTCTGGTTTTCAACATAAAACAACTACATGCTTTCATCTTAGTACTATCTTGATAGTAAATAACTCATACAGTCTTTGTTATGTTGAAACTGAGCTTGAAATGCTCCTACGTTTCTAAGACAGAACAACGGAAGATTTTAGCAAAGTTTGTAAAGTTCTGGTGGAGATGAAAACCACTGTCCTCAAGGGAAAAACTGTCCTTGGAAGAATCCACTCTTCTCCACAACTTGTCCAGGTGAAAAGCAAGAACTAGGAAGAAGACCAATGATAGTTTATTTAAGAAACTATTTCTCTGCTTTACTACTTCAGGATGTGATCTTATTCCTATTGATTTGAGTGCTTCAGGAGCAAGTCCTCAAACATCAATTTAAAAATAGTATAAAGGGGGGGGGGGGAAGAAAAAATATTTTCTGTTTAGCCAGTCATTATTATAGAATAAGGACCTCCATCCTTTTCTTCTGCAATTTGTACAGAAATAGTATGTAACATTTAGATATACTTACTTATATGACTACATGCAGTCAATGTAAAAATTATGCATACAAAACAGTCATCCGTACCAACTTCCTACAGGTCAATCCATTACAAAATACATTAAGACATTTTGCAATCAAGTAAGATTTTAACTGAAGGTGATAAGCGTTTTTGTATTCGTATGCTGGTAAGATTGGCCAGATTTTCTTAGACCCCATTATTTAGAGTAAGTAAAAATGGCTTTGTTTTAATCATAAAACTGCCATAAAATCATTTTACTCTGGAATTAATGGGTACAACCATTCACACTGCATGAACAGTACAGGAACACTGAAGAAGGAAAAATCTATACAGAATACATTTCACAGTAATGTAATGCACTCTAACGTATGACATAAACAGAAGTGTGATAGATAGATTTCAAGGTCAGAAAAGACCATGGTGAGTGCATTCTGCACTAAAAACATCAGAGAATATCATCAAGTATCATCAGGTGGTCACTGCAATCAGTCCACAATTTCTTTTTGAGTAAAAGTGTTGCATCATATGCCCCATTTGAATCAGTTCAATGGCCTATTATGCCAGTGATTAAAATATACTCATCTTTTAGCATGCATTTATTCAGCTTCAGGTTTCATTTTCCAGCACTCACTATGGCTTTTTTCTTGACAAATTTAACAACTTCCTTCTTTTACCGGAAATCTGAAGCTGCCCTCAAGGAAAGTCTCCAAATTCTCCACAGGCCAAACCTCCATGTTTCAAAATCTACTTTTTGCACAAGTATAAAGAGGACATTTATTGCATTGGATCTTATAAATAGGTTTGGGGTCATAATTAATAGTAAGTAAAATTTTAATAAAAATACCAGGAATATTAACAGCAAGTATTTTACTACAGATGAGAGAAAAAACAAAATATGAATAGAAAGAAAAATTATTTGCATTTTAATTTACCTAAGCCACCAACACACCCACAAACTGACTCATGCAGATACAGGTTTTCCCCAGATCTCTCACTTATTCTGCATAAAAAGTTATATTCAGAAAAGATAAATTATTTTCAAATGTCAGTAAAGTTATCACCATCTTCAAACGTGAACTCCATCCTATTTTTGTGAAGAACTTCATATCATTATGGTTTTGGACTGCTGTCATGTCCAACTGTTTTCTAGTGCATGTCAAGTAACACGACTAATATGTAACTTTTGGAAATACCTTTCTCTCTATTTCTCTCTTTCTTTGTGACTTTCTCCCAGTCTTGCTTGTTCAATTCCAGTGGAATTTGTTTTGGAGGACAGTTGCTTATTTGTCTTTTACAAACTATAAGCATATGTACTGTGTATCTGTATTAAGGGACAGAATAGAAAAGAGTTCATACATAATGAGTATATGTAACACCAGCTCTCAGTTCTCAGTCTTGCTTCAGTTTTTTTGTGTAAGTCTCAAACTACTCAAAAGCCCCTCTCCACTGTGCAGACAAGATTTGTCTTTGAGAAGCAGAGGTTTTATCAGCAGTCCTCATCCTACATCTGTTGTGGAACCACTGGATATCTTGGACTATTAGAGAATCAGGAATTTGGCTAGTGAGTGTCTTCTAAACAAGGGTATAGGCTTTGAGCTTGATCTGTAGGAGACCAGTGTCAAAACAATTCAAATGCACTTGCCTCTGACTGTGTTGCTGAACACATACAGGGCTATGTTCTGTATTACCCACTCTTTATTAAGAAACAATAACTTTAAACCACAGTGTATTACACCACTGAAATCCAGACCAGAGGCAGCGAAAGTGTGTAAAATCCAGGTCTGGTCACCATCAATCAGCATGAGACATAGTACTTTAGCAAGCTGGACATGGTAAACAGGAATCCTTAGAGATAATACTGCGTGAAATCATCAGGGACCTCACAACTACTCTTGAACTTCAAACGGATTTAATTCTTTGCTATTTTTCACCTTCAACAAAAGGAACCACAATCTCTTGCTAAAACTCCTAAATGCACCTTCTATTAATGGGCTCTATATGTGGTACAATTTAGAATTTCATGTAACTGTGAGCGTATCTTCCATATAAATTCAAAAAGTGTACCGAAGAGCACTGCAAACTGGCACATGAGAAAGAGATAAGAAGGGCATTGGTAGAACTCATTGTTTTCCTAAATTGTTTAAATATTTTCCTCTTTCAACACTGTATTCTGGAGGTTGACCAACCATATGTAAACTATTGTTTTTATGCAATTTATCAAGAAAGCCATTGATTTTCTCCTGCCTTTGGCAAACCTGAATCATTACAAATTCCTCATTTGACACAAAAATGGTCTACGTAAAACCAAGTGTTACCTCCAGAACAATGCAGTTTCTCTGCTGTACTGTTTTTTGCTTTTACAAAATGTACCACTATGAGCATATCTTATGTGGCAAGATCTTATCTGGAAAATAAAATCAACACATCAGTTGATGGAAGGATTGCTCCCGTTGACAATATTATTTCACATGTTTCTCTTATGTAATGAATAGGGACACTAAAATTAAGTTAGTGATACAGTATAATCTCCTATCTTTGCATTTTAAGAAGAAGCTTGGGATGATGAAGTCCAAAAAAGAAGTACTCTTCCTCATTAACTATTCAATATGGCTACAGATCAGAAAGAAAATCACCTTGCAGAAACTTGCTTTCCATAAATAAAAAGCTTTGTAAACAGAAATCAAGCTCTGCAGAAATCTTGATTGCAGCAAAATATGTTAATGGGTGCTACTAAAAAATAAAGTGTGAGGTCAAGGAAGCTGTAAATCTAATGATTTTACATCAGCATGTTCATTCAAGAATTTTTAAAATTAGTATAACTATCTCATTTACATTGCACCAAGACCAGAGCTGTCACCACAGTTCTCTACTTGGTATGCAAGCATTATCCACATTTTCTGCTCATAAAAAATAGAGGAATGTCATGATTTGCCTAATGTCACATAGCAGGAAACAGAAATCAAATCCTGTTCTATGACCACTTGACATTCAAAGCCCTTCATAATCTGCTTCCTAATATTCCTCTCCTCCCCTGTCACCCCCCCCTCTTTCAACACTCGAGTCCTCTAACTTCTTCTATTCTGGTTCCCTGTTTCCTTTCATGCCGCTAATACATTTGGAGTTCCCTTTCTGAACCAAGGTACAGCTTCTCCTTTACTTATTAATGCTCAGCTTAAAACACAGTCCTTCCTGACTGTCGTGGATCATCCCAGATGTCCCTGCATGTAATCAATTCTTGGTCTTTACCCGTATCTACAGACAACTTTTCAGCTCCTCTAGCCTAGTGCAACTGGGTTGCCAGCACACAATAACTACATATTGCTCTTACTCTGATGAGCTAAAAGATTTTTCTTCTTACTACAGAAAAGCATTCACTGTCAAAATAAGTTAATGTAAACAGCATGTTGTTAACGATCTTTATATTACTATTCATTTATGCAAGTTCTAAATCCTTGCATTTATTATATTGTCTACCTAATTCATCAGCCCCTTCAGGCTGGAGTGCATCTTTTCAAAGGTCTTTAAAATTCCCAGCACACTTGGTGGCAACATAAAATAAATAAGCACTATATAGTTAATTATAGAAATTTGAAAAAAACCAGCAGTTTTTCTATATATAAAGTACTCTACATCAGATGTAAATACAAGGTTTGTTTTCTAATGAACACAGGTGAAAGAAAAATCCCTAAAAAGTGTCTCTGCACTTTTCACATTATCAAGACAAGTTAGTACTCTGAGGAAATAAAAGACTGCTGAATATGAGCAAAGCATCATGAAGCAAATAATCATCAAAAATCATGAAGTCTGTTATACTGTAGAACAAGAAGGAAGGAATGTATTTTCAGTCAAGTGTGTCTGTGCTGGTACATTTGCATGATTATATTTCATGGCCAACAATTTTTTGAGATTAGAAACAAACTGGAATTTAACTGCATCTTTTCAGTTTAGAGTTAAGGATTACTTAGAATTTACTTGGGAAGTTCTTATATTTTAATTGCTTCTTTCAAACAAAGAATTAATCTATAAAGAAATCAAGAAGATTACTTTAAAAATTCAAAAGAATTTCTTTTTCAAAAATATCATTTAATCCCAAACTATAATATACTCCATTGCTGTAAAGCTAAAATGTACTTCAAGAGAAGGAAGATCATGCTATCATTCTCCAGAGTTCCTATTATTATGGTTGTCTAAGTTTTAAAAACTTTGCAAGAGGATATGTTTGCCTCTTATGTGATAAGGTTTTTAGGTACAACAAAGGCACAGCTAAAGATGATATACTTTAGCATTAAAAAGTACTCTTAGGAGAGAGGATTTGGAAACTCTCCCACTTGAAGGTAAGATGCAGATCTCAAGTTTAAAGACTTCATGGAGATACATTAGAAAGTTTAGATGGAAGTTTATACTCCTCTACACTTCTCTGTCTACAACGCAGCCTCTGTTCACACAATGCTGCTTCTGCAGTTGATGGAAATCTAGTCAGTTTAGCCAAATGTTCCTGGAGTGTCATTCATCTCATCCTGAAGCAGTCACGTAAAATAGGTCAGATCAATTATGTCCCATAAGTACCTCTTTCTCTTCAATGACTATGAATGGGACACAGAGTGACTGACTCAGCTACAGACATCTGAAGTGAGATGAATCCCACACCCCACAACTAACTATCCTGCATAAGTTTTCTTAATAAAATAATGTTGAAATGTTTCTTATCAAAAGGATATTTAAACAAAAGAAAATAAAGACAGAATTTTAAATATCTAGTCCAATACAGTCTTATTTCTGAGAAAGTACTACATTTCTAGAGCTGAAAGGAATTTGTTGCGTGTTATTATTTCTCTTAGTGTTTGTCCATAGGTATAATGTCCAGTCTGTCTGGGATTAGGAAATAATTGAAAAATTGAGCAGAACCCATTTTTGCTGTGATTCCCTCTAGAGGACAGATATCTATACATTTTGTGATCTTTTGAAAAAGCTGGAGCTTTTGAAAGTACATAAAACCACACCAGTTTTACTGAAACCAGCATATTCTTTGAAGACAGTTGGAAAACAGGCTTTTTTTCCTGCTATAAAAAAAACAAACCAGGCAGCTGATACCTCAAGAAGGAGAAGTAAAAGCTTAGAAATATCACTTCCAGGACAATTCCATTTACATTCTGCTCTTACATAAGCAAAAATAAAAGATTGGCTTTTTTTTTTTTTTTTTTTTTTTTTTTAAAACAAAACCAACTAATTTCTCTGAACATTCTAATCTTTATATAAACTAAACTTGCTTGGAGACTGTCAACAGGTCTTTCAATTAAAAATGTAGTTTTCAGAAAATCAAGGTCCTACAGGATACTTCTGATGAAACACTTCACTGGATAAACTATAAAAAAGTCTTCCAGTTAATTGAATCAAAATATTTAATTTGGGGTCCATTTAACACTGCAATGCATCTGAGCCAGATAAGAATGGTGGGCCTTTGATTTCAGGTGTTTCAAATCCCCCTTCTAAAGTGTGGCAATGCCTCATGGATGCATTGAACAAGGAAGCCTGATCCAGTGACAAGACTGGGGCCTCTGTTGCACAGCAGTAGCTCAGCAATTTCCCTCCTGCTCATCATGGGCATACGAGGATCTAAAGATACAACTTCTAGCATCAGGAGTAGCAAAACCTTCTCTCTGTCCTCAGACTGACAAACCTGGCAGTCCAGGCTGACAAAGTTCAGTGTTACCTTAAAATTTTTTTTTTAATGTTTCAGTATTTTGCCTTCTCCAAAAATAATCTTTTAAAAAATATTTTATTCCATTAAAACATCCTCATTTTTCATTTTTGTCCTGTTAGGGAGTAAAAACAAATGTTGAAATATAGGAAGCTCCCATAAGAAAAAAATTCCAAATGCTGAACAGATAAAATTAAAACCTCTTCAAGGAACACTCTCTGCTGCAATTAAGAAGTGAAAGCAAAAAACCTAAAGGTCTAGAGGCAGAATCATCCCAAAATATCATTTATTTCCTTGTTCTATAGGCTCCTATAAAACATAACTTTAGTATCTGTACTGCACTTAGTTTTAACCCAATGATCACACAAAACTAATGGCTCAAGAAGTTAAAAATAGCAGCTATATGGTATCTAATAGCCATATTACACTTGGGAGTAATTTGAGACCTCTTGCTCTTCAAGCAAAAACTCATAATCATTGCTCAAATAACCTATATAGAACAGCCAAAGACGAGAAAAACAACAGCCACTGTCTGTCACTAGTAATTTTTGGTGGAGTTAAATGTATTTATTCTCCTGCATTATCTTTATTTTTTTAAAAGTAATAAATATATATTCATAGGCTTATTTTAGAAGAACAAACCTGTTCTGATAGCTAGAAGATTCAAGGACCTGTTCTGTTTTAAACTGCAGATTCAGATAACTAGAAGTATTATTAAAAGGAACAAAGATGCTTCATTTTAATTAAAATCTCTCACCTTCTTCCTTTAAAGAAGCCTTCAAAAGATACAGTTCTTTAAACTGTGTGACTTCAAGGTTACAAAATATTAATGGATCTTCCTGAAGCTGTATTGCCTTTCTCATCAGTATTATAATCTTCTGTTTGCTTGTCTCCACACTTGACTATTTTTTTAAGACTTTGTTCATTTGTGAAAGTAAACCAAGGCAATGAAAAAATGGGTTCAGCTGAGGTTACAATATCCACCAATCTGGTATAAGATCATGACAAATCAGTAAAATATACACCTACTGTACCTCTTTCTACTTCATTCAAGTACATATTTTCTGAGTGCACTACAGACCGATTTTCTCTTTAAATTCATCTTGCTTGCAATTTAATCTTCCCTCTCATGCAGATGTCATGCACAATGGTGCACTGTTATTATTTCACACCCGAGGAAGAAAAAAATCCACTTTCTTCTGTTAACTACATATATCTTTCTCTATGTGCAAAATACAGTACCCCAGATTAGTAGTTCACAAATTCTCATAAAATGAATAGCAATGGATCTCACCAGCACTCATGTAAAACCTCCACATTACACAAGTGTTGCAGAAACCATAATTCTACGAATGGCACACATCCGTCTAGAGCAGTACTGGACCATTGTTCCAAAATGAGACAGAAGGGTAACCGATTATTGAAAAACAAGTCTTTCAAACAAGAATTAAAACAAATCCTCGTCCTGTTCCTTCCTAATGTCAAGAGCAAAGAAATTAGCTGAAGGCCATACCTAAATCCCACTTACATTCACTTACTCAAAAGTCCATGTAACTTGATTTCAATAGCTTTCACAAGCTACCAGACAGAACTGCCAGGCAGTCTTAAATTGCTGCCTTCTGCAACAGGCAGAAGGCTGAAGTGATGGTATTGCTTAGGTGGGTAGAATGATCCAGCTCAACAGCCCATAATACTTGAAATGTGCTTTCTATCATGATGTAGTATCTTTCCATTCACACTTTCTCATCTGTACTGAAATCCAAAGTATAATGCAAAGAGATGGGTTTTTTCTGCCACCAAAGTTAGTTATATACTTTCCATGGCTATGGGAACCCAGTAGGAGCACTTTAATATGGACTACAGACTTCTGGCTGGAGTTCTTAGAAAAAACCATCTAACCTAGTGTATTTTCTGCCCACACTGGCAAGAAATACTTAACACTGTATTAGCAGTTTACTAGCAAAAATCCACTTCGTTTCTTACAAAATACTAGTGTTTCAGGGCCTAATGAGCAAATACTAGCATAATTTTTGATTCACAATTACTGCGGCTATACAGGTTTTTTCTTTTAAGGAAAGTTTGTGTATATTTGCATCTAGAATATTTGTCTGCTTCTGAATTTTTCTATCGTTAGTCAGAATACCCTCAGGACTGCGAGTCTCTTGTCCCCATCAGTCTATAGGGGAATACAAGCATTATTCAGGGGGATGCTATTTGTGCTTACTCAGTTTGCTCTAGTCAAAAGTTTCATAGGAACAAACCATACAAAGTGCCATATCAGATTAGACCAAAATCTGTCTCCCACAGTGATCACCAGCAGTTGCTGAGGAAAAGAGGGTAAGAACGGGGAAATATACCATGACACTCAACTTGGTCTTGGTATGACCTTCCCATTTGCCAACCATCCGCCAGTGTCAGACAACCCTCAGATCAGGCCTCATACCAGCCTGGAGAGCCCAATCCACCGACAGAGATGTGTCCCTCAGCAGATAGACAGCAAAAGGGAATCATCACTCTATTAATACTTTAAAGTGTCATATAAATGAATGGCAAAATATTATGGTAGGTAAGATTCTTAAAAATGAAAGTCACTATCTGAAATCATCCTTTTCCTCCTTACATCACTTGACTATTTTTTGATAATTCATTCCACAAATACCGTATATGACATTGAAAAAAATTTCTTACTGTGAAATCTGGAAAAGATTCAGTCAAAAAGGACACTAAAGCTTTTTATCAAATCTGAAAAATATTACTTTACTGTTGCTACAGCAACATCTCCCTAATAAGCCCTTTAAATTTAAACACTGTCTTAAGAGAGTTCTAGGTCAAGTTAAAAAGCACAGACAAGCTCTTCAGAGAAATAAAGTTTATATTCAGCATGGGTAAGAAGGCAACAGAAAAGGTGAACTAAAGTTTTAGCTATTTCCATAATGACTTCTCACTTGCTGTGGTCTGTCCTACTTTCTTTCTCCTTAGCCATACAGTAGTCTCTCTTCCGAGGAGACAATTCTCAACTGCCTCTAAGGGAAAATTCCTAATAATTTTTTATCCTATAGCAACATATCATCTTCATTAAAAAAAAAAAAAAAAAAGCTTAGATTTGCAAAAAGATATATTTGCAGATGTAAGTTTGCACCTCCTGAGATAAGACCAAGAATAAAAAGCTATTTCCAGTTTCTCACATATGGAGAATAACTACACATAGATAATATATGAACTGAGAAATTGCAGAGCGAATACGAAAATCATTCATGAGGCACCTGGGGATTATAACAGGAATTTGTATTTATTTGCTTTGTAACTAGATGATATCTGGTGTTTTCTCACTGATCTTTAAGGTCCAGATTTTAAGTCATTCTTCTAGGGGAGAGTTGACAGTATGCATACTGGGGATCATCTTTGGAAAAGGAGGAACAACCTCTTTCAGTTTTCATGCAGTTGTAAAGCATCATTTAGTGGATTTTTGGCACCAATCCGGTTTCAGAGAAATTTTCAGTTAATTTGCATCTTCTCAAATGTAGGCTTTTACAGTCCTTCCCAGATGTCACCAGATACCTACTCATCAGAGGAAAATGAAAACCAAAGCTTCTAACTCATCCTAAAGTGGTGTGCCATATCAATTTTTAAAAAGTAAATGAAACACGTGAAGTATTATTATTGCAAAAGGCACCAAACAGTAGTAGCAGATTGAAAGTAATTTGAGGAATTCCCATCTATCTTCATTTTTAAAAAAACTGTTCTAATTATCTTATTTGGAATGCCACAAGTAACCCTAAATGTACACAGGTGACTGTACTATGAAGCTTGTTATTACAGACTTTCCTAGTGTGTGAAATTTTGATGACATTAAAGTGATCAAATACCAAAGAAATGAGTGAAATAAAAAATCCTGATTTTACAAAAATTCAAGGTATAACCAAAACTGCTCTGACCTATTTTCCCCCCTCTGAAAGCAAAAGGGGTAAAGAGTCCCCGTTTACTAAGTCACAATAGCACTTAACTCTAGTTAGGCACATGCCTAAGTATTTGCATAGGTAATCAGAACCAATATTAAACAGACTTAATCATAGCTTTCAGGTAATAAACTATTATAGAAACAGCTCTCCTGTGATTTATGACGTGAAAACACTATCATCTTAGTACCTGACCTACGTTATTCACAAATGAAATGTGACTAAATATAGATTATGAATAAATATAATGTAAAATACTGTGGAATGAGCTAGTGTTATTAAACTACATAATGAAATTAACCTATTTCCAACAAAACTGCCAGTTCACTGATTTTTTTACTTTCAAAGACTAGGAAAAAGAGGTGTTGTATGCTGACTCCACCATAACAGAAATTATTATAGTACACTAGCTTCCAGCTTGCCACATTTAAAGGCTATTTATTCCTAACACTCTCTCTCCCCATTTTTTTCTGGTTTTGTGTTTGTCATCATATCTGGTCTCTACCAGCATTCATTGCTTTCATTTATACACATAAGAAAGTTATGTATTTTTTTCTACTGTGTATTCAGGAAGTGTTATATCTGCAGTCTGTAATGGTTTCGGTTGTTTTTTTTACAAACTGGTATTTAGTTGACATCTGCACAACAGGGAAGGACTTTCCAGAAGTCACATGGCAGTGGTGAAGCAGGTCAAACAGAATTATGTTAGCAAGGATGACAAGAGCTGAAGGGACAGGAAGGTGGAAAAAAAAAATCCCAGGTATGAATAAGTCTTCACTCAACAGAAACCACAGCAGAAAGGTAGATTCTTCACCTAAGTCATTACCCATTTTGGAGGATGAAAGCTGACCAAGAATAACCTGTCTCTGGGAAATTTCATTAAGCATTCTGATAATCAGGTTAATCTGACAGTCTGGTGAAGCCAAACCAGGATTACAGGTATAAGAATGTTATGTGATTTTTTTCTGCACCTATTTTATATAATAGTTGTTTTACTGAACTTTGCATAACATAGAATAACTTGCTTTCTTTTCATTTGAACATTGTCTTTCACATGAACATTGTCTAATGCTGAGAAGTGACTCAGGTGTGGCTGGCAAACTACAGAACACTACACCCTCTGTTTTCCAGGGAGTGACAATCCCAAATAAAGGAACGCTCACACCCCATTCTGCAGGATGAGGCTTGCGAGATGATACACCACCAAACCACCAAAGCCCATCCTTCGGCAAGAAGAATTCTCTCAACTGAGAAGAGTTAAGCAGAGTATCTTTGTCAATAGCATGAAAACACGGGTGCTCCCAAGCCAAGGCTGTCTTCCAGACTGCAACAGAGACAACAGAAAAGTGACTAGAAAGAAAATGCTCAAATATTTATTTGCTAATACTCTGACTTAAATAGAGCTAAACATATTCTATAAAACCAGCTCTAGGCAAGCCTTATTCAAATATTTGATGCCTTGAATCACCTTAAAACCAGGAACCCTGGACTAATATCAGGGACATCAGAAGGAACTGAACCTGCAACTGTTCTTATTTACACCAAACATAAAAATAACTTCAGGCAAACTGGTGAAGCTATTCATAAAATGCTGCATTTTACATACTTCTGTTGATAACAGAGGCTCCTTGTGCAGGGATGAACTTTCATCTGAAAGCAAGTTAGTATTATTCTAATACTGGATGGACAAAAAGAAAGATAAGGAATGACAAGAAGCCCACCCTGTTAAAGGAGCATCAGGTGGCCAGACAGCTGTACACCTAAACTCAGATTCTGGCAGCTTCATGCAGAGGCTTAGGTGAGGCTCATCCCCCCCTTACATGCACCACTATTTAGTCTTTCTGGCATGAACCTCCCTAAACTGCAAGAGAAAGAAGCACAACCATGCTCCTTTTAACAACCTGTGTAGCCACCCCACCACTGGGCAGCTGATCGTGTCAGAGTTCTTCCCTATCTGCTAAACTATGAAATAGTTCCATAACGTGAGGATGATAAATTATTGTTCTAAAATTCTCTCAAGAAATCCTTTAATTAGGAAAGTTTGACAAGCAGGTGTGATCGGCTCCATCATTCAAGCTGAATCGGATCCTTCATAAAAGCTGTGTGTTTGTTCTACTTTCTAAAATGTCAGCCATTTGACAGCTGTTTATTCTCAAGCCTGTGTGCTGTGTCCATTTCCTCCTCCCTTCTCAGTTATTTACTTTCAGATTATAAACTCGTTAGAGCAGGTGTTACTCAGAGAAACAAAAGCAAATGGACAGGAAAAAAAAAGCCCTCAATTGTAGATCTTTGTCTTGTTGGGCAGCATAAAACCAAACACACATAATATTAAACCAACCTTCCCATTCTGCTTTTTTAAATGCTATTTGATTATAGCATTATAAATTTTACACCATCTAAAAGTATGAGTGATTGCTCCCAAAGAACATGATTGTTTTATTTTTCTGCAGCTCTTATGATGGAAATTCACCAGATAGCATCAGTTAACTTTGGGTTTTCCCTCAAATTTTCTGTTTTCATTATTGTTGCATTTATTTTGATTATGCAAATTTTATAGCTGCCCTTTGTCCTTGGAAATCATCCCCTGCTTGTAATATATGTTAGTAAATGGTAATTATGAGCTGACCTAGTTAAGCAAATAAACCTCCAGATAGGTAGTACTAACAAGAATATTTTAACAACTTTGAAATTTCACTTCATAAAGGAGGAAAGGGAAAATTGCAGAATCTGACCCCAGATTTCAAGGGTGCCCCCCCCCAACATTTCTGAAATGCAGATCAAACAAAAATAAAAAAATTAAAAGGAATACACTGTGCTGAAGAATTGGGGGGGGGGGGGGGGGGGGGGGCAGTACCTCTGTCAGCTGTGTAACTAACTCCAAGATGTGTTCACCTACCTAAATGCTTGATGATATTTATCTTGGTATTTTGTCTTCAGTAACATCCAGCTATTTCCAGAAAGTCATGACAGATGTATAATTCCCAAATTTCCCTTTTCCCCTCCTTTTTTTCTTCCTTTAGGTTGTACGTAAGAAGTGGGATAGCCACCAGTGACTACAGCCTTCTCCAACAAAGAGAAGGAGTTGCTATAATCCACAGGGTGACACCACGGAAGTAAGAAACAGTGTTTAGCTGAGAAGCTGGGATGAGGTGAGGCCAGGTCACAGAAGAAGTCTGGTATAATATTTTGCTAGTGTAAGTAAGGCATTGCAGTGACTACATACTGAGAAAGAGTACTGAGCTCTGTGAAAATCTAGAAAAGGAAGGAAGATTTTATGAGTAATAGCTCACTGAAGATTTTGATAGCTAACATCTATTATATCAAATATCAAATAGAGCTGAAATATAAACAGCAAGTATATAAAGTATTCCACAATCTAAAGTTATAACAAATCATTTTGCCAAGAGAAATGCACCATAATGTATACATTCTCTAAAAAATAGAAGAAACATTCACACCCTTTGGTGGTGATTTATCTGCATTAATCAAGGGTTATAATCTTTGATACCACATTTTTAATTCAGCACTGAAGAGTAAACAGAATTTAAAGTCTAACTTACAAATCGATTCTGTAAAAGAGGTCAGGTTAATAGGAGACGATCTTTTATAAGAACACAAGTCAATGTTTCATGCCATGGAGAGCTCAGGGGCACCAGTGGCGTAAATTAATTGTATCCCCAAACCTACCTCCCTGTTGCCATTTCATGGATACCAGCACTAATACCAGCACTGTTTTCACTGTTTGTGAACATGGCTGTGATTTAGATCCATTTTATTTGTTTGTTTCACCCAAACCAATACCCTTTACAAAGGTCAGATCAAGCTGTCACTGGCAGGAATACCAAAACCTTTTGTTATAGCCAAACATTCTGTACTGCAAAGCTGCAGCCTGATAATAGTTGAAAAAACACAGACAATTTCTTAATACACAAACTCTTCCTCAGGCCTAAAGATGAGACATGACCTTCTAGGTGAAGTAAAGCAGTTGTCTGAAACAACTGCCCTGAGTTTAATGAATTGTATTAATGAACTAAAGATGTTGTAGAGAAAAGATAGCCCTCCTGGTGCAGAGCAGAATATTAATAAGAGAATAGGTTATAATATCTTTAGCCCTTTTAGGACTGCAACAGACAGACAGGTAATTATCTCTTGCAGAATAATGAGAGCAGAATATTTCTGTGTGCCAGAAATCCAAAAAATCTATCAGTTTTTCAGCATCCAAGATTGATTTGCGTAGGGTTTTTTGTAGAAATTATTGAGGTTCAGACTTGAGAAATCAAAGATTAATTGGGGGGAGGGGGTAAAAATGGGGTTTTTACATGTATCTGGATATTTCCTGACTTCTGTTGAACTTTGTATTATAATATGTAGTGAGTGTTTGGTCTCAGCTGCATTGTTGTCTATGAGGACGTCTGGAAGTATATTACATTTTGGGAGGCACATATATCTCTGTGCATTACCTTGTACTTCTTGGCTATGATTTCAAGCTTATGTAACCATCATTGCATGCTGTTAAACTATGACTGAAAGAAAAGACCTTACACCCACTACAACCAGCTGTACTTCCCATAAAACTTCTAGTTACTGATTTTTACGCCTTAAAATAGCTTGTTTTATCAACGTATTAGTTTGAAGCAAAATAGGTATGCAATGTTAAGTGCTCTCCGTTCAGACAGACTGTGCATCAACAAACTATGGTTAGTATTTAAGTATGTTTCACTGAAAGAAACTATAGGAAAAAATGCAGTCAGATGCTCTAATTTACTAAGCTACTCTACTTCTCAAAAAATTCCTTCTCAAAAGGAATTAATTCTATAAAGTTAAGCCCCTCTAATCTTTTCAGAAAAAAGTTCCCTAATTTTTTGATGAGCACAGCTGTTCTGAATGGCATACTGTTATTGGGAACGCTATAGTATATTGATGCTATGAAATGGTTGAGATAAAAATAGAGCCCTTCCACCCCCCTCACAAGTAAAGCCCCTAAAACTCACATAACAAAACTCAGTAATCCTATGTACACATTAACCTCCATGCCCTTCATGCTTTCTCTTGACTAGTAAGTCTTCAGTGTCCCTTTCCTTCAGCTCTCCAATACCACACTCCCCTACCATTTGTCTATCTTACCTGCAGATCTCCTGTTTGTTTACCTGCTTTTTTCCCTTCACTTGGTCATTCCATTGTGCCCGTTTCTTCTCTGTCTCATTCAGAGTCACCTTCATTTTTTTTTGCAATTACCAGAGTGATTTTCTCTGAGAAATTTTTTTCCAGGACTACTAATATCCTTCAGCCACCTCACTTGTTTCAGTCCCTTATGTGACTAACCTGCCTGACTACTCACAGGACCTTCCTAAACAGCTTACTTGTAAGTCCTCATATATCTCAAAGTTATGCCTGTGGTTTTGAAGTAATGTAGTAGGTGATCCTCAACCAACCTCACTTTAGTTTAAGCTGCTTCATTAGTCTCACCTCAGTGGGGAGAGACAGGTGAATCACTCTTCAAATGTGCTTACCTCTCCCCAAGTTTAACCTGAGCATCTGATTTTTTAATAGCTAAGGTGCAGTACCTACCACGTATATATTTACAGCCAGATACTCACGCTAGCCTGGGAAACATATGAAGACAGTACTAAGTGGAAAGTAATAGCTGCATTCAGGGAGACACTTATCTGACCTGTGCTAGATATGTACAGTTGGGTAAAATTAATTGAAATTTATAAACTAGATATAGGTTAAAAGGAAACTAGATTGATTAGCTCAAATAATTACATTTCATTAGATGACTCCCACCCCTTACATTAAGAGAAATAAATCCTTTCTATTCCCAGAGCAGTTTCTCATAGCCTACACACAATGCCAATAATTTTAGTTCTACTAAACATTTCATCCCTCATCCCCTCCTTTAATCATCCACATTCCCAACATGCCTCTATTCCTTGGCATGTCTTCTGTTTCCCTGCAAACATGCTCTTCTTCATCTGCATCTTCAACTGCTTATTCTTCATTTGTAAACATAAAACTGTTTGACCAGCAACAATATCACTTATTGCCTTCCTAGACTTATTAATCATGACCATCCTGAGCCTAACCAAATATATATCCAGCTTAGCATCCTGTCTTTGACAGAGACTAGCAGTGAGGTTTCCCTCTTGGATACTTTCCCTCCTTTGCCAATTTTATCACCAAAACCAACTGAATCTTTCCTCCAATCTTTACTGAATGCCCTCCTAAATTTGCCTGTAAACACCGACACAGATTTTAGCAAGACATTATATCTACTGATTTGTAAGAATAACTTCACAGAGTTTTATCTAAATTTTAGTCCACGGTGTAAGTGGGATGAGGCCAAAATATATATCATTTTCCGCAAGTTGGAATATACACTGCCTTTTGGCTTCCACAGGTCTTCTTATGGATTTGGATACATATGACCGATGGTAATCACCTACCTCTGAGCTCGTGTTTGTATGCTCTCTTTCCAGCCAACGGAAACCTGATTGACGTGGAAGACCTCAACTCCCTGCTTACCAGTGGGCTCCACTGCCTTCAGGGGCTGCGGTTGTCCTTTGTCACTAATGACAGTCTCTCCACGCTGATGTTTATAAGCATTGCTGTTCACTGTAACTAAGTACGCTGGCAACTGCCTATTTATCATTAGCGTGTCAACATTAACCACCCTTTGCTGTTTTAGCAGAACTGCCCAAATATTCCAGCATTTAACAACTAGGAGTAACCTGATTTCTTTCAGTAGGCTGACTGACAGCATGGTATGATGACGATGTGGTATGATGAAATTTTGGGGACTGGTATTAGTCATCATTAGCAAAAAAAAAAGGAAGACAAGTAGAAATATTCTCTTTTCTTTCACCAAATTCAGAGAAATGTTGGGGTATACTCAGGTGGGAAGCAGAAATGAGCTTATATTTCCAAAACCTTGTCTGTTTTCTCTCAACCAGTAAACCAAACAAAAAGAAGAAAACTCTCCCTAGAAATCCCATCCTACAAACAACCTTTAGAGCACCCTGCAATGACTTCCTTTTACTGATAGAGAAATAATTCACTTCCTGTCCATCCAAAACTTTCAATGAATACAAATTAGATAGTAAAAAGATATTGTAGAACATTTATGGCATGATGCCAAAAACATTAATGCATATTCTTACCTTTAATTCAATGGAACTAACAGACAGACATGCCTTGGTATCAAGCTACTTTCAAATTGTTTTCTAACATAACTGATTACTTAAGAAACGTTTCTAGGATATACAAAAATACTTTTGATGAAGGGAAGCACAGAGCTTCATGTTCTGAGCACATTGCATTGTCTTAATTAAATTATTTTTTTGATATTTTTATTTGCTGGCATTATATGATAAATTACACTCCATCACCAACAATTACATCAAGTCAACATGATATCGAAATACCTGAGTGCCTATGAGAAGTTCCAAATTAATGTGACTAGAAAGTCAGGCAATTTTATCCACTGAACAGATGGTAACACTGTAATTCCCCTACTTTCTCAGCCAATCTGCTGCAAGCCTTAAGCAGCATTTTGATCCAAATGCTACTGAAGTCAATGCGAAGGTTGACATTGACTTCGGTGAGTTTCAGCTCAGTTCAGACTTGGTGCAAGAAGCAAAATTTCAGTCCTCACGGATCTCCAAGACAGTTGGCAATGATGGCTGAGAACAACAATGGTTATGTTAATTTTGCTATGGTAACATCTATTCCACAAGAACTAAACCAAGATAAACTTTTTTGCTATTCCCCATGAACACCCCTAGACAAAAGATCTCTGTCACTAATTCCTTTGGATTGTATTTGAAGCACTGACTGAAAAGCCAAAAAATACATATTTTTTCATCTGTCCTACTCTTTATTTCATTCTCTTGTAATTTTAAGAATCAACGATGGAGAAATGCCTTCCACCAATGGTAAATGTGTAATTTCTTAATTCTGATCAACTTTAATCACTTGAAACTCCTAGCCCGTGTCCAAAATATTTTTTTTCAGCTGCTAAACATGCAGATCATACTTTGTGAAAGTCCTACAATTAACATGCAACATTTTTTACAAGTCTTTGAGTAAAGTTTCTATCAACTACATTTGAACCCTAGTGAAATGTAAGATACTGTCTTTGCTCACTGCACATTAGGAACTCACAGCTACAGGTTTAGAAGAATATTTCATGTTTATAAGCTGAAATGTGACCGATTTGTCTTTTTGTTAGTTAGTTAAAAACTAAATTCACAGGCATTTGACTCACAAAAATGTTGCATATGATGATTTGAATACAGCTTTGAAGGAACTTCCACATGGCGTATGGAACAACTGTTTCTGGAAATTTCCACAGCATATAAATGTACTCATTTAAGAAGAAAATGCAGACCAAAAAATAGGATTGCACGCAGCACAAAAGATCAAATCATATTGCAAAATTATACTCATATTCACTGCAGGTTATAGGCATCATTTTACACATTAGAGGTCAATGTGAAGGCACTGCAGCAAGCACACACTTACTCTCTTTTCTAAAACATAGAAGGATGACTTCCGCTGTAAAGTATTGGTATTTTAGGACTAATGAAATAATGTGATTAAGAATATTCACAGTTTACTTTGTTCCCAAGTTTTCTACCTCACCCAGACTATCTGATATGAAAATAAAATAACACTGCAACTTTCTGAATAGATTAGTCTACTTAAAAAGCTGTACAACTGCATGAAAACACTTTAATTGTTGGAGCTTCAATTTTCACTGAAGTAACTGCTTAGTGTTTATTGGAAGGCATTTGAAGTTTAACAGCTTCCTCAGCATAATTATTTGCTAATAAGAAAATGTCTTATTGAAAAAAATCCATACAACCATCGCTACAGGAGCAGAATAACCCAAATCTGTGGAATTTAGCAAACATGATCAGGATATATTGTTCACAGATTTTTCACTTTGTAAAACACTTTAAAAGAAGTTCCATAATCTTAAATGGACTGTGTCCATTTATAAACAAATAAAGATTTATTTAGAATATTAATCTCCCAGCCCCAGTGTGTCATCAAAGACTAATGAGCACTACAATGTAGTCAGCTGATTTTTTTTTCTTCAAAAAAGATAATAATCTCTCCCCTAGGCTAAACCTGGTCAAGAGACTGAGAGGGGAAGGGCTACACTTCTCCTCATTTGTTCACATTTAAAATGATACTGTGAATGTCAAGAAATGGAAGAATATGTGCTTTTGTTGATAATAGCATCTTATAAAAACACCTTCCCACAGGAAAAATCTACAAAGCGTCATGAATTACATAGGCAGAAGAAGCACAAACCAAATCTTTTACCTTATTTAACTGTACTTTAAAACTTCCAATTTCTTAAACAAGTTTGTAAGTATGTTACAAAATAAATAGGTCACCATTTGGAGATGATTACTATATTGGAAAGCATAGACAAAAGTTGACCAAAAAAAAAAGAGGAAAAGAATGAAATTGGATTAAAACATCCTATGAAACGGTGAAGGTCAGGAACTTCTACTTCTGGACCAGCTTTTAGGAAGAGTTCTGAAACACTTAATAGGAACAAATTAATAAAAAACTGTTTCTATAATTACATGGCTTTTAAGGCAGTTTCCAGCACATATTATAGAGGTTTCATAATGCATCTGTGTTCAATTTTCAATTAAAGAAGATGGGACTGTGCACAAGAAGAAACCAAATTAGTATCTTCCACCTATAACCACAAAACTCAGATACCTTGTAAAATTACAGTTGCAACTCCTGACTGTGTCTAAAAATTGTAGTCTAAAATTGAACAGAATCTATTCTAATTAATAGTTTGAACTCAAGATTAATGAGATCTGAAACACTGGTCAATAAAAGAAATAAAGGAACTCTAAGGGAAGAGACAGCTAAAACTGTTTCACTTCCAGCAGTGCAAACATTTTCCTGCATCTTGTCAAACACAATAAATCCTTTCCCATCATTCACAGAGATCCATGAGATATCAGTTAGTTTCCTATTCCAGCAAGAAGTAGAAATGCTCAACTTGGTTTACTGCTATTGAAATATCTCTGAATTATACCGCTCAGACTACTGGATTCACTATGTAAAATCAAGCCTTCTCTTCCCCCATTCCCTTCCATGCAGGGACAGCCTGATGTCAGGCAGGCATCCTTGCTGAGGCAGAAGCACAGAGAAGCTACAGGAAAGTGACAAACACACAAACGTTGCTTTGTAGCTACAACACGCTGAAAAATATTTTGTCACCCAGACTGATTTGCAGTTTATGTTTAGGGAGAGAGAATCAAAATCTGACTAGTTTGAAAGCACAATGTATAGCCTATTGCATTATTAAAGGTAAAAATTACAGCTATTACTTTCAATATTTTTATGCAAGCTTTCTCCTTAGCAGATTAGGAGAAACAGTCTATATCTATAGCAACCGTTTCTCCTTAAAACCTTGCATCACTATCTTCACTATAGCAAGCATTTAATAGCTCATTTTTATTGCCACTTGTCTGAAGCCTCATTAAAAACATGGTCAGCTGATTTTAAGTCCTTCTTAATAAACAGAATGTACATGAGGAAGACTGCACTGATACTCCTCTGAGAGGCTTCCTTTGTTTCTTACAGTAATTTCATTTTTTGTCTTAGAAGAAAAAATTTCTTAGGGACAGCCAGTTTAGCTTTCACTCTCTAATCTCTATAACCACTCTAGGTAGGTATTAAACTGTGAAAAAAAAAAATGCAAAATTCTCCAAGTTATGACCTTCTTGACTTAAAGTGACTTTTGGAAAGGCACTGTAAGTGAAATGAGATGGACTGAATTAGTAGATATCATTGGAGATAATTCTGGTGAGCCCACAGTCATGAGTGTCTAAGTGCAAGGAGAGGACTGCCAGGGAGAGTGGCAGAGGAGAATAGCATTGATCTTAAACACACAGAGTTTGTTTTCAGGATCCCTTCGTGTTATTGTGGGTCATTTTCGCATGTGGGGATGTTTAGTGCAGATGGTATTTTCTAAAAGAGGAAGGGGTTGGTCAGAGAATGTCTCAACAGAAAGAGGCTGTTTAATGTTTTTCCCTGGGCAGCGCTGGGTATTTTTAGACACCTCTAAACCAGCCTTAACCAGGAGCCAGTGGTGGCTTCCACCTCCAGCAGAACGAGTCAGGGGTGGACACCGGCGAAGGCTGGGCTGCACCTGGGGGTCTGTGGCCTGGGGATTTGCTGGGGTATCCAAATATGAGGGCAGTTTAATGGGCTGAATCCACCAAACTGGGAGGAGGGTTAAATACGCGGAGGCTGGATGCATTTTTGGTGACTCGCCACTGGTGCATCTCGACTTTAGGGGCCTCGTGATTGTCTCGGCGGAAGTTTTTAGCGTGTGGGGACACTCGGTGAGACCGGCTCCTCAGAGATCCCGCCGGGACACCCTGCAGGGGCAGCCGGCGCCCTGGGCCGGCCTCGGGGTGACCAGGGACCGGCGGGGAGAGGCGGGACCCCGGAGGTTTGAGGTGCCGGAGGACAGGGACCCTCAGCAGGCAGCCGCGCCGTAAGGAGCGGGAGCCGGTCGTGAGGGACTAGAGGACGGGGCCCCTCAGCGGGAGCCGGTCGTGAGGGACTAGAGGACGGGGCCCCTCACGGGAGCCGGTCGTGAGGGACCGGAGGGCGGGGGCCCCTCAGCGGGAGCCGGTCGTGAGGGACCGGAGGATGGGCTCCTCGCCGGCAGCCGTGCGGGCGCGGCCGCCGGGGGCCTGTCGAGCTGCCTCTGAGGAAGCCCTCGGGCAGCAGCGGAGGGAGCGAGGGGACGGCGCGGCCCGGCTCCCCGTCAGCCCCACGCCTCCCGCCCCTCGCCCCACTCACCGATCCGCGCCTCGGCGGCGGCTCCGGCGGAGGGCGGTTGGCTGCGCGGGGCGGCGGCGAGGACCTGCAGCAGCGGCGGCAGCAGCAGCGGGAGGACGGAGCCGAGCGCCCCCATCATGCCTGGCCCATCGCAGTCGGCCGTCCCGCTCCCCTGCCCGCCGCCGCCAGCCCTCACTCCATGCCGCCCGCCCGCCCTTTGCCTCCCGCAGCCGCTCCCCGGCTCCGGCGAGCGGCAGCAGCAGCAGATTCAACACCCAGGACAGCGACCAGCGCCGCCTGCCCGCCCCCGAGCCGGCCCCGCCCCGCCCCGGCCCGGCCCGGCCCGGCCCGCCCGCCCGGCAGGCGCGGCTGGGGGGGGGCAGCTCGCTCCCGCTCGGCGGCGCCGCCTTCCCGCTCCCCGCTTCTTCTCCCCGCTCCCCGCTTCTCCCCGCTGCCCGCCCGGCCGGCGGCGGGGGAGGGCCCTGCCCTCCCTGCCGGGATGGCGGGTAGCGGCCCCCCGCCTCCGGCAAGGTGAGGGCGGGGGATGTCCCCCGGCCCCCAGACCGCCGCCGGCCCTGAGGGAGGCTCCGCCTGAGGCGGGCCGCGAGCCTCCGGGCACTGCCCGAGCCTTGCGCCGGCGGGCGAGGGGCAGGGGGGGATCCTTCCTGCCAGAACGGCTCTTCGCTTGAATCCCCCGTAAAGATGGCTGAGAATGGGAAGGGAGTCATTAAATGTGCTTGTTCCACACACCTGTATGTAGAAAAACAATTCGGCCCCGTCAAAGTTTTGTCCTGAAAAACGCGCTACCTGGGTGGATTCTCCCTGCGGCCTCCTCGGTAGCGGTTTACTTAGCGCCGTTTTTTCCACAGAAAATGACTTGCCATCCTGAAGGATTTTATAAGCCCTCAGGTAAATACCTCCCGCAGGTGAGGTTTGCATGTTTTCCTGGGAGATGTCCCCACAGGTGACATGTTTATCCTCCACCTCCTGTCCCCGATTCACTCCATGTGAGTGGGACCACTCGGTCTGGGCTTCCAGGAGGGAGCAGGAGTCTCCAGGCAGGAACCCATTGACTCCCTCCTTCTTCACAGGCTCTCATTTTTCTCACAAACTCGGTGTAATAATGTTCAGCCTTTTAACGCAGCAGTCACAGTCACCGGGGTGAAACAGTGCAGCTGCCATGCCTCCTGGCAGGGGATGCATTTTTGACCAGGACAGCCAGCTCCATGCCATCCATGGCAAGTGATAGCTGGTCCCAGCCCCCTCTGTCACCCTGACATCTGCTTTATTCCTCCCTGATGTTTCAGATTATCCTGATCTTCTTCATACTTGAGGGAAACAGCTCTAACTGTACTCCCCGACATGCTTCATCCCTGGCCTTAACCACATACAGTCATAACAGACTCACACTCCGGGTATTTAAGAGGAGTAAAAATGGTAATACATGAAGTGGCTTTGCCATAGACCAGAAAACAAAGTAACAAAAGCTCACAGAACAAACTAACCCTGGAAGAGCATGGCTGTTCCTCCTTGCTCACCTCGAAGGTGGCAGAGAAAACGCCAACACGTCTAGACCAGGGTGGACACAAAGGAGCTCAGCCACCACACAGGGACCAGATGGGACCTGCCGTGGGGTGGTCAGCCAAGCCTGGGGGCCCAGGTCGGAACTTTGCCCCAGGCTCGGGGCAGGGGGCCTGAGGGGTGGCTCAGGGGACCACGCAAGGCACTTAGGGCTCCTGGTTCCCTGACAGACAGTTGTGGACTTCTCTCATTCTTTCCGTTTTGCTCTATGGGAAATGAGTGAGCCTCTGTGCTGGGGAAAAGGAGTCATGGCTTCTAGTGCTGGTGTAGTCACTGTCTGTCCTTTGTAGTTCAGGTTGGGACTCAGATGCAAAAAAGGGCAATATTTGATTCAGAAAACAGAAATTTCAAAAAATATATTGATACTGGATGGTGTTTGCTGGCCCAGGGTTTGCAAAAGGGTTGGATGGTCCTTCTCAAGCATTTCTGTCCTTGAGCTCTGTTACATGGTTGCTTACATCTTGCAGAGAGTGGTTTCACTAACCCAGAAGGTCCCTTTACCTCAGGAAAATCAGTTTTGACGACTCTGAAAGAAATCTGAGCACTGAAAGGGGAGAAACAAAAAAGGAGGGAAAAGCATTCCATGGCAAGGACAAGATGAGAAATGAAAGTGCTGAAACATAAATTAGTATATTCTCATGGGTTATGCAAACCATCTGGCTTTAAAAGCTAGTAGTAGGAACAAGGAAAAAGGTCATCTGAATTAGCAGAGAACTGCAAAACAACTGAAGGTAAGAAAGAGCAAATGGCAGGCATAGCGAGAGAACGAGTTGTTCATCAAAATACAAACTAGCAGCGGTATTACTGGAAGTCATTGCAGCTCTGCAACGAATGATTTGCATAGCTCCTGTGAATTTATGATCAAATACTATGCAGATTTTAAAAGGAAATTAAAATTCTCATAGCCACTCTGTGCAGAGGATTAGCAAAATAATGACATTTGTTCAAATGCGTGTGAAGCAATGTGAAAAATCAAGAGAGAAAGGGCATTCATCGAAGACAGGAAGAAATCCTTGCGTACACAAGGTTAGTAAAGACAGGACTAAGGTGTCAAGGAAAGAGTAAAGAGTCAATTGGTAGGTGAATTGGGCATTTGGAAGTAACTCAAGTAGCAATTCTCAGGACTGGAAAGTGTAAAGCATGCCCTACCTGGTTGTATTTTACAGTTTTATAGTAGCCTGCACCTAGCAAAGATACACAGATCTATCTTAAAGCCCCAGGAACAGACAGATTGAAGCCAGTGGTATTAAGTGTAATGAATTTTGTTAATGATGTGTAAAAACTGCAAGACTTGAGTCTGTGTGTAAATTAGGTGAATAACAGAATCACAGTGTAAATAACATGTTATGACACATGCAGGTTACTTGCTGGTTCACAGTCGTTTTCTCAAGACATTTCTCAGAGCCAAGGTTTTTAATAGTTTGTATAATAAATTCAGCATCCATGTTTAGGTCTATCAACCTTGTGAGGTTGTTTCAATTGTGGTTTTTATTATCATGTTTTCAGTAAGTTTCTGAACTGTGGAAAAAGAAATTCTAAAGGGTATAAGTCATTTGTGAAAGCTACTAGAAAGACTAGAAAAATGAAACTCCATTCTTGCAGTCAGGGAAGTTGTGGGGCTCCAAGAAAACTGTAGGACTTGATAGTTTTGAAAAGGAATAGAAGATGGTATCAGTAGGTTATTTATGTAGGGGCATATTTAAATATTTTTGGTAATGGATTCTAAACTAATAAAGATACTGAATGGTGGCTGAGAGGGTAGAATATCAGCTCTACATTGCTAATGTATCTGGAGGTGAATGTGAGGCTATATGGAGAATGACACCAGAAATTATAGATTGGAAAATTTTAGGAGAGTGAATAACATATTGAAGTTTAGCAAGTCCTTAATTGCTGGAGCTGAGTCTCTATATGATACCCATATGGGTGTGAAAAACATGCTAGGCAAAGTGAAAGAAGAGCTGGATAATCTATATGATTTTTTATGTTTGAAAGATTTACATTCTTATCCATGGTAACCACAGCTGAACAGGAGTTTTTCAAGGAAACACTTTTCTGTTTGAAAATCCTGTGTTGTCTGACTAAGTTTTTTCATAAGAAACATACATGTTTTAATCAAAAATCCGTTAGTAAGGGCCAGAATAAGATCCAGAAAGGGCCAGAAATTATCCCAGAATGGCTAATTGCCTGGTAGCCAGGACATCTGTCTGGGCTGATATTTTATAGGTTCAAATTTTTGCTCTGGTTGATTCAAAGACATGATCTAACATGGACATTGGACATAAGGTCAGTCTCTCTCTCTCAATTTCACCGGGCCATTCAAAATTATATTACAAGCAAATAGCCCTGCTAGAAAAGACATGAAGGCAGAAGTGGAAGAGGAGAGAAGATGAGTATAGGTTAATTTTGTAAATTTAATACTGCTCAGAATGAAATAGTAGAAGCAAGGAATTAATAAGCTGGGAGGTTGAGTTAATGATAGAATTTTTGGAGATGTAAGAAAAAAAGATGCGAAAACTACATGAACCAAAAATTGGGTGGGGGTAAAAAAGAAGATAAACACAGGATTCAGCTATAGTAGAACACTGCCAGAGAATAATTTAGGCATAAAAATACACAAAGGGAAAATACTCTTAATAAATAGTTATATACTTATAATTAATTAAGTGATATGAGTAAAATATTGTAAACAGGGTTAAAATAATAGTTAAATGATAGCTAAAGGCTAAGTATAAGGAGTATAAAACACAAAAGTTGCATCTGAGATTTACTGTGTACTTAGCCACTGAAGTCATGTTTGTACCTAGGCTTGTCATATTGCAGGTCTGGATTTTAATTACAAAAAAGGGAATTATATATACAAGCATAGGTACACCTGCAGGATTGTAGAAATTATATAGGTATATTTGAACAGCATAGAACTGCATGTTTCATCTAAGGATCACAGACCTATTTGTCAGTTTATCCAAGTATAAAGAAGAGTCTGAACAAAAGGTCAGGTCCATCTATGCTGAGTACAGTCGACCTGCATAGGCAAACACGCCTTTAGGAAAAAAAAAAAAAAAAAAAGACATTGGAATTACCTTCTTCATTTTCTTTCTTTCTCTCGTCTTCCTGTCCCACCCCTCCCCAAATCAAGGCTTCTGAGCACGTTAATTGCAGATCATTTGTCCTGTTAATGGGTCCAAAATCCGCAGGGAACAATATCTATCAGGCAGTTTATCTAAGATTCAGTAACCTAGATATCTTGGCAGAGCTTTAAGATCTATTGGGGGGGCGGTAGGGGTGAAAGAGGAGAGAAAGAGATAGAGAGGTTTGTGCTATATCCATGCCCAGACAAGGCAGAATTTAGACATTTGTTATTTACATTTTCTGGCTCTAGAGGACATAGGTAAAATATTCAAAGCCTGTAGATGTATATACAGACACAAAGGGACTCTTCTGGAGGCTCAGTGCTGCATGTGTAAACCTTCACCACACTTCTTTTTTGAGGGCAGAAGGAGCCGGTTGAGCAGCAGTAATCCTCCTGCACCTTGCTTGTGGTTTGAGGACTTCTTTCAGAAGACTGGGAAAAATAAGGCTAGAAAAAACATCTCTAGAGCCACATCTTGGAGTACCATGGTTACAAAAGGAACAGTACTGTTATTGCTGCTTTGCATAGTGGTGTGAGCAGTCATAAACTCTGGTTTAGGAGGCTGACGAGCACTGGATGATCTGGCAAAGACACTGTTTGAACAGTGACTGCAGAACTGTTCACACATTCATATCCTGGAATATTCTGACTATATTTATTCACTGTTGTTGATGGAAAGTTTAAAGTGACAAGATTTCTTTTTAAGTGGGTGGGTGGGTGGGGGGGCTATTTCAACTGTATTATAGAGGCTGTAATAGTTCTTGGGATTAAAACCTATCAAAAAAAAAAAAAACCCAGAAATTTTGCACTATGAACTTAGAAGTAGTTTCTTTTATTTATGTATGTTGAAAAACTACATGCATGGTTATATAGCTCTGTATATTCAACTCTTTCATTAAGAGAAAACACATCACTTATTCCATGTACACATTTTTAAAAATATAGAATTAAAATAGTTAATATTTTAAAGCAGTTAAGAATGAAGGACTTTATCCTGCAATAGTGATAAGCAATATATCTAAAAAGCCATCCAGTGCCTGAGACACTAAGAGTGTTTAGAATATGAGAGGCTATACAGAAGCCTGGATTACTGAGAGCTAAAGTCATATAACTCTCTCCAGAGCAGTACAAATACTCACTTAAATTTCAATTTAGTGGCTGAATTTTACATTCAGGGACTAAGTTTATTAAAGGAATAGAGAGTTCCTAAAGGGAAAAATCTTTAACTGGTGTAAAAAGATGTAGCTCCAGGTCATATCAGCAGTGGTTGTGGTCTTTCTTTCTCAATTATTGAATGTTTCCTAGTATAACTAAAAGTACTTGAAAGGATTTTACCATCCAATCCATAAATTACTGAATTTCAATATTAGTTATTTCATATCTATAAAACTAGCAGAGCCTCTGAGATTTTAAAATGAATTCATACTGAATTCAGTTTAGCATGAAAATAAATATTTGCAGGGTCTAGAAGATGTCAGATTGCTTGATGGAAGAGTGTGGTAGGATTAATTTTATGAATATGACAGCAATTAAGTTGTATCTAGGAATAATGTTTTAATGTACTGTTGATTTCAGCTATTTTAAAGCTTTTCTTCTTGTTTCCAAAATTGTATTAGAAAACGTCTTTACTCTGGAGCATGCTAAAAGTTTTACTCTAGATGATTTCTGCATCACTGAGGAACAGGAGTTCAACACAGACCCAAAAGGAAAAATCCTTGAGAACTGTGCAACTGTATGACTGTTTGATAGAGTTTAAAAAAGGAAAGCAGAAAAAAGTAGGTTGATTTTAGTTATGACTGGTAAGCTGTGAGCTGGTCTTTTATTCCCTGTGCTGTAACTGAATGATAATGGTTTTTATGTGTCGCTGGAAAGAACAGTTGGAAAGGAGCCTAAAATGGAGTGTTCAGGCCCTAAGAGATGAAATGCAGCTAGAGAAAATTGCCTGTGAGAATAGCAGGAGATGTGACTTACATTAACTGAAAACTATAAATTTGACTTACATTAACTGAAGACCTAAACATCTGTGTATATGAGTGCGCAGAGTAGCGTGTTTTGAGCTGACTTCTGAGGCTGTAGAAACCCTTGGTACCAGATCAGCCACTTCAGTGTGCATGGTAGTTTGGGCTTGTGAGGAAAACTTCCATAATCTCTTCTGCTGTTTTGCTAGGGATGCTAGAGAGAGCAGCTTCTGTAAAGGTAGACATTTGCAGGGCTAGATTGAACCCAAATTTATTTGAGGTTCATTTAAAATTCTAGCTGACTTGTTCAAATACCACTTATGGTCATACCTACTTCAAACAGGGTGCTGAAGCTGTGTTTGGTATAAACCTGGTTGAAGAGAAGGAAAAGGTGGCATGAAGCAACCTGCAAGTAACAACGTATAGATGTTCAGAACCTATGAAGAACAGATCTCTAGTGTCTCAAGACAGCAATACAATAATGGATGAATCCAAACTCTGAGGCCACTTCTGACATCTTTATATCTAGCGTGAGGCTATGAAAGGTAATTTGGGCTTCACTGGGAGAGGGATGGCCTCTATGAGAACAAGCACTGGTTGCTGATATGCACTAGAGCTGGCCGCTTTTAACTGAGAAAGGCTTGTTTTCTTGCTAATGCCCACCATCATCTCAGATCAACATAGAGGCTAAACTGTGACTTGCCTATCTTGAAGTCACTGCAGACACATTTCAAAATCAAACCCACATGAATGCCTACTGATTTTCATGGGTGTTTAGCATTCTCACCACAGCTGAAAAACTTACCGTCTGAGCATACCAAGGTGGTATATCCAGATTAAATTATATAGACATTAGTACATGTTTTTTTGCGAATGGGTTCTTGTTCTCTGAAAAGCAGGTCAAAACCCTTAGGTGTGCAATGAATAATTAGATTTGGTTGCCATTGATCAAAGTTGATTCGAAATGTCAATAGGGAGCCAAATTTTTAAATTAATTAGGCGCTTTTAATGGGAGGGAGTTCAGAAACAGTTAAAACCTTCTATTTTTATCCATCTTTGCTAATCTGTAAGATTTGATACTTGGTGAATGGATTTTACAACCGATAACTAATCCCCTGAGGTATCCACTCCTCTTGTGCTAAATTAAAGGATGAATGAGATTACTGCACTTTGTCATTCTGAAAGAATAGGCCTGTAGTTGATTAAAGCTGCTGGAGAGCTCTGGTTATGTGGCACTCACTTTCTGTGTCTGTCTTGGGAACCTGAAGTCTGATTCAAGTGCTAAGTGCCCACAACAGCAGCTGGAGACAGGTGCTCTGAGGTGACAAGTGCTATACAATGAGACATCTCACCCTGAGTTCCCCAAATTCATAGAAATTTTTTAACTTAGTCTCACTGTACATTTGTAAAACGGCAATAAGTAAACCTACAGGGAGTTGGAAAGATACGTGAATCATTGTGAAATTCTGGGGCTGGAATGAATAGTACCATAGTAACGCCATAGCAGAAGTTAACGGTTTTGTCCTCAGAGCTGGGTATGAATAGCGTGCAGCAGATTAAGTGTAGAGCTATATGTTGAACAATGAGTGGACAAAAAGCACTGAATATTTGCTGTGTTGTCAACAGCAAGGGTTTTGAATCATCCATAGAGCAGACATGGACTGAGCACTGAGTAGGGAACAGTTTGTGTGGACTAAGTAACTTGTCTTAATGTAATTAAAGATATCATGTCTTTCAACACATAACCAAAGGTGAGGCTAAAGCTGTGCACATCTTCGTTTTGATACCTTCTGACTTTCGAGTGCCTGACTTTTCAGCTCTAGTAGTGTTCTTAAACCATGCTTTCATGTGTTACATACAAGGAAGGATCTGGTTTCACAAGGCACAAAGTGTGGATGCTTGCATTTTCCTGCCCATTGCTGTGGTGGTGGCAAGAAACGTGGGTCAGCAAACAGTCAAGAAGCCACTTGTGCTCCTCTCCATTTTTTTTCCTCCAGCATGTCTTTCTTGCCTCAGCTGCTTATTGTTGAAGACATAATATGCTTTTGGGTTAAGCTCATCCTCTCGCTATGTTGTCTCCGGGAAATATTGTCCTGCTTAGTGTAACAGATGGAAGCAAACCTGGTGGTGACCTAGAGGCTAGAATATTTGCTATAGCTGTTGTATGACTATAAAATTGAAGTATTGTTAAGAAATATACTGGGATGAAATCTAGAGTTAAACAACATGTTTGATAGCAACTCAGAATGGAGCAAGAACAACTGAGCTCAGACCATCTTCAGTTTTATAGCTTAATGCTTATTGACATGGGTTATTTTGAATAGCAAAAAATAAAAAAAGAAACTAAGTACATAGTTTCTAGTGTAAAAAAATTAGAAAATCTTGTTCAAGGCATTCTGATATCTTGGAGGAGAAGACTCCTTGGACCATTGCCTATGATGTGTTTCTTTTAAAGGAAGGTTACTGAGGGTATGCTGTGACCAGAAAAAAAAAATAATGAGGGAAAGTTCATGGTAATGATAGCTGGGGAAAGGAACATTGTCTGGACTTGTATTGGCTTTGTGTGGCAAGGTTTTGGTAGCGGGGGGGTTACAGGGGTGGCTTCTGTAAGAAGCTGCTGGAAGCTTCCCCTATGTCCGACAGCCAATACCAGCCGGCTCTAAGATGGACCCACCGCCGGCCAAGGCTGAGCCAATCAGCGATAGTGGTAATGCCTCTGTGATAACATTTTTAAGAAGGAAAAAAAAAGTTGGGACAGAAACAGCAGCTGGAGAAAGGAGTGAGAAAACGTGAGAGAACCAGCCCTGCAGACCCCCAGGTCAGTGCAGAAGGAGGGGGAGGAGATGCTCCAGGCGCCGGAGCAGAGATTCCCCTGCAGCCCGTGGGGAAGACCACGGTGAGGCAGGCTGTCCCCCTGCAGCCCAGGGAGGTCCACGGGGGAGCAGGTCTCCACCTGCAGCCTGGAGAGAGAGGACCCCACGCCGGAGCAGGTGGGTGCCCAAAGGAGGCTGTGACCCTGTGGGAAGCCTGCGCTGGAGCAGGTTTTCTGGCAGGACTTGTGATCCCATGGGGGACACACGCGGGAGCACCGTGCTCCTGAAAGACTGCACCCCATGGAAAGGACCCATGCTGGAGCAGTTCATGAAGAACTGCAGCCTGTGGGAAGGACCCAGGTTGGAGAAGTTTGTGGAGGACTGTGTCCCATGGGAGGGACCCCATGCTGGAGCAGGGGAAGAGTGTGATGAGTCCTCGCCCTGAAAAGGATGAAGCAGCAGAGACAATGTGTGATGAACTGACCCCAAACCCCATTCCCCGTCCCCCTGCGCTGCTGGGGGGATAGGTAGAGAATCCAGGAGTGAAGTTGAGCCTGGGAAGGAGGGAGGGGTGGAGGCAAGGTGTTCTGAGATTTGGTTTTATTTCTCATTACCCTACTCTGGTTGACTGGTAATAAATGGAGTTAGTTTTCCCTAAGTTGAGTCTGGTTTGCCCATGACAGTAATTGGTGAATGATGTCTCCTGCCCTTATCTCGACCCACAAGCTCTTTGTTATATTTTCTCTGCCCTGTCCAGCTGAACAGGGGGAGTGATAGAACGGCTTTGGTGGGCACCTGGCATCCAGCCAGGGTCAGCCCACCACAGAACTACACTGAAATTACATTATGTGTCTTTGTAAGTACAAGATTATGTTAAGAATAGTCATAGGTTCTGGTGAAACTATTAAAAGTTGAATAATGGACGAGACAAGATGCTCTTTTTCTGTTCTGAATCACTACTTCTAAAAGCTTTCCCTTTGCTCTCTGTTGTAGTTCAGAGTGTTGCAATAGGGCATCAAAGACCAAACAAAAACACTTACTTGACTTCTCAGGGGAATCTTCCTTCTAGGCTGAGCATTTTCCATGAACTTTTCTGCTCTCTATAATAGAGCTTCTACTGGATATGACTAAGTGACTTGAGTGATACAGAATTATTTTCTTATGGAATAGTGTTAATAAACGTGGATGCACTGCTCTTTGTAAAGCCAAGGAGTGACTACCAACTTTGAAAGAGCAGGCTACTATTGCAAAAACCTTACTACTTAAAAATTCATATCTCCTTATGCCATCCTAACCTACAGTTAGCCTCTTTAGTGGGAGAAAATTATGATGAGGTTGGCAGCCCCTAGGCTACAATTTAAAATTTAAAAAAAACGCAACGAGGGAAAGCAAAGATACTATGGCGGGGTCCCACCCTTTGAATGAAGGGATGAGGGTGCCTGAGCAACAGCAGCCACACAGCAGTAGCCTGGTGAGGACTAGGGAGGGCAGTCAGACCTGGGATTGTCAAGGTGAGTTCATTCCCTGACAGGCCGCCTGCGTGCATCACTAGGAACTGTCTAGAGCTTGGGCCTGGCCTGGGCCCCGCTGTGCTCAAAAGAAATCCACTGGCAGGAGTGGAAGTTCCACTCTGTGAATGGGGAACTTCTCCAGATGATTTGTAGGACAGATGAACAAGGTTCCTGCTTTGAGGTTTATGATGGATATTTAGTATTCTATCATTAAATCTCCTATATTACAAATGAAAAAAGGAATATCATGGTGAAAAATTGGCAAAGGCACAAAATTCTGCTGGCAAGAATTACATTTAACACAGTTAGAAAGAATACTAAGAAAAAAATAAACTTATAACTGGCATTTTCTTTCATTAGCAGTTGAATGAAAGTAGAGGTGAAAGAGCTGTCCTAAACTGGAACTGCAACAGGAAGGTTGAGAGCTAAAGGGACGAAGATGGTCTTCACAGTAGGTTTGTGAAAAAAAATCCTCCTCTTCCCCCTTACCATAACTTCAAAAAAAGCCCAAACCTGTTTCCATATATAAATTTTTTCCATAGTCAATGTATTTCCAGAGCCAAAAGCATCACACCTGTTCGGATGTGCTAATTGCACAGGAGTCTTTCATCAGATAGCACAGAGCGCTTTCTAATATTAGATCACATTGAAACAAGTCTGCTTTTAAGCATTCAATCAATGGATCATGATACACTGATAAATTAAAAACTGCAAGCTAGATTCCCTGATCTCTATGTGCTGCTCAGCCAATTTAAGGCTCTATATCTTAACTGGAAAGATAAACATTCCCTAGAGGCTGGCTGACCTGTGATGGATGGCTCAGGAGTCAAAATATTGCTGTCGATTCCAGTGTAGATCAAATCAGGGAATCGGGGGGCTGTAATCAGATCCCTTGGTAAGTTCTCTCATTTTCTTGCATCAAACAGTTCTCAATTTCATTGCAGATGGACTAGTTTTAGGTTTCTTCTTTTTCAGTCTTAACATAATCTTAGCTTGTTAAATTCTGACAATAGCAGACATCTGAAAAAGTAAAAAAATAATAAATCTGATAAACACTGGAAGTTAGTAACACCACCTTTAATTTTTTCATTTAAAAATAAGATTCTTGGGTCATAGTTGGATAGTACACCATGCAGTTTAAGTCTCAGACATTTTTGCTACTGTCCTCGAGTTTGATTGTTGTTGCAGGAATCCAGTATGGATTGAAACATCTGAAGAAGACAGTCTGTTGTGGTCATCAAACTGTGCATTCCCCTGGCAGCTCCTGTACACGGGCAAATTCATCTGCTTAAGCCCATTGACTGGCTAAGGCACTTGATAGAAACAGCTTTCACTGCAAAACAAGTGTTTTACACTTAGTGGGTGGACAACCACATGAAAACAGCCATCCTGCAGATCAAAAGCAGCGGTCCATGAGAGGGAATCTGGGGACAGAGGATGAGAGAAAGGTAACTCTATTTTTGTCATGAAGGATGGTCACTTTTAATAAAGGACCACTTTTCAATAAAGGACAAGCCTTAGAACCCTGTGCGGAACTGAGAAAATACTGAGAATAAAATCTTTTTCTTTATACTGTGTATTAGTAGTGTTCAATCTTAGAGAACACTGTAAGAAAGGACACAGCTTTTGCCATTATGATCAGTACAATGAGCTCCCTCAGTAAAAGGAGCTTTTCTTTCAATGGAGCAGTGGGAGAACTCCAGTCACGCCGTCATTAAATAGCCTAGAGCAGGAACTAAGTTCACCTTTTGTTTTGTTTTGGGTTTTTTAAAGTACCCTCTTAGATTGGTCTAATTGGGTTCGTAGCCTCTTACAGATGCTGTATTTTTCCTTTAGATGCTATTCTGAGAAAATAAAGTTGCTAATACTTGCCTTTTTTAATAATCATGGCAAGATTTCAGAAAGGTCAGTGCACAAAGCCTACATTTCTTGCTATTAAGCTGGTACTCAGGTACCATTTTAGGAAATTGGTAAGTAAGGAATGTTACATTAAGAAACAAAAGAAAAAAACGTGCCAAATTAATATTCTTTATTCGCATGAAAGTTGAGCTAGCACAGTTTAGGTAAGCATTTAATAATTACCCCAAAAGGCAGGAAGCATGTGTCATTATGCATTGCAAAGAACCCAAAAGGAGGCTGGGCTGGCTCTATCCTATATGTTCTTTGATGTAGGCATATAGCTCTACAGGATTCACATACCTTTCCAGCAAGAACTGCTAAAATGCACCTACTTAAAATGTAAGGCTTTACAGCAAAGTATCTGTTACTGCAGCATATAAAAAAATTATTAACCCAAGACAAGGCTTATTATAGGAATTGTAAGATAGGTAAGGAACTAATTGAACGGAAGAGGGAAATAGATTAGGCTGAAAAGGAATTACTAATGATGTTTTGGAACGGCACCTTATTTAATATTTTCATTACTGACAGTACAGAAAATAAGCATAAACTAATGAAATTTGAACATGTTTGAAACTGGGACAAAGTTGACAGCAATATGAAACAAAGGACTAGCATTTTACACAGGAAGAATTTAGTAAAGTGAAGTCTGAAGCACACCATGAAATAAATAAATATGAAGTCATGTGTTTCAGAACCAAGGTATTTTGCTGAAAACAAGGTGGTCCTCAGGTTAAAAAAAAAAAATGACACAGGAGGAAAAGGTTGGTAACAGCTTCTATTTCCTAGAGTCATAAGCAGTAAGAAAATAATAGTAACAGAACTCCCTACTGCAATACTCTTTTCAAAAAAATGCTAACAGATACAACAGAAAGTGAATTTCCACTGCTAAAGTTTCCTCAGTACTAATGCATGTAATTTCTGCAGCTTTTCTAGAACCACGATGTTGAACTGGACAAATGACCCACTGTTATTAGAGACGACTAAGGATACATCTATGCCAAACAACCTAACCCACTGAAAAAAATCCCAATGATTGCGGAGTAAATTAAAGCTAAAATTACATAGGTTTTTGAAGCCAAGGGCTGTGCCTAGGGTCATGCTCAGACAAGCAGCAATACAGCTACACAGAGCCCAGGACAAAGAAGTCTTATCTGAAGTAGATTAGGCAAGATCTGTGCCTATTTGCAATGGCTTAATGAAACTGAAGAACTGCTGGCTGCCTGCAGAAAGTTTTGCAGCTGTTTCTGAAAGCTGCCCTTGACCAGCTAATTGTCAAGATGTAAGTACTAAGCCATGCTCTTCTGTCTGAAATGGGCAGCTACCACTATAGGTACTCCTAGCACAGACATGGCAGCACACTGGACAATGCTCTTGGTTCACAAGACACTGGAGCAGATCAGCAAATAATAACTACAAGGTAGTGGGAGTGTCTCGTGATTTCACACTGCAGTTGTTATCGTAAGTATTCTTCGCTAAGCATTTATCAAATGAGGTGAAAGATTTTTATCAAAATTAGTCTCTCTGATTTCCTTCTGTAAGTCAGAAGACCTCAAAGCACTTGACAGCAGCAGCACATGTGAGTTTAAATGCAAAGTGAGTTGCAGCTATCATGGGAGTAAACAGCATGTGCAAGGCAGATTTTTTCTTTCCTTGGCAAGTCTGAAAGTCTGTGTGCTTGGATCCATACCTGAAGACATTTATTTGCTAAGGAAGAAGCTTGAGAGCTTCTCCTAGTTTTTCTTTAGCTCATAATTTGAAGCTGTAATAGATGGAAGACTGCTAGACTTTGTTTCCCAGTCAGACAACAGAGCAAAGGAACATTGTCATCAAAAAAGGGACCAAGTTCCTAGAAATAAAGTGAAAACATAGAAGATTACTGCACATAGTTTTAAGCTATTGCTTTCTTCAGTAATATTTATAGTGAATATATATATGCGTGAAGGGGAGAGCTATAGGCATGCCACTTACAGCTACAGGCAGTTGTACATTAACAGTGACTGCCAATGAAAGTTGCTTAAAGGAGTATGTTAGAATGTTGTTATCTTGTTCATATTGCAAGCAAATTTATTAATCAAAGTCAAGCTCAACTTTTTGAAAAAGCTGAACAGATCTCAAAGGTTCTGTCTTCAAATGATGGGAAGTTCTCAGACACACAGTTAGGATAGTGCAGCTGGCTGAATACCAAGATTATTCCATAACAAAAACCAAAGACCAACCCTTCTCCCTCAATAGCACTTCAACAGCACGTTCAATTAGTAAGATGAAACAAATCTGGTTTACAGATTTCTAAAAGATAACTCAGCTTAAGGAACATACTATTTATATCTTCAAAACAGAAGGAAAATGTAAGGATTTAACGTCTTTTGCAAGACTTAGTCTGCAATCAGAGCAGCAAGTAAAACCTAGAACTCTCATGAGATTTTTGCCACAAAGACCCAAGGAGAAAACACTGACAGACCTTGGCTAAAGGAACCCCAAGAACAGCATTATTTGTGTTGCAGAAAGCTAATGTTTTTTTCATCTGCCAGGGCAGTTGAGCTGGACTAGAAATTGAGCTGAAATCTATACACCAGCTGCACGAGTAACCCAAAACGATCTCAACACTCTTGAGAACCACTGGAGTAGCAGCCACCAGGAGGACAAAGGTTTATCTTTACATTTTCTTACCCTTCCTAGCAATATCACCTCAGAGTTCTTCAGAAGAAATCTACCCATTTCTGATGTTGGTATTACCTTCATTTCTTCCGGGCTCAGGTATATTACATCTGTAACAAGTATTCCATGAAAAGTGAAAACTGAAAAAGGAGTATTATACACTGAGGAAAAACAAGGATGTAAATTTGGATTCTCTTCCAATCTAATAATATGAGCAAATACTGAAAGACTGAGAAGCAGAAAAAAGAAACCGTGGTTTACATATTCATTAAGTAATTTGTAAAATCAGAAGACTTAAAAGGTCATTACTGGAACACCTGCCTGTTAACAGATGTAGAAGAATGAAGGCCAAAGAACACAGTTTTTATAAAGATGTTGATAGATAAACAGTTGGCAGATCTACAGATACCTGCTGCAGCAGCATTAGTCTTTTTGGTCAGGCTGCTGTTGTGGATAAGGTAAATCTTCAGGAATTCAGGAATCCATACACGTACTGACTTTCCTGTTGCAAAGCCTAACAGTTGTTTATTAAGAATTTGACTGCTATTAAATATCAACATTCCAGCTAAATAAGCTTTTATCCAGTAGGGAAGTTTTTTACACTAAGGTCAAATATGAATTTGATGTAAAGCAGGATGAAGGTAGTTCATTGCACTTGACAGAGCAGATACTAGAAAAAAATCTTTCCAACTCTTGCCACAGAAAGACAAACAGCACAGTAGGTGCCTGTTAAGATAGATGGGGGTAGAGGACTGTGCACAAATCTTAAGAGCCTGTCTTAATTTGGCTAAATTTCTGGTTTATTTCTGTTTCAGTGCCACTCAGTAATACTGGAGACCGCAATAAGCCATGTGCACAGACACATAGTGAGAATCACTTCACTTAATTGTAGATAACTAAGAGTTAGATACCCAAGTCTAAGCTGGTTGCTGTATGCTACTGTTAGTCTGTGGCTGAATCATTTTCTGGGGATTCCTGTTAGTTCTCCTTCTAAAACAGACAAAAATGTAGCATTATGAGCTGTACTGGGTTTGACTGGGAGAGAGTTACATTTCTTCATAACAGCTGGTAGGGTGCTATGGTTTGGATCTGTGACCAAAACAGTGTTGATTATACAGGGATGTTTTCATTATTGCTGAGCAGCGTTTACCCAGAGCCAAGGCCTTTTCTGCTTCTCCCCCCACCCCACCAGCGAGGAGGCTGGGGGGGCACAAGGAGTTGGGAGGGGACACAGCCGGGACAGCTGACCCCCACTGACCAAAGGGATACCCCAGACCATACGGCGTCATGCTCAGCAATAAAACTGGAGAGGAGGCTGGTGGGGGCCGCTGCTCAGGGACTGGCTGGGCATCGGTCCGTGGGTGCTGAGCAATTGTTTTCATACGCATCACTTGTCTTTCTTGGGTTTTATTTTCCTCTCTCTGTTATTTTTTCTCTCTTTTCCTTATATTACTATTTCTTTTTAATTATTAAACTGCTTTTATTTCAACCAACGAGTTTCTTTCTTGCTTTTAACCTCACAATTCTTTCCCCATCCCACCAAGGGCAGGGGAGCGAGTGAGTAGCTGTGAGGTGCGTAGTTGCTGGCTGGGGTTAAACCATGCCATGAGCTTAGACATCTAATTTACAGATATCTCAGTTAAGGCAAAATAACATTCTGCAATCGGCATTCTATTACTAGTCTTAGGAAAGCATCTGGTTGCATTAAGAAAATTAAATAAGTGGCTTACATGTCTGCATTACCTGCATCATTAGTATTAATTTAAAAAACCAGCTAAATATAAAACAGTTAAACTTACCTATTAATCAAGTATATGTTTAATAGCTAGGGCATTTCCCCTCCAGTGCACTTGTCACTGAATCACACGAATATTCAAGTTGGGAGGAAGCTCAGGAGATCATCTGGTCCAACCCCCAGCTCAAGCAGGGCTAACTTCAAAATTATGACACAATCGTCAGGGCCTCGTCAGTCAAGTTCTGCACATCTCCAAGGACGGATGTTCCACAGCCTTTCGGAGCAACCTGTCCCTGTTCCATTTCCAGATTCAATTCACTCTCATAATGAAAATTTTTTTTCTTACCTACAACAAGAATTTCTCTTGCTGCAAGTTATTTCTGTTGCCTCATATTCTCTTCAAGCGTACCTCTGAGGAGTCTTTTCTTAATCCTCGTCCAGGTAGGTGAAGACAGCAGCAAGATTGCCCTTCTGCACTTGCCTATGCTGATGTACAGGATTAGACCATTACTGGTAGAAGAGCATGTGTCTTTGTTGAACATCATGAGATTTGTTGATCCTGAAGTCCACCTTGTCAGGATCCCATTGAATGGGACAACCCTAACCCTCGGTGTATCAATCATTGCTCCCAAGTTGGTGTCACCTGCCAACAGACTGAGGTTGCATTTCATCCCATCACTCAAGCTTTTAATAAAAATGTTAAATAGTATTGGCAACAGTTATCTGCCCTGAGGAATGCCACTTGTAACCGGCTTTCAGTCTGACTGTGTAGCATCATTATCCTTCAAGTCTGATAGTCCAGCCAGTTGCCCACCCACCTTCTAAGTCCCCCCCCACCCAGTCCATCTCTCTCCAATTTGGCTGTAAGGGTACTTATATAAGCCTGTGTAAAAGTCTTTGCGAAGGAAAGGAAAGATGGAATTCTCTGCTCTCTCTTTTTCCACAAACAGGAGGGAAATCAGGTTGGTTAGGCAGAGTTTGCCCCTGGTGAATTCATGATGGCTATTCTCAATCACCATTTTGTCCTTCACGTGCCTTGAAATTAAATTAACTTCCATAACTTCTAGGACTATGCTCTATAGTATTCCCAGGGACTGAGGTTATGTGCTACCTCATTCTCAAAGTACATAAGACACAATTATTGTTTTAGAAAAACAAAGATACTGATTTTACATCCCCCCCTAAATATGACATTTTAATACAGAATAACCTTTTTACAGATGTTTAAAAAATCTTTACTATTACATGATTTCTATACACACTTTTACACATTTTCCCTGCTTTAAAAGCACAGAATAACTGAAAACAAACTTTAACTATTAAAAAGTTTACGAGAGAATATTTTTTAAAAAACAGTACATCTTCCTTCCTTTAATTTTCATGACAAAAGCTTCTGCGTGGTCAAGGATTCAAAAATTCATCCAAAATTTTCCGACATGATTCATACAGGATTCTGAAATGGCATAAACCAATGCATAATAGGATTAGATATGCTAAATGCTAAATCAATCCTCAACTATTTGATTCTCAGAGTACAGCTACCGTATGATTTCTTTGACCAGTTATTCCATATTAGTTTAAGTATTAAATATGCCTTTATAAATTACTTTTGAAATAGCTGGGGCTTTTTCTTTCAACTTTTCCATTTTTCTGCTTACCGTCTCTAGCTATAGTGTAATCTACAGCAAGCCAGTTTAAATTACTATGTCAATTCAAGCACATTTGCTAATATTTCATCATCTATTTAAAGAACCCACTTGTTTTCTCCACAGCATTCTTACTCTTTTTTTCAAACATAAATAGTCAAATCCTGTACCGATAATTCATAGCAAGGCTACTTTTCATTCTTTTACTTTCTTCCTTTCTCCCCCATTCTTCAGTCTTCATAATTTTTCTCCTTACCTGCAGCAAATTTTTTCCAAGCCTCAGCTTTCTATCTTATCCTTATTAGCAGCTGCCTCCTTCAGCTACATATCCACCCATCTTAATACCTTTCTGACTCTCTTTTGCCTCACATTACTCCCTAAACAATCTCAAAGGTCAGCTCTGAAATTTCCATTTGGCAGGTCCTTTTTATTTTTTTGCATTCCCTGACACAGTCACTCACCTAGCCTTCGTAGTTGAATTCTTGCACAACTTCTTCTAACACTGCTGTAAAATATTCTCAAAAGACCAAAGTGGGCACTTTGGTCTTCTGTCAAAACTTTATTTCACTGTTAAGCACTATAAACTTTATCCTTCACATTACTTTTGTAAAAGAGTCTGTCACCTGTATTTCTCAAGCATTTTTTTCCCCATATTTTTATTATTATAGTCCTAGACCGATGCCCCAGATAAGCAAGGTTAGTCCGACATTAATCATGATGAGTTAGGGCATTCATCATGAGACACTAAGACCTGAAATACAAGAGGCAACTCTGCATTTTCATTGTATTGGACGTTAGGGCTCCTCGAATTCACACCGCCATGGGTGTGTTACATGCTCCTCTTTATAGTGCTGTATCATTTAAGACATGATGGAACTCAACATTCAAAATAAGCTAGTATTATAATGGACTATGAAATTAATGTAATTAGTTAAGTACTGTGGGTTTAGACACAATGCTACTTTGTATAAATTTTATTTTGTTACAATTTAAGGCTAATAAAACAATAGTTCTGTAATGTGGGACCATATTACCTGCCCCATATTGGACAACGAGCTGTCACTCACAGTAACTGCATGCCTTCCCAAACAGACAAATTTAAATCAGTTTTACCAGATACCTTTCTAGTGAACTTCTAGATAGGTGGCAGACAAATCATACACAAAGTTACTTTACAAAACAATTCAAGAATCATTACTTACAGATACAATGAGAGTAGAATAAAGAGTTTGGGCAGGTAGCTAAATGATAACACTAAAGAATTTCTTTCAGCACAGCCATTAGCTACATTTAACTCTAATACCCATATATCAAAATGCTAATTAAAGTAAATACAAAATATTAAGTAAAAGGTATTATTCTATAGCACATTTGTTTTTATAGAGCATGGAACATTCTTCTCTAGCCTCCAACCCACTGCATTGACAGCTTTATTCACATTGTTTTGCTAGGCATAAATAATTGCATTTTATAAACCAAACTAATGTGTGTGCCATTACTCTTGAGGAAATTCTCTCAATGTACAATATGTTGTCCAGAATTTTTAAGTGCACTGAACAGCATTTTTAAAATAATAGACCCATAGGGCCATCTTAAACTGCTAACTCAGCTGAAGAGGGAAGACTAAATTACAGTGAAAAGTTTTGCTTCTAAATTAGTGCAACAATTCCTTGTTTAAGGGCAGCACTTTAATTACTGCACCAGACAGCATTTTTACTTTTTTCTTTCTTTGCTAATATGTAATAGATTACTTCTAAGTCTAAATTTAAGATGCTGGCACAGAATGCCAAGTCTCTAGGGAAATTAAAGAATGTCACTATTTCCTGGTATACCTGGGCATTAAATAAAATAACTCCTCAAGGAGTTATTATGAGGTAATGCATTCAGAAGCAAAAAGTAATAATACTATTAAGTATGAGTTAAAAACCACAGTCATATATTTTAGCATGCATCAGTGCAGCACTGTTTGTTGTAAGATTGTGCTTAAAGTAATGATCAGAGATCTAGCTTGCAGCATACCATAACTAAAATTTTGGGGTTTGGTAAGCAGAGTAGGATGATGGTTTACAATGGTTTACAAAAAACGGCACATTTCAGATTGTATATAATCACAGTTTAGTTATACATTAGCACACTAGTACCAGAGCATGACAAATGGCATGTCGGAAGACACTAGAGGCCCAGCCTGGTCCAACATTCTGTCTGTCTGAGACAAAGTGCAAACACGCTGTAAATTAGTCAGGCAAAAAACCTAGTTGTTGAAGAACTTCTTCCTAACCTTTTTTCAGCATGAATTCTTTCAACCTTCAGGGGAGAGAGAAAAAAACCCCAACATACCTGTACAAATATGAATTGTTCCAAATTCTGCAAAGCTGTGTGATAGCTTCTGAATTTTGTTATCGTATTGCAATTCTGATTCTTGTTAAAAATACTTCCCATCATCATGTTCATATTCTTAATCTTTTAATTTTATCTGCAACTATCTCTTAGTTTTGTATTATACAAAGGTAGCCATTCATATATCACAAAATTAAAACACTATGTATCATCTCACGCTCTTCATCTGCTCCCACTTCTAGGTTGATTCTTCCCTGATCACTGGGCAGAGATCATCATATAGATTCATAAAGCAATTACCTGTGTTCATACTGAAATTTATAGTCAGTAGTGCACTCAAGTGGCAGCAATTATTCATTTTAATGTGCCTATTTATTTAATCATGTTAAGATTTGCTTTAATTTCTCAGCCTTTCCTACTGTCTTGATTAAAAGAAGTGCCAACGGAATCATGATACTCTGCTGCTCACCTTTCTTTTCCAGGTCATTATTATTATTTTTTTAAATGTTCTAGTAGAACACTTGGCAACACAATGTTAAATGATTTAATGGAAAAAACCTGGGTTTTGTTTGATTTTGTTTTAAGCTAGGTCCCAACCAAAAGAAATTTGTTCACAGCTGAGCAACTAATTAAAACGATTTACTCAGAAACCAGAGTCACTCTGAGTTTTAGAAGTTCAATTATGTAGGGACTTTTTTTTAAAAAACAAGATATTTTTTGGTTCTTTATCAATTTTATGTTACATGAGAACAGTGTCCTCTGTGGAAACCACTCAAAGTCTTGACAGCAAAACTTCTGTTTTCTAGTTACTTATGCCAGAAAGGAAATGGAAGTGAAGAGTGCCCTGGTTTTGATTTTTTCCCCCCCTTCTTTTTTTTATAAAAATAAATTTCATTTTTGATAGTACATAACTGATGTGGCTCGTATAATATCATAAAACTTTCTGGTCTAGTTCTTAAGATTATATATCTCTTTCTTTAAAGACAGTTACATAATACCTTTTGGGGTCTGATATAATAGCAGATTTAAATGAATCTATGCATATTTTGTTAGCAGCAACACAGCTACTCTACTGTATTGTCCTGAATATCAGGTGCGGGTTTTTTTCCTGGAAAAATCCAATTTACTTTTTGCACTTCTGAACCAATTCCAAACGGATATTTACTGTGCAGTCCGCTAAAAGTTCTACCACTGCCAGAACACTTAGTGTAGCTGTTGAGCTTCTTGATACAACTCAAGTGCCAACTCTAAGGATCTGAAGTATAATCGGAAAGCGATATAGCCCATGTGGCCTCATTGATAAACTATCTTATTTTTCATACAGTAGCGTCTCATAATTTAGTGTTGGCTTTAAATCAGTGACACCAATTCAGTTATAGCACAGCCGCCAAAGGTCTATGTCTAGTCACTACAAGGCCAGGGAACAACAACATGTCTCAGGCTAGTGATCCACTAGAAGAGCATGCTGTGGAAGTATGCTTAGGTCTGAAGGGCCACGCAAGACACTGTTGAGTAAAATGAAGTGGGTTTGATTTGTTTTGTTTTTTAATTTGTCTACTTTACATCCATTGTTTGACTGAATAGTAGGGATCATCAATTTGAAGAATTAAAGATTGAAAGAGCCTCTGCATGTTCAGGCCACTGTGGTGCATTACTAACTTTCTCAGTATTTTTGGATGCATGTCTATAACCATAGTCTGTTTTCTTCATATTCTATGTTAGTGCTTGCTTTTTAATGTCTACTTTGCATGTTTTCAAATTCCATGCACAGTTCAATAACTAAGCAGAAATCAAATGTTAATAAATTTTTAGACTTAATCAAGTTTGAGACACTTAGGGCTAAAGCATTCATCATGATTGTCTATCTTAAGCAGGTCTGAAATAAATGATTGCAAATACAATGTAGCCAATCACTTTCAAGAAACTTATTCCAAAAGCTCTAGAAGTCAACCAGATATGACACCGAAATCCCAACAAATGGCAAAATAAAATCACCTGTGAAAAGGTCTTAAAGTCATTGTTATGTTCAGTTGAATGTTTACCATCTACATAGGTATGGATTCATACACCTAATAACCAAAATGTGGGAGAAAAATCTTCTAGTAAAAAGAAATAGCAAATAGACTACTTACTTTATTCTACACCTGCTGTTAACAGAACTGAATTTCAGAACTGAATCCTGCAATATACAGGATCAAGTCATAACACATTCAAATTAAACGCAAAAAACCAAACTAAATATGTAAAGACTTCACTCAGAGCAAATGTATCGGCAGTTTAATACTGAGCTGGGCTCAATACCTCACAATTTTTTTACCCACTATTTTAAACCTTGCAATTATTCAGAACGCTCTACCTGTATGATGTAAGTACAAACCACAGCCAATTATTGCAGAGATGGTATAGGAGAGGTTAGTGTTCATTTCCCACACCACATTTACCTTTCAGTACTGCTAGATTCTTCTGTGGCAGCATCCTTGCATGTTAACAGTTTCCTTTGAATGGCAGGTGCAATATCCTTTGGAAGTGAAGTTTTGTGCTTACCTGTTTGAAATAAAATTCTGTTGAAAAGTTCACAAAAATAATGATTTATCAACCCCTCCCCTGCATATTTTCATAGAATATTTTTTAACATAAAAGATAGATTGTTTAATGAAAGAATAGATAGTAGATTAGAGTTGCACTGTCATGGATTAATTACTGTGTATTTCATCAAATCAGAACATAGAGATGAACTCTGCAAGTTAGCAGACAGTAGTATTTTTAAACTCATGACACAAAGATTGAAAGTCCAAAGCTTAACAACACAATTTACAAGTGATATAACCTTAAATCTTGTAGAAAAATGGTAACTTAACAGGATGAGGAAAAGTGCCTGTCGAATTGTATAAGAACTCAGCTTCAAAATGTATCACAAAAAAAGAAAGAAAAAAGATGGGCAAAAATGTATTGACTGACCTTTAATTACAATCACAATGCAAACAGTAGCTGTTAGACTAAAAACTCCTTCAATTTCTTCAGAGAGAATGCATTCCATTAATTCATTTAAAAATGACCTAAGGAAAAAAGGAAAGCAAAAATACATTCTAAATCATGTTTCTTTCAAAACAGAACTGAACAGAACAAGTTTGTGATTATGCTACCCTGCCACTGTAGCTTCGAAGATACCATGCAGGACAAAGCAGTGGTTACTGGGTAATTGAAGACTACATGCTGCTTCTGGAACTGAGAATATCTGAGTTAGCAGAATGGTAAATTTCTTGGAAAGAAAATAAAATGTTTGTACACAGAACAAGCAGCTGTTAAGAGAAATGAAGAGCTTGTGGACTACTTAGGAAAGTCAATCCATGTAAAAACTCCTGGTTCTACTGGAATTTAGCTTGCGTAATTTGTATTGAAATTTCCAACTTCAATTTCTACTGAAGTTTAAAGAAAACATATTATATGACTCCAACGGTTTGGCAGTAACTACTCATGCCCTTAAAACTATTACTACTAGTAGCCTGATTAGAAACTGGAGTTTAATTAACACTTTGGTCTAAAATGGCTATCTCATAAAAATTAAAATAGATGGGCTTCCAATTACAAAACAGTGAAGAACGTTTGTAACTAAATATAGCCCCAAAACACTTCCAAACTACATTTAAATATTGAAAACATGGACAGACAACAGAACCAAAACAACTGTTCATTGTAAAGTCTGAGATAAATACTAACTCAATAAGTATCTTAAGAGACACACTTTTAGCAACAGATGATAGTATTACCAGCAAACTTAGGAGATGTTTTGGGACGTGATATCAAGTTAAGAAAAATGAAACAAGGGAGTCATGGAGGAGGTCTAGCCACCAAACTATTCTGCAATATGGAATAAGGCACAACTACAGAATGAAACCACTAATTGGTCATTACAGTGTAACCCTCATACTCCTCAGAACATAAAACTAAATACTCTGTGAAGAATTAAAGGGGAAACTGAGAACAGTAGATGGTACAATACCTTTTCCTAAAATATTTCAAAATACCTTTGGTAATAATTATTATTTGTTACCAAAACTGAACACCATAAATACCCAGTTCCAACTTCAATTGTTCTTCAGGCTTTTATTGTGCTAAGATATCAAAATGAAATATGCAGTTAAGAAAAGAACCAACCTCCACTAGTGATTCAGTAAATAAGCTTTGTAGAAGCTCAAATATTGCCTCAAGGAGCTGAGAAAGATGAAAGCTCTTAAGTATTATGAAGTTGCTCGTGCATTGCATTAGTTTTATTATATCATTGTGGACTAATCTGACCAAGTATTGATTCCATTTCATATTACTCTTAAATTGCTAACTGATAGTATTCTGATCAGAGTTTTGACTTTATTGTTATCACAGTTTAGGTCAAGAGTGTTTAGGAACACTGTTTAGTTCCATGAAGGAACACTGTAATTTTATTAACCTGTAATAAGACTCTCTGCAGACTCAATGCAGCTGCCTTTCCCCACTTCCCTCTCAACAAGGGTCACATGAGCCTGCAGGCAAAGATAAAATAGAACAGAACAATAAGCTATGTACAAACATATAAGTAAAAGAGATAAGTAATTGGTTCCTACACAGGTAGTTCCCTATTAAAGAAAATGATACTCACACAATTGGTCAGATATTGCCAGGCCACTCAGTATTGCCACTGGTATGGGGACTGAAATTTAGTGCCAGAGATTGACTAATTAATAACTGAAAACATAACAGACCCTGCAGAACCTGGTGCAAGATGATCGTGTGTTCACAGAACAGAAGCTCACATCAGATTCTATAATGTCAAAGGCTTTCACATTGACGTGGAAAGATGATAATTTCTGAGATTGAATGATTTACTACTGGACTCTGATTATGGCCTACCAATACAGATTAATAACAGAAAACAGCCTTAAAAGTAGTCTCAGTCCTGGGGCAATAGTAGAACCAGATGTAAATTATCTCCTGACTTAGATCTTCTTTGCACCAAAAAGATAAATAGTAGAAGATAGATAGACATTTGTCAAAGTACTCTTAGAAACAATCTGGTTTAAACTAGCAGTTTTCTCTGTCAAGAATGGAAAAGATTCTCCTTGACCACTACAAGAAAAAGTTTCAGAGGAATTAATAGAATTTCTGTGTCTCTTTTGAAAAGAGGTGTGTCTGTGTCTCTTTTCAATACAGGTGTGTAAAGAGAACAAGATTTGGATTAGGAAACCTATTGCTGGAGGCTCTGGAGTCCTTTGTTTTGCAAGTTCAACTAGAACTAGAGAAGGATTGAGAAGAAAAAAATCTCATGACAGCACAGACAGGGATATTCAATGCTTGTCAAATGAGGAAGTTAAGAGTTGTGATAAGTCATGGAGAATGACAGGACTTCTAAGGAATACACATTAGCCCCTCGATCATTCAAAATAACTGTGATGTGGATAGTCATGTAAATAAAAATTGAATATGAACAAACTAAGCAAAGGAAGATAATGAAATTTGCTGGTGACAATTTTAGAAGATATTCAGGGTACCCACTAAATATAGCAAATAAAAAAAAAAAAGCTGTTTAAGTCTTAAAAAAAAGGACCTAACCCTACTTTTGGGGGCTTTTTAGGACTCAGATACTTTAAAACTATTTTGAATTTTATAATTTTAATGCAGCTATAGTACATGTCACCTCACTGCAGACGTTTAAATTAAAGGATTAAAGCTATTTCTGGTAAACATTTTACCTCATCCAAATACCTCTATATTGAGGGGACCAATGTTTTTAAGTATCTTCTGAAAGAAGTAAGCCAAGATGTATGATTAAAGAACTCATTTAGATGAACAGCCTTGTAAATAAGAAGCACTCTTAGAAGCAGTTAAAAAAATGGAACCAACCCCCGCCAATCAATACCTACAAGCAATATATCAAGAGAAAGGGATTATGAAGTAGTGCAGGTAAATTTAGTAAGCATTTAGTTCCTCAAAATTTAGAAATTCAAAATTTATTGACAATGTATAAGCTGTTCTATCTTAGCAACAACCTTGGACAAATTAATGTAGAAACATTTACCTGACAACATTAACTGACTTCATAATTGTGGCCATTAAACTGCTTGAAAGAGGAGGAAGGTCTGAAATAGTCTTTGGTATAGTTAAGTCTTTTTCACTGGAAGCCTAAAACAGAAAAAGGTCAACAACTGTTGTAAATCATGAAATATACGTATACAGAAAACATGAAAGCAAACCTGTATTTCAATAATTACACTAAGACCTATCGTTAAATAATTACAAGAAACATTCACATGTGTTCTTTGAACCGCCTTAATCCAATTGTCCAATAAACAAACCAAATTTAAATTAGAAAGGCTAAAACTAAAACAAATAAACAGTATTTGTAACAAGGCAAATATTCTCCACAATTGTTCTGAATAGTAGTTTCATTTAACTACATTGTTGGTCATTATTTATAAAGGGACAGCCTACTAAACACAAATGAATAACCTTTGTGTCTCCAAGTTTAAGTGTGCATACATAATTTCTAAAAATAACTTAGGTTATTAGTTGATTTCCTGTATCAGTTCTTTTTGGTATCAAGTTCTGAATAGCACGGCAAGTATTTAGTTAGAACTGAATTTTGATTTACTAGTACAATAACCTGGGGGCAGGGAAAACCCTAGCTCAGATGACTTACTGCAATGAACATTCATAATCTATGAGCATGAATCTGCAGTATCATTCAAGTCTATAAACTTTTACTCTGCAGCATCTGTAAAGAGAATGCTCTCATCCCACAGCCCCTCAGCTGATACATTAGTATTTGCAGGTGAATCTCTGGTATTGTTTCAGTTCCTTCTGTAACACAGAATCTTAGAAGCAGCTCTGCTGTACTCAGTACTTTCTGGCAACTGTTTATTGCTCTGTTTCTAACATATTCAGCAACCACAGTAAGAGTACAGCCTCTGTTAAAGAACCTCTGCTCATCCTCATTAGTTCTCAAAGCTTCCAATCTTACTAGCCATACTAGCTTCTAACGCTACATGCATTTGGAACATGCATTGGGAATGTTACCCTTCTCCTTCAAGGACAGTAATGGTTCCTTGGACTTTTAGCACATAAAAACCCCTGTCTATATATTCTCTTCATTATTAGAGTTTCGTTCTTTATTTTCCAAAGAAACTCAGATCTGATATTTGGAAATCCTCTAGACAAAAAACAGAGGAACCAAAAAATAAAGATGCAGTATGAGAACTGGATCTGTATTGAAGCAGAGAAAGAATAAGTGATCAGTGCCAAGCAAGACATCAAACTGCTTTGGAACAGGATTACAGAACCTTAAGGGACAGTTCCAAGAACAGGGAACTGGAATCTTTCAGTGATCAGAGGTTCACTTCTTAAGTTCCCTAATATTGTGTGAGATGAAGTGAAGTAGGTTTAGAACAACATTTTCCTCCTCCTTTCCCTGAGCTTTTATTGCTGAGCACAGCATCATATGGTATGGAACATGCCTTCGGTCTGTTTGGGTCAACTGCCTCAGCTGTGTTGTTCCCTCTCAACCTCTTGCCCACCTGCAGCCTGCTTATTTTTTTTTAGGGCAGGGGGTGAAGGGAAGAGAGAAAGCCTTGACACTCTGCAAGCACTGTTCAGCAACAGCCAAAACTAACTGGTGTGTCCTCAACCCTGTTTTAGCCACAAATGCAAACCACAGCACCATAGGGACTGCTGTGAAGAAAGTTAACTCCTTCCCAGCCAGAGCCAGTACAAAAACACATAGAGAGAATATCTCAAAACCCATGTTCATCTCCAACACTAATTTCTAAATTCTTCTGTCAGAGGCAGATAGTGAACTAATTATCAGGACAACTTGTTTCTTACATGGCTGTATGCATAAATCTGAGAGATGCACCATAATATGAAATTAGGGCAAATAAAATTGCCTGTTTGTTCCATGCCAACAGACAGAAAATCTTCACCCGCAGTACAAAGATCACACTTTCTGAACATAGCTCTGTTGTTCCAACATAACGTTTAAAAAGCAGTAAGTGTAAAAAAAAAAAAAAGTTGTCAGCATTAACTTTACCTTCTGTAGCACACAAATTATCTCTGCTACTATTGCACCAAGGAGAGTAGAGAGTACACCCTGGTGAACTACTGGGCAAGATGAACGCCAGCACTGGACTGCATGTATGAATTCTTCAAGAGGCATTTGAATAGAGTGAATCAACTAAAACCAAAGAAAAAACAGATCAGTTTTTTCAGATTGCTTGAGTATAATTGAAATATTTCAGCAAGCTTCTCTGTGTAGAAGTGCAGATCACATCTTGAAAGCTATTGAGGTATTCTAGTCACCTGGGATCAGAGGGGCAATCAGCAACATGTTTTGGAAGTCTCATAAATTTGAAAGAAACAAACAAAATGACAGTTGTAACAAAAAAGAATTGAATGTTTTTCAGAAGTCCTGAAAAGCAGACCATCAAATTTTCCAGAGTGATCCACCCATCTCACTACTGTCTAGTCTCTGCTATACAAGAAGCGAACTTTTCCGTGAAGACAGGAGGTTTCGAAGAACTTCAGCACATCATACATATTTTGAAACTGATATAATTCAGGCAGAAAGAAGTAAAATAACGACAATTCCTCCTCCCTCTCAAGGTCATAATATATATATATATAAAATAGAATTCCTTGCTCTGGATTGAGAAAGTTCATTTAATTGTGGATAAGGTTAATAACCTATGAGTACTAGCGTAGTTCAGGATCACTGGTAACAGAATGTATTGTTCTCCAATTTACTAGTTTTTCTGTCATGACGAGACCAACGATGTAATAAAAAAAAACAAGACCAACAATGTGTAAAAAAAAAAAGGTAACGAGGAAACTTAGAAAATTCAACTGAAAATTTAATCAGATGTCGACTCAAATAACAACCTCAAAGTGTCTAAGTAGAACACGTTTGCGTAAAAAGTACAGATTCATCTACACATTAGGTAGTAATTTCAAGTGTAATATGATACCTGAATCCCTTCTTCCTGCTCTTTCTTCAGTCTACGTGCCACACATTCTAAAACTTTCTGGAAGGCTGTCTGTACGCCATGGAAAAGATTTGCCACTTCATCTGTCTCAGTATTCTGAGATAAAGAAGCTTCAATAATTTCTTTTAGAGCATACAGTAACAGTGGAGCACAAAAGCCGCCTCGCTCTAGAGAAAGAGATAAATACCATAATATAAAAATTGTAATGAGATTTTCTTCAGGTACAAGCTTAGAATGAAACTCAGTTATATACCTTAAGTAGCTATAGTTTACAAGTGTAGACAAAATATTTAGTTTCTGAACATCCTTAGCTGAAATTTTCATACAGTTCAATCAATATTTTAAGTCCAGTGTTCCTGTTGCAGATTTCTTCAGGAATTGAGCTCTAGTTCTGTCTGTACTGTATATTTTCCAAATGTGAGCCAAATTTAAATAGTGCTACAATGTTGTCTCCTAAGCCATACTGATACATATAAATATATCAATACACATATATCACTTTACAGATATATTAAACCCACTATATATATATAAACCCCTGAATTATATAGCAATAACTGGAATCTAAGAGCAAGGAAGAAACATTAGTTATCAACGCTGACACAGTTCGGGGTTGGTTCTCTTCTTGTTTTCAGTTTTCTGAAGAGCTGCCATGACTTTTGACCATATTATTTGTACTAGCTAGTATAAGCTGTAAACAATATTTTTTTTGAGAAACAGACTCCAAAATGCTAAAAGCAACAGTTCTGCTAATATAAGAAAATTCAGCTAAGTATATATGGAGATGTTGTTAGTACAAAATATCATACCTGTTTGTATAACTGAAAGAGCAATATCTAAAAGGTGTGCTTGAAATGTGAGATTTCCAAGGCTAACCATTATGACATCCTTACATACTGTCAGGTAGGCCTAGAAAAGAGATGAAAAAGTATATGAGAAACAAAATTTATATAAAGTAACTGTTCTGTAAAACCTAAAAATAATAAACCCATGCAATCTTAGCAAAGTTGCTCTGAAAGCATCTACTTGGAGTTACTCAGTTTGCAATCTTTGAAAAGCAGGAGTTCCATACAGTTCTCCAGATGCTTCCATTGCCCTTGCCTCCAGTCAACACAGTTGCTCAAAAGGCAGTAAATCCTCTATCTTTTTTACTCAGGCTTAGAGCAGAGGCATTGATACTTGACATTTACAGAGGCAGAATATGACATCTCTACCTATCTTGAATAGCAAAATTAAAAGCAGCATAGAAAAAGAGCTTTTCCCTACAGAGACACACACATTACATACTAAACAGATTATAATACTAATGTATAGACAGAGTAGTGTTGAGAATTTTTAACCAGTCTATGTATAAATGAGCTGGGTTGTTCAAGGACACCAACTGTGACTAAAGTTAGTCCAAATCTTTCCCTTGACCAAAATCTGAAAGGACCCATAGCTCAGTGCTAAAATCCACCTTGGCTTAAGTGATATGTCAGGGGAATGTAACAGAAAACAATTCAAAACTAGCTAAGAACTGCACACATTATGTAATCAAATGCTTTCTGTGAAGGGCAAATAAAGATAAGGGGTTACAGACACTGTCAGTGATGACACTAGGGTTTGTGTCAGAGGGCCTATCAGCCCCACTCAACAAATCAGTGGCCTAAAGAGAACGGCCCCTCAGTGAATCCCTGTCCATAACAGTAAGTGAAAATTGAGTAACAGAGCAAGCAGAGAAGGAAGGGTGAATTGGGAAAGAATGCAATATGTCATGGTGAAAGTGATAGAGAAATGTAAGTGGAAAAAGAAGAGACACCCCAGCCCCCTCTCATATACAACAGTATTAAAGAAGCAGCTGTAATTATTGTATATTATATGGATATTTTGAGACAAACTAGGTCTGCTTTTTATGCCAGCATTGTTACCAAATATAGACTCCAAACAATTAAAAAGCACAATCAATACCTCATTCCAATCAAAAACAGTATACATGATGAGAAGCAGATAGGAGCTGCTTAACAAGCATGTGGCTTATTACAGGAGATGCAAGAGGCCTGGGTTCTCTTCTTGACTTCCAGACAAGTCACATCAGTCTTTACACCTCAGTTTCTTCTCTGGAAATAATGATGCAAATGGACTTCAAGATCTACTAGTAAAAATCATTGTGTTTCATTATTGGCTAGTTCAAGTAATATGTCAGATGGGTTTACAGTGACAACTGCCTATCTCATTGCTTATCAGTAAAGTTTCAATTTCATTTTGTATTCAAACCTAGGAAATTGATCATAAACATTCTGGTAATGCTGGTAAAGATTCCCTATTTTGTGTCTTGTCTTTCTATAAGGTTCAGTTCTGTGCCTCCAAACTTTTGAAAAATAGCCACAAAAGAGTTACGATATGGATACTAAATTTTTCATTCGGAGACAAGAGACAGTAGCATATAAAACACACAAGAAACCTGTACCAGGAACAACTACAACACTTGTTTGAGTTTACTATCCCTTTATATATTTCAAAAAGCCATTTGGCTGCAGCAGTGGGATCTAATACAAGACTGATCTCCTCTTTATTAAAATAATTTCCAGGTAACTCACACCATACCTCTCTGCTGACTTCCAAAGATACGTTCGGTGGGACCTAGCGCTAGAATGAAGCATACTGAATTCCTCAGAACGTAATTTTTTTTCTTTTGGGAAAGGAGGAATGAAAGAAAGAAAGGAAGGAAGGAAGGAAGCAAGCAAACGTGATTAGATCTAAATCCTCTCTCATAATCACACCACCTTCCTGGTCCTCTAAGTCATCCTCTATTGTGCTATTCAAAATAATATATGCAGCTGCAGTGATTTTGTCATTTCCAGGACCTTCTACGCTACAGAAGAACAGGCTATTAAGTGCTAGCATACCATGCAACTACACCCTTGTTTTCAGCAACTAATTTTCTTCTCCTTTTCAGAACTGAGATTCAGTGACAATCTTAACTCTATGTTAATGCACTTTTCATAAAACAGCATAAACATTACCTTTACTTAATATAGGGGATGAGGGACCGAGAACAAGAATTACTTGTTAGAAACCTAAAGTTTGGGACACCCAGGTTTCATTGCCTGCTGTGCTAGAAATTTCTTGAGTGGGTATTTTCACAAGTGTGAAACATGAAACATGTTCCATCCTCACTTCAACAGATATGATGAGAATATATGATATGGTCTGTTAAGTGAAAAAAGTCTAGATAAGAACAAGGTATTGTTGACTCCAGCTATTTAATTTAATTGCTAGGGTATGTGCAATTATATTTATATATTTTTTATTTATATAATATAAAGGTGATAACTAAACTCAAAGCAATTAAAAAAAAAAAAGTGTGTGATTTTAAGCAATCAAAGGAAGAGCAAAAGAACAAAACTGTAACCTCAGAACAATCAGGACTGTGTTTCATTAGCTCATTCACTTGTTGGGCTCCAAAAACACCAGTGCACTGTTTGTCAGTATACGATTACTACATGTATGGCTTTTAAGATTAGCAGCAGTTTGATTTATGTTATAAGAGACCTCTAACCTGGATAATTAATTCAGAAACAATATTGTGTTTTGAAATGCCATCCTCTTGATCACTTGCTAGTATAAAAGGTACAACTTGACTTTCTATCCAAGCACCTGTCTCCTTCAGAAGTGAGAGGTAATCTTTTCCTTCTTCAGAAAACTGGGGAAAAAAAAAAAAATAGAAGTTTACCAATTGTCTTCCAGTTCTTTTGGAATTTCCTTATACTGTCAACTGTAACTCCAGCTTATACCGAAAAGGTATAAACATACCTTGTTCTGAAAATGAATACTCAACCGGCAATAGAGGCTGAAGGCTCTTAGGCCAGTTGCTTGATTGCAGCTACCAGAACCTGCATCAGTTGCTTTCAGAATTGAGCCAAGAACCTCCTAAAATATCAAGGTTTACAGTTATATTTTCCAGAAAATCCTTTGAAATGTTTCTTTTCTTAACAGCTTTAAACAAAAGTTTAAGAAAACCCAAACACACACAAAAAATCCCAACCCCCCAAAAAACAACGGGCGCACTTTCATTTACTTTCATTTTGCAATGCCATAACTGATTTTCAGACTATCCCTTATATGTACATTCCAAGAGTCAGGTGCCTTAAAAATGCTCAACACTAGATCACAAAAATTTTGACATACCTAAAAATGACAAGCTGGTTAAAATCTGCCATCTATAAACAATTCTAAACTAATACAATTCTAGTTTAGAATATTTGTTTGAAGTACAAATCAAAAGGAAGACCTTTTTATAGAGGGGAAGAGGGGATCATAAATCTTATTTATTTATTCTTGCAGGCCTTTAATTAGACTCAGGCAATGTATGATGTTAAGCACTCTTTTATAAACAGTGTTTATGGTAAGGAGAATATTACCTTTGCAGCACTGAGAATTTTCAAAAGCTTCTTCAGTTTCTTTTCAGGAACAGAGAGTAGGCAACTACGATTAACAGGATGAGTCAATAAATATTCAATGTAATCAATTGCTAATTCTGGCTTCGATTCATGTGTTACATGGATACGTACTCGTCGTTTAGATGTTTTAATACTCTAAATAAGAAAGCACAAAACCAGCACAATACTGTTAGTATCTTACTTCACAACTAATTCCAAAGCAGAATAATATAGCATTAAAGAGGCTGCTTCTAGTAAAAAAAAAAGAAAAAAAGCATGATGCCTTTATGTAACCTAGCAATTTCTTAATTCTTTGACATATATGCATATGCACACCTTTCTTGCAGTTAGCGTGTCAGACAACCAATCACAGGCTAATTCCAAAACATGTCCTACTTGACCCCAGCGACACATGCAGTCTATCAGGGGAGAATATTTGCTTTGGTCAGCTCCATTGTCAATATTTCTGAGTCTGGAGATCACACCACAGCTTAAAAGAAAACAGACAAACAAACAAAAAATGATGCATGAGCTTTACATTCGTAAGTGCAGAAATAATTCAAAGAAAAGCAACCAGTATAATATAAAAAAAGATTCACCAATGGCTCAAAGACATATTTGCACCTCACAAATTTTACTAACTTATCGAATTTGTTTAGTGGATTAATTTATCCAAATGGGCATTTAATACATCAAGTTGTGAAAAATTAACAAATACAGTCAACAAGAGATTTCTTGTCATTCATATGTTGGATTTAAAAATAGTACCTGAATGTAGGAATAGCAGCAGGGGGCATAAAGGATGCCAGAATAACCAATGGAGTCATGCAACGCTCATCCTAGGATAAAAAACAGTACACTATATGATGTACATGTATAGGCACACACATGCACACAAAACTAAAGAGAGTACTGAAAAAGTATGATTAAATTATCTCAATTAAGGATTTCCCTTTTTTCACTAGAAATGGAATGGAAGAAGCTCATAAAAACATGTGGCTTGCAATCTGAAACTCCTGATTTCTATTCTCAGAGGTCAATTATCAATTATCTTATCATTCAGCTTTCTGACAAACTGTCAGAACAACTATCTTGAATAATTATGGCTCCATTAGATTAATAACCATTGCAAAAGAAATACAGCTCTAGCTTACTTTTTTTTTTCTAGTAATGGCTAATATTTAATTGCATAATCATGACACCATCTAACTCCTCTCAAGTAACTAGTGCATTCACATTATAAATTTATAAAAAAGACTCTGAAGGAAAGGATGCTTATATAACAATGGTGATGTAAAATGCACTGGAAGTCGTTACAACACATCATAATACAAGGTCTAGACCATGACATAGTCTCACTCGGGTTATACAGAAACCAATCTATGTGAAAGACTCTTCAAAAATAGTATATCTGTATGTCCAAGCTTCATGAATGCAATCAAATGAAATTATTACCCAAGACATTTGAAGATCTAAAACCTTTTAAAGATGATTTTAAAAAGAACATTTCAAAATATATTTGTAGCTTTTCAGGAAAGAAACATGCTGCTTCAATCTGTAGTCTTTTAGAAACTAAGCCTCTGATGACAGGTCTTTTTAGATCCAAGCTGCTGCTTACTCACTGATATTCCTACAGTGAGTAAGCAGCTTGGATCTAAAAAGACCTGTCAAAGCTGGATACCTTGCTTGCTCACCAGAACCTTTCAGGAGGGATGTTACATCCTCTACTAAAAAAGATTTGGAATGTCTTTGACAACTTCCAAATGCTATCAGGGTAGAAAGACCATTTGGTCTATCTGTGCTGCAGAATATTATGTAACAATGAATTGCTTTCCACTCCCTGATTATCTAAAGCAACTTGAATGTTCTTAAGTATAACAGCCAGCATAACTCAGTATACCTCAGCATAAAAACCATAAACAAAAAGACGTCCAGTAGATAATCTTTCCAAATGCACTGCAGGGTGCAGCAGATACTATTAGCCACTATCAAAAGATAACAACCTGTAGAATAACACTAGAACAATTAAAAAGATCAAGGAGACTGAAAACATGAAAATGACTGATTTTAATTAATTGTTTGTATCAAACCCAAACAATAAATAAGTGTATCAAAAGATTGTTAGAGTAGAATCAACCTAGCAGAAATCAATCACAAGTGAAAAAGGAGCTTCAGCTGCTTCAGCTGACTGTTCCAGCAGCTGGATGACAATAAGAAGTGGTGGTGGTGGTAGAGTTTGGGGAGAGCAGGTAGAAAAACATGTGGACTGTCACATACACTGAGTATTTATGCTGCAATGGTACATTTTCAGTTACTGATTTCCAGAAGTTCCAAAAACATGCAAAAGAACAGAATCCCACAAAAACATTAGGAGAGCAATTTATTGTATAAGTATTTCTATGTTGACTATTTAGATAACGGTTCATCAGTCAGATATTGCAGTTGGAGAATAGCTTCTACCCATTTGTGGCATTCCAAGAAACTTGCTATTGTTCATGGTTTATAGCAACAATGAAAAGGAGTACTTAATGCCATGAAAATAGATAAAAGACGTAACACATGAAAGCATCTGAAGAAATACTAGGCACTTACAGGAAAATCTAGGCTTTCTTTACCTTAAATACTTTAAAATATTCAGGAAGTACAGAAGCAAATTTTCTGATAGCATAATCTTTGGCATCTTCATTGTGATCTAGTGCTTTGTGGATACTTCTCCAGAGAATTACAGTAATCTCCAATAAACTTGCCATGCTGGCTACATCATTTATTGACAACACATTATTCAACACCTGAAATACAAACACTTAGATGATATTACCTATTATATCCTCAAATATAAATTTAGGTTAAAATAAGGTTTAAAAAACCCCAGAAAAATCCTTCTATTCTTTTCACAAAGGCATAATGTTTGTTGTAGGACATGAATTCTATGATTCAGTCTTACTCTACATATATAACTTGAGTCATCTTGTGACATTAATTTTTTGAATAATTTAATTGCAAAACCAAACCAATTTATAATTAGTACTAGAATTATGGAAGTATTCATTTAAAATATGTTTCATATTCCTTCTATCTTATTCTAGCTACTTCACTAAATTTCTGCTATTGCAGGGCATGAAAACACCGTAATGGCAGTTCTCCCCTTCTAATTCCACAGATGCCCAAATGCTTTCCTTTAGATTTCTGTCGTATCATTAACTGCCTATGTCTCCAATTAAGCACCACAGAAAAAAAGTTAGCAGAGCTTATCATAAAGTGGACTTTCTTACACTTGTATTCTCCTTTTCACTTTCATCATCATCGTCATCATGATCACCGTCACTATCATGAAGACTCTCTTTCATTGCCTTCTGGATGCAGGCATTCAAGCAGCGCCGAATAGTAAGCATCAATTTAGCTACATTTAAATATAATAAGAATAAATTAGACATTTACTAATTTTTTAAGAATGTTGCTAGTAAATACTTCTAAGTGTAATGCTGGAAAGCCAGTCTGAGAAAGCAGGCAACAGAACCAGAAATAACTAGGAAAAAAATAAAAAATTTCCTGGTAAAAGGAAATGGAAAAAATGTGAAAATGTTTTATATTCTCAAGTATGAAGAAGAAACTGCAACGTTATCATCAGGCTCTATAATTCTATTGTTAAAAAAGTCTACTAAAAAAACCAAACCACAACCACCACCTTATCAAATCAGGATCAGAGGAAGATCCCACAATGCCTGCATTCATCTGGCATAGCTATTAATTTAATGACCTATGTTCAATAATACATCCCCTACAATGTCAATTCCAATTATTTATAAAAGATGTAGTAGCCTAACCATTGCACTCCTTAATGAGGAGCTCATCTCTAGATAAAAGTGAAAGGATTATGTCCACTCTGGTGAAAGTATGACTACAGTCAGTATGTATGAAATGCACAGTCAGGAAGCATGAAATACACTAGCACATGTTATTTCAAAACTACCTTACCAAGGTAATCAGTCACAGGGCAACACCCTGGACATTTTACCCAAGTCACTCCATGCTAACTACTTCATTTTTACAGTATCAGAACACCCCTGAAACAGAATTTTCCTGATTTAGCTTGGTTCAGTAGCACATTTATAAAAAGCAGCTATACTCTGTGCAGCACATACCCTTTTCACTGAAAGTTTCTGAAGCTTTTAATAGGAAGGAAGGCTTTTTAGATTTTCTTTGAGCAACTTGAAAATACTACTGATCCACAAATCCCAGATAATCAGATTATCAGACATAAATGTTTTTCACCTTCTATAGAATCTTCCACATAAAGATCTCAAATCACTTGAGGTACCAGGGTATTTTATTTCACTATTTCTGCATGATAAATAAATATCAACTCAGATAGTTTTAAGGTACATGTGAGGAGAAAGCGGAAAAGAGAGACCAGATAACAACACTGGCTAGAAAGTATAGTACAGCATTGAAAAGCAGAAATGAAAAGCTTTGGTCTCTTCATTGCTGAAAAAGCTTATGACTCTTGTCAGCAGGGTTCATTGCTGGTGTCAAGAATTTCAAAAACTACAAGCTAATGTTATACTAAAAACAAAAGATCTAGCAACAAAGTACCACTGTGAGAGAAAAAATTTAAAGAGCAGTTACATGGTGTGATATCAGTATTTCCAAAGATTCATAAGGTTTTGTACCTTACCTATATTGGTGGGGGCAGTATATTCATAAGCATATTGATAGAACTTTCTAGCTGCTGCTGAATTCATCTGGATTAGAGTAACACAGCGCTCGCACCACACATCCTCAGGTTGGTCAATGGGAATGAAAGAGTTGAATAGGAGATTCACTATGCGTCGTGACACAGGCCGTGAATCAACTTCAAGCCGACTCAGAAGATGCTCCATGGGACAGATTTTCCAGAACTTTTTAAAGCAAGAAAAAGGTAATAAAGGAGTTAAGAAAAAGAGGGAAAACCAATCATCTTTATTAACTGTTGTCCATATCAAAAGTCTCAAGAAATGTAAATAGCATTTACTAGCAAAGCATGAGCATTTTTAATTTTTACCAAAATACCAGCATTTACTTGAGCATGCATATTGCTGCAACAATGCTACTTTACTGTTCTGACACACCTCTAAATCTCCCAGTATCTCTGACAGATTGCTAAAATTCTAGTTCAAGCAATTCCAGCTCAATATACCTGCAATGCTAATGCAATTCCATAGATATAGGGAAGAATTATTTATTCTACAAGGATTATCACCACAAAACAATTATTTGTCATTTTGTGCTATGTTTCATATTCTCATCATAGGACAAAGTAAGACCAAGCTACCTACAAGTATGGTATACATCCTAAAAACTTGTATAGAACAAGATCCTTTCAAAACCATCCCAAACCATAAATGCATTCCATCATTAGCAGAGCTCTAGCTTATTTGAACACAGTAATTGAAGGCTATTTTATTCAGAAAGAACAAACAGCTTGTTATGCCAGCAGTAATTCTACTCACATTAGTAATTTTTGTGAGAAGATCTTGAATTAATTATGCCATGCACTTTCAGATTAAAAAAAAAAACAAACCAAAACCCCAAAAATAGGGTTTCTTGGCATTGAAAAATGTTATTCTATTCTTGAGTAGAAATATTTGCAGCAGCTAATTACCCCGTAATTTCAAACTATGGGCATCCCTACTAGAATTATCATAAAAAGAGGGTCCTTGGAGTAAGCATTAAAGTAATCCGAGGATTTACCAGAGATACATATTACAGTTTTTAAATAAATAGGAAGTTACTGACAAAAACATCTAACATTTACTAAGATTATGTTTTTTCTTTTATGTAACCTGATCGTTCCTTTAGAAGATCAAAATCTTTTACTACATAAAATCAAAGCACAGAGTGGAGTGAAGGTATCATTATGCCTCCCATTTAGCTTGTCTTCTGAGCATATTTTGGGGAATTTGGAAGGTACTTAGGCAGTGTAATATCAATATATGTCTTTGAGGTCCTGTCATCAAAGCTGGAATGCACACATTTGGGAAGTTGGTAATTCTTATGTTAGGGATAGATGTGTTCCTTGAGCACTGAAGCCTTAACAATCTGACAAACCAAGTATTTACTTAATTCTCTGCTGAACAGCAGAGATACATACCTCTGACTCCACATAGTGTACATGCCTAGTACAAGATAAGCATGTCCTAATAATTAGGCTTAGCAAGAGACAAAAACATGATTAAAATAAAATATAAAGTTGAAATTAGTAAACCATTAACAGCACAGAGTGGAGAAAGAGCTCAAGGATGCTATAATGCCTAAGGCTGCACAGTATCACCCTAAATAAGGGTACACAGCAGAACACAAAGTTCATTCAAAATCACTATTAAAAAATACCAAAATCCCAAGGACGTGCCCACAAAAGACAAATAGAAATTGTAAAAATAGGTGAATAAAAGTAAAAAAGCAATTTGGTAAAGGCATTAAGCATTTAGAAGGCAAGAGAGTCCTGATTTGAGCTAGCCAGCTGGAAGGAAGTGTGGCTCTACCTACTGCTCTGCCCTAGCATGGCCACGAGAGGGCAGGGAAGACAGAAACATGCTGAGAAAAATATCTGCTGAGTGCTTGTGATACCAGCAGCCACTGAGAAAAAGCTGGCGAGCACAGAGCAGCCACCAGACCTACTAATCATCCCAAACTAGTAAAAAATGTGGGGGAAAAGGAGAAGACTGTACTTGGCTCAACTAAAAAGCAAACTTTCCAGCATGCCTATAAAATCTCCAGACACAGTACTTGCTATCTCCTATGGTTAATTTTTCCATGAAGAACAGCTATGGAAAGGCTGAAAGCTCACCAGGACTAGTCGCAATTTCTTTCTTTATCTATTTTTAAAGATTGTTCATGGACACCATGATTTCAGTAGAGTTCACAAAATCACTGGAAAGAAGTACTTCTATACTACTACCTTTAAAATGGACAGAAGTGACTGACAGCAACAGAATCCACAAGTCTTAGAATAAACTCACTTATATGCTTAAGTATATGAAGAAGGGAAAACCTGAAATTAAGAGTATTACCACATTAAGCATGTATTTTTTTCCTTTTAGGAATAGTGCAGTAGTTTCAAAATGTACTTTTTTTTTTTTTTAATAAATGCCTTGATTTTATCTCCTTCTTGCTACTTATCATGTCACTTATCCTACCTTAGCAGCCTTGGTAGCCTTAATTTTCAGCAGCATATCAACAAAAGCCACTCGCACTTTCTCTGAATTGTCATGAAGACTGTGTTTGACTGCAGGCAGGAGCTGTTCCAGTAATGGATGACTTAGTTTGTTATCCAAAATTATTGGTAGACACTGCAAGAAAAAAAAAGTTTATGCTAAAAAAAAATAATTAAAGAGTAGATGTGAAAAAAGATGTAGCTAAACATTGATGAACAGGACCATGACACTTCTAAGGTGAAATTACGTAGGAACAGAGACTGTGCATGCATATTTTTCTTGTAATACTCTTTAGTGGAAATTGCTACAGTTATTTCAAATGTCCAGTGAACTGTGTTCAGTGAACTCATTTCAGCTGAAGCAGCCTCAGATCTACACTGAGGCCACAGTCTTGCCTTCTACCTGAGGGAACAGCATCAAGTACTTCTTTGTGGTAGCAATACTAGCTCCCTAAACTGCTGATTTCAGATTAAAAATAAGTCTTTTTTAAAATCAGTTATTTTTAAATCAGCACTTTTAGCTTATCCAGTATAGACCCACATGGAGCTGTAGTGGAGCAAGTGAGTATCAACATGAAGATAGCTCCAACTTAAGGCTGAGTTGACACATACATAAAATTTTTAAGTGAAAATACATCTTAGGGAGTTCATTTTTGTCCAAACTATCAGTTATCTACCAGATGCCAGAAAGATGCAGATGAACTAATCCTAACATACTGAAAAATGCACAGGAAGCTGTCATTCCCAGAGAAACAGTATGTAATTATATTCATCCAAACCTCAGAAACACAAGATGGGGTACAAAATCATAACATAATTGTGCATGTCTTGGGATGGTGTAAAACCAGTAACACAGAAACATACTGGAACCTGCCTGCATACCTTTTCAAGTCTAAGCATAATTTCTAACAGTTAAAATAACTAAATTATCAGGTCCAAACAATGTATATAAGACTGGAAATGCAAAGTGGTTGAGAGTCACAAAGCCAAACAGTCACTAGTGCACGGCTTTTATACAACGTGTACAAAACTTGCATGTGTTAGGAACTTTATTGCCTAAGTCATTTGCAGAATAAGTAATTTCCTTCACTTAAAGTGGCCTATACTAGAAACCTGTGCATCAAGTAAAATGTAAAAATGGCAATCATGATTTAAAATTTAGAAAAAAAGATTTACTTTAAAAACAGAGCATCGAACATCAGCAGATGTTATATCACATGTCAGCTCTCCAATTAGTTTTTTTAAAAAATCAGCAAGAAGTGTTGGAGGAATCATCTCCCAGTATTTGGAAGTTATCTGAGTAACTCCGAGTATCCCTGTAGAGCGGACAACTGGATGAGGGTCTTCTAAGAGACTCTAAACCAAACAGAAGAATAATGTGAGTATATGTATTATTGTGACTTTACTGCTCTTTGACATTAACCTATCATAAACAAATAGCATTCCATTATCTTTTAATCATTATGCAAATTGTCATACTATAAAAGAACTGTAACAATAATATTCCCTCAAAACATTTTATTATGAAGCAAACTAGGAAATTTAAATCTGAAGCAATATGAAGACAAATATTGGCCAATTTTTTTTTTAATTGGACTTGTGAAATAGTTTTTTTAAAAATAGCTCATATTAAGTCTTGCATCTGTGACTTAAGAATATTTAGACTTCTATTTACATATGAGTTTACACTGGCCACTGTTTCTATGCAACAATATAAAAACTTTGAAATTTATTCAATTATCTGATGTTTACATTTTTAAAGACCATACTCAGGATTTCCCAAGCATTTTCTTAATGAAAATACTATGTCTATTCTCACCCATCTAGATTGGTAAAGATCTTTTTAGGTTGCTATCCCCATTATAATTCATTTCAGAAGTATTTAATAATATAGTACTAAACTTCCATTGAATGCATACATATTAAAGCTTTCTTTACCAATCCTAGGTTATGTAAGGATCAAGATCCATTACTCATGCATCTAGCCTTTCAAAAGCATCCTTCATTCACAGATTAATAAATAACAATCCCAAATATTTCATTTTCAGAGTTGAAAATGGTGCATTTCATCTGTTGTCAACATATTACAGAAATTTAAAATATTAGTTTATTTTTGTATTTTCTGCATCACAGGCCTGTATTTACCTATGAACACTATCCAGAAATTTCATAAGTTTCCATGCATCAACAGCTTATTTTTGAGTTAGCTTTGATTAAAGTTTCATTTTTAACATTTTAGTTTCATTATAACTCACAAAAAGTTCGTCAAACTGTTTCTGAATTTCATTGTCCATCTCTTCAGTGTTAAAACTGGGATCACGAACAGGAAAAGCATCAACAAACAAAAATGCTGCATTTGATCGAACTTCTGAGTTTCTGGCCTGTTACAATAAAGGAAAAAATATTTTTTCAATAAGTATAGACTGTTAATATCAAAAGGCATATCCTGTCAAATACTGCTCTCCAAACACTTTTAGCAAGTTAGTGTTTTTAATTAAGTAGTTGGAAGAGATGAATTTTTAAATGTATGAAAGAACTTACAGTAACATATGATTTTTTTTTTACCTTACATTTCTGCCCATTCAGTAAAACCTGAGTTATTAGTACAATCAGCTTTCAAAGCATATCAACTTCAGTGACCCTGAAGAGTCACAGTCAGAGCCCTTCTGCTTTCTGTAATGCTGAATAAATTAAAAGCAGTTGGGATTTCACTTGGTCACCTTAAAGCTTCTCTTCATAATACAAGAATCTTGAATTCAAGCAGACTGAATTAATTAAATTACCTGTCAAGAGACAGGTGATTTAATTAAAAAGCTCAAGCCTATTTCTTCAAGAAAACAGTATCTAGAAACTAACTACCAAGCAAGCCTGGAGAGTATCTTATCCAACAGAAACATATTCAGTTCTGCATCCATGCACATAAGTAATAGGACCATGTTCTGAGCTCCAGGCAGCTCATCAAAAATCTAAGGCAAGCCTCATAACCCTCAGACGTTTTAACATTTATAATAGTTTTCAGTGTGTTACACTACACATTTTGCTAGTTGTAGAGCCCCTAATATAAAGAAAAATGAAAAAAGTGTATATTTAGAGACTCAGTCAGTGAAAAATAATTGGCCCTGTGGACTTTTAAAGGATAGAAAAAGAGAGCAGGCAATGAAATGAAGGTGAAACTCAAGGCATCTGAGGTAGAAAACTGAAATCTAACCATCAGACTACATTTTATTTATCAAAGACAGCAGTGCAATGATAAGAGCCTGTGCTGACTTCTCTTGGAAGGAAGGGGGAAGGAAGAATTTTGCTTATATTTTCATTCCAAGTTAGAACAAACAAATGTGTATATATATACATGAGACTATATATATACAGTGTAATAAAACAAGCAAAGTTGGCTTAATTTTAACAGCAAGATAAGAGACAGTTCAGGGTACCTCCTGTCTATTCTAATCATCCAATTTTCTCCTTTCCTTGTCATAAGAGACATTCAGATCAAAGGCAGGGAAAAGAAAAATGCGGATAACCATGCAATATTTAGAACTAAATAAGCTAATGGCAAATAAAAACAGAAAAAACACAAAAGAAATGAGCAACAATTACTTAATTTACAATTTATTTCGTATTTCCCTTCTAGACTCATCCTCATATGGTGGGTCACATCTCTGTGAAGAACAAAAAAATTCCAACTACTTTGAGCCAACAAAATTAATAGCAATTCTAAATTTAATACTACGAAGGCAAATAAAGCCCATATATACACTCTCTAGTTAGGAGCTTCTGTTTTACTTTATTTAACACAGATAATACAAACATACTAAAAGTGAAAAGATGATAATTCTTAATACAATTCTATAAAGCTGTAGAAAATCCTTTAACTTTGAGCTTGTCTATATTGAAGAATTAATGCATAACAAGCTAATATGTGAATTCAGGGTGAAATAGTTCTTCTGCACTAATATTTCATGTGAAAATTAATTCAAGTATGGTTTTGTGCAATAACCTAGACCTTGTCTGCCATGGCCATTCCAGAAAGTTGAATTTCATAAACTTTCTAAGTGCACACTGAATTCCATTAAGCTCACTTTAATTCTAAACTGAGTACCCACAGTTTAAATTCCTGGCTTTAATTAATTGGAATTTATCCCGAATGTATTTGCATATTCAAGCTCATAATAGAGTAAATGTCTTCACAGAGGTAGAACCTAGGACTTTAAATTCATATCCTATTTTATTCCACACTGACTTTTCCATGCAAGAGGAACCTGCAGTTATTTAAATGACTAATGTTTCTTTACCTTTATGCTTGTACTATTCTGAGGAACTTTCAGAACCTTTTAAAATAATATTTTAATGTTTTTGTTCAGTTCACTTTCAGCACTTTCTTTTATGTTTCAACTGGTCTTACAGGTCCTGAAATTCTGTTCCAATAATTTAAACACTGTTTTTCCCCAGGAAAAGTTATTTTAAAAGTGTGGGGTGTTAAAAAAAGCCCAACCAAACACACCACTTTAAAGGAATCACTTCCTTCAACAGCTTGAATTCCTGGAGGAGTGGTTCTTGACTTTTTGAGCTTGATAAGAAATAGCTTAATCACTACTTATCTCACAATAAATATCCATATTTTTATATTTATATAGCTTCTTATACTAATAACCAATCACTGCACAACTATCTCTGCTATGTTTGCTTGAGACTTACTTTTCATAATAAAGACATGAAAAAAGATGAAGAAGTTACATACAGGCTTATATTATAAAAACTTAAAGTTGCATAAAGGCTTATAAAATATGTGTAGGTAAAAGCCACAAAGGAAGCTTGTGGGATCTAAGTATTTGCAAAACAAGCAATTTAAGAAGAAACAGAGAACTAGGCATTACAAATATGCATTCTCAGTTTTAAGATTTCAGAAATAAAATCAAGTAATTCTAACATGAATAGTTCTGGAATCCTTTGTATTCTTACAACTGAAGTATTTTTCCTTTCTGCAAGAAGGAGGGGTAAAGAGGTCCTTCTATGAGTTCCCTTTCTGTTTTGTAATCAGCATTCTAGAACAAGATTTGTTCTTCACTGTATTAAATTAGTGATTTGTACCCTGGCTAAGATAGGAGCATCAAACTGGTTATCTAAAATTAAACTGACATTTCAAGCTTTGGAGCATAATCCATGCCAGTAAGGACAATTATAAGCTTCCCTTCTTAGTTCTGTATCTTAAACTACTGGTGATTCTAAGTCACAGCAACAGTTATCTTAAAAATGCCAAATACTTCAGCAGTTCTGTATGAAGAAGAAAAATTAACTACACAGAAGTCACACAGCAAGACAGTGGCCTATCCAAAAATAAATTGCTAAATTTTGACCTTCAGTCACATATTTCCTTTCACCAATTACAAATATGGTACTGAATTATTTGAAATTCAGAATCTTTCCTTGCACTGAATCATTACCTGATTCATATAATTGCTGCATTTAATTTTTTTACAATCCTCACTTTATCATTCTGAAATCTATGTTCACAACAGTTGGACCATTTTGCTGCATTAAAACAAATTCTTCATGACCTATTTGATACATCTGTTAACGTCTAAGCTTAAAGTGCTTAACTACATATATGGAAGTTGTCAAGATAAAAATGAAACAAAATAAACCCAAAACCAAAAACCAACAAAAAAACCCCCAACCAACTAAACAAAAAAACACCCCACAAAATTCCTAAAATTGTTCTAGCAATGGAACCATTAGTGATGTGAAAATTATGAATAGCAGCTGTTAAAAATCTGAACCGCTTCTGGAATCAGGAATTTCTCCCACTGTTTTGTTGCAAATCAATAATTAACCTTTTTTCCTCAAGCCAAATCTTTCTGTTACATTTCTCCAAACATATCTATGCAGATTTAATAAGGTTTGACAGAATGTTCCTCTGAAGTACTCTAAACTTAGAGTTGAGTCCTGGGCTTTAGAAAGTGAAATACTAGCCTCCATTTACGGATGGCAATCCCCTTAAGAATGGAATACCATGTTTTGCTAACCACTGTGAAATTGTTTCTGAGACACTAGTCGGGAATTTTGCTATGCTATAAAAAATATTCTTTTTAGAGACAGAAATGTAGAAATTAAAGAAAGCCATGCTTTGTAGCTATTATTCTCCTGCACTGAGAACATAAATGTGTTATACAGAAGGATCTTTGTTTATATTAATTCTAAAGAGATGGGATCCAACCCTTAATGTAAGACCAAACAAGATACTGGTCTAGCGACAAGTCTGTCCATCTTCCCACTTCTACCATAGGGTTCTACTGAAACCAAACATCTCCGAACTCCTTCCTGTAACTCATAAATCCATTTTAAACAACTTTTAAAGTCGTTTTTAAATACTTTAAGAGTTTTTAAATACTTCTGTCATGGCTAGAGAAGATGCTATATGACCAATCAGTAAATGAAACTTCAGTAAATGTTTAACAGCACTTAATTTGGCTCTAACAAGTAGTATGTATATGCTCTCACTGAAGGAATTTCATAAACTCAGACAAAATAAAAGCTGTTCACAAAGAAGGAAGCTTGGCTCACCTTAACCATAGAGTGTATCTGAGTAGGTAAGCTGCAGTTGGTACCCTTTAGTCTGTGCATGCAATTCACAGGAATACATACTTACCTTGAAAGTACTAGAAGTCAGAAATTTCATTCTGAATGCTTGATTAAAAGCACATCCATAGCCTGAATATCTGTACATACAATCAAACTAGAATAAAAGGTTTTCTGGAATAATACTCTAATAAATTAATTGAGCTGTATTCTGAGGCTGGTAATTAATCAGAAGGTGAAAATAAACAATCCTCTGAACATTTGTGGCTTTGATCACTAAAGCACTGATCACTCCCTAAAGATCTTGGAAAACAGAATACAAAGTTACACAAAATTCCCGAATTGAGAAGAAGATGAGAATCCCAAACTTAATGTTAGTTCCACTATCTACTGTAATCCTGGAAAGCACTCTGTGTACCTGTAAGCAAAACTGAATTATAGAAGTAAATTATATTATATATTATTATATAACAAATTAGAATATTGTTGTGGAAAATATGTCTAATTACAACTTGCAAAGTAACTCTGCTACAGCTGAGATGCTAAACACACTGATTTTTTTTTTTCTTTCATAGCCATTTTATTTTAAAAGCAATTATTAAAACCAGACCATGGGGGAGGGACCCAAAATTTAGTAGTTGGAGAAAGACAGTCCTATTTTCTGAAAAGGATAATTACCTTCAGTGCTCTCCAAAGGATAGGCTGATACAATCTATAGAGCATTTCTTCAACTCCTTGACGAACTTTACTTTGTTTATGAAAATAACTCAGCATCTGAGAAAAACAAACAAACCAATCCCCCAAAACATTTTTAATAGTACTTTCTACATTCAAGAAGTGTGCAAAAGTTGTCTCATTTCATCGTTTGTATGAGCAAAGAGTTTTCCATACTATGGAAAATGACAAAACTAGACATATTAATTGACAACATATTTATTAAGAAGTCTTAAAAATCATAAAAAAAGAAACAGATCTAATAAATACCATGTTTTATAACTTTATAGATTCAATAAGTCTATATAAAGATCTACAACTGAGAAATAAAATCATGACTAGAGAGTCAGTTTCACAGCAACCACTCCTTTTTTGTTACAGTAAAAAACTATTTTTAAAGTAACTGGCAGAAATACTTTGAAACCTAGTAATCATCATCAACTACAGATAAATAAGCCATTTCTCTGTTAAGAACAAAGGAATATTACTTGGTAACTGTAGTTATCCAAATAAAAAAATCTACAAATGTTAAGACATTTTGTATGCATTGATGAAAAGTAAGTATCAGCACTCCTTGTGACTCAGAACTATGCTTAGTTAGCTAAAGCCCCTTTTATTTTTGCATCTGAATAATGCAGACAAAAAAGAAAGTAGAAGACCAGAGCAGAATATGAGAAAGGACATCATGTAACTCGATATGAAGTAATTCCTCCACCTGAAACACTGGTCAGTTTGAAAAGTTGACCCTCTAGTGGTCAATACTTCAGGTATTCATAGCTACAGCTAGACAGGGAAGCCTGTGAATAGCATCTACAGAAACAATGCTACAGTAGAAGAATCCCCTTTCTCTAGTTTTGAAATAGACTGAAATAAAGACATGATAAAATCTATAAGAGACTATGTAGCTCTTACTTCTACATGAGAATGATGGATCTAACCCAGGATTAATGGCAAATCAGTACTGTATTGTAATAGATTTCATTCAAACAGTGAGGATCAGATATTTGCAAAATGGACATAGGTTTTGTAATAAGAACTTTGAGTTCAGAAGGAGAGTTGTACGTGTTGCTTTCCCCTCCCTCCCCACTCTTTCAGTAAAATAGCCCAAACTTTGCTCAAGTGAATGACTGTGGTTGGTTACTCTCTTAATTGCTACAGGAACTTCTGGGTTCTAAAGGACCATTTTAAATTAAATTCTTGCGTACTGAAAAAGAACACATCGTTCAAATTTATTCTGAGATCCACTTCCCTCACAACTCAAAGACAGATTTATGTACATCACTGTCCTCTTTCAAGATCATAAGCTTCTGAATCTGAAAAACATGAAATGCCCTGTCAAAAGGCTACTCCATCCATCAGGAATCACAGGACCATTGAAAACTTGTGAAACTATAGATAGGAGAATCTATTTACATTAGATTAAAACCAAACCAAACCAAAACCCCCAAAAAGAAACCAAAACAAACAAAAAAACAATATAGGATTGTATAATGGTGTATCAAGCTATATATTGCACATACTATACACTCCAGCATCTATATATTTGGGGGAAAGCATGGGAAGTGAAGGGGCATAGATAAAATACAAATGCCTTGTCTTAAAAAGCTTTGTGCACTTCTTATTTTTTCACATTGTCCTCGTTTCAGCTGGGATAGAGTTAACTGTCTTCCTAGTAGCTGGTACAGTGCTGTGTTTTGAGTTCAGCATGCGAAGAATGTTGATAACACACTGATGTTTTCAGTTGTTGCTCAGTAGTGTTTAGACTAAAGTCAAGGATTTTTCAGCTTCTCATGCCCAGCCAGGGCACAAGAAGTTGGCACAGGACACAACCAGGGCACCTGACCCAAACTGGCCAATGGTGTATTCCATACCATGGGACATCCCATCTAGTTTAGGAACTGGGAAGTGGGGGGCCAGGAAATCGCCGCTCGGGGACTAGCTGGGTGTTGGTCAGCAGGTGGTGAGCAATTGCCCTGCGCATCATTTGTACTTTCCAATCCTTTTATTACTACTATTGTCATTTTATTAGTGTTATCATTATCATTATTAGTTTCTTCTTTTCTGTTCTATTAAACCGTTCTTATGTCAACCCAGGAGTTTTACTTTTTTTTCCCGATTTCCTCCCCCATCCCACTGGATGGGGGGGAGTGAGTGAGCGGCTGCATGGTGCTTAGTTGCTGGCTGGGGTTAAACCACAACACATATGTTTTGCTTGTGAATAAAAGCCACAGATAGACAACTAGAATTTGTAACTGAATCAAGGCTTGTCCCTATAAACATATACACAAAACTCCTGTATATAACAAAAAGAAAAAACAATTTTAGCTCCAGACTCAACTACTAAATTTGCCTCAAGGAGCTTATGACTTCGTCCCTTGGCTATGGAAAGGTCAATTATCTAGGTAAGGAAAAGCTTATAAAACAGACAACAAAAATTGTTTCTGGCACACTGGAAAATCCCCATATATTTCTACTTTTGAGCACCAAAACCAAATCTGGTTCAAAATTATAAGTAGGTTCCTCCTAAAATTTGTTCTAATATTGTTTCTCAGAATATGCTATTTTTTAAGCAAGTGTTTGTGGTGGGTTGGCCCTAGTCACCAGCCAAACACCACACAGCCACTCACTCACTCACTCCCCACACGGTGGGGTAGCGGGGAGAATGGGAGAAGCAACAAAACTCACAGGTTGAGGTAAAGACAGTTTAATAAATGAAGGAAAGAGGACAAAAAAAACCCCAAAACAAGTGACACAAATGCAATCACTCACCACCTCCCACAAGTAGACCAATGGCCAGCCAGTCTCCAAGCAATGGCTACCTCCCCCAAATCCATTTTCCCTCAGTTTGTATTGCTGAACATGATGTTATATGGCATGTAATATCCCTTTGGTCAGTTTGGGTCAGCTGTCTCAGCTGTGACCCTCCCAACTTCTTGCTCATCCCCAGCCTACTTCCTAGGGAAACAGAGTGGGGAAGAGAAAGCCTTAACACACCATGCAAGCACTGCTCAGCAACAGCCAAAACACTGGTTTGTTATCAACACTGTTTTAGTCAACAAATTCAAAACATGGCACCATACAGGCTGCTACGAAGAAAACTAACTCCATTCCAGCCACACCTAGTGTAGTATTTTAGTATGAAATGGAAATTTTCCACTTTATTGTTACTGATCTGATTTTGATGCTACTAATTCATGTCATGCTCTACAGGAACTTACCTCTCTAACTTTAGAATGAACAGAAGAACTTCTGGGAAGATGAATTCCATGATGCATGAAATCCTGAATGCAGTTATGTTCAACTATCTACAGTAAAAACACATACATGCTACTGTTAACACAAGAAAACAACAATAAATATTGTAGGTTATGCAGCAACTTATATTTTTCTCTAAAACAAACAACAGAATATAGTCTTTGATATTATGTCTTACTTGGCTTCTGCTTGGCCCAAATTTTTCCACACTAGGGGCCTCTGTCCACTTAAACTGATCTTCAGAATTTCAGAATATACAATTAATCTGCTTCTCAGAACCAAGTTTGGAATTCAAATGCACCTCCACATGGTAAATAAGAATTATTTGGTATCTGAAATTTGGCTGTAGCATTGTTGTGATGCTATAATTATGCTTTTAATAATCTCCATGGCAATCCACAAAAACTAGATAAATATTTAAACTACCAAATATATAGACTTGCACATACTGAATAAAAGCTTCAGTAACTGAGAAAACTAGCATGTTTATGAACAACATTGTATATATGCATAGTTGTGTGAACCAGTATTTCAGCAGAGGAATTAAAGCTGTTTAAATGCAGCCAAGCTGATCACAGTGGGCAAACATTCAAAGCATGACATGCTGTTATTCCTTGACAATGCTGAAGAGGCTTTTTCCTTAGGGAAATAATGCCTTATGGCTTGCTTAGGAACCTTTCTGAGGTTGAAAAGTCATGTATCTTCTCCACTTTGAAATTCAAAACTATCCAAATGAAATTTCAAGCCTAGTATTAATTACCTCTATGAATTCTCCTGACACCTTCTTCCAGGCCCTGAAGTAAACTTCTGAAATGTATTCCATCAAGGATCTGTATTAACATATGGGAAACACTCTCAAGCAAGCATCCCAACCATATCTATGTACAATTCATAAAGGTAACAACATGAAGCGTTTGATAAGAAGCAATAATATTCTTAATTCTGTGCATCAATGTTATTTTTAGAAGAAAAAAATTATCTTGAAAGTCTACACTGATAATTATGGAAAAACAAAGTTTCCTGTTAATTAAAGAACCCAAGCACTATTAAAAAACACAGAAAATATGTCTTATGGTTGGAAAGTGAAAACATTAGCACAGATGTTTTATCATTATCTCACAATGAATGCCTCAAATTATTTATAAAGATGTACAGGTATACATTATTCTAACTGAAAGCACTAGAAAGCCTCCGATTTTAAGGAATTACTTCTGTAATATTTCACTGAATAATCAAAGGAAAAAAAAATCCGCATTTTTCATTCATCAGTCCAGTTCTCAGGCTATGATCTTGCAAGTCACTTCTTACTAGAACGTCTCTATATGGAATCTTGCCAAATTAAATTAGAGGTCGCACATAAGAAAAAATAAAAACACCTTACAGAAGGAGAAACAGACCTGCAATTCTCATACAAACACTGCAAGTAATGCAGCATAGTTAAACGGAAGTCATTTGCTTTAGCTAATGCTAAATAAGCATTTTGCTACACCTATAACTGTACACATAGGCATGTGCAGAGCAGCTATTCAATCAAGTTGCTGAAACAATATGGTAGTTATATTCAGTAGATTTGAAGGTCTCTGGATTCTGATATATTTTATCAATATACTAGGTATTTTAGAGTGTGAGACAAGATTTTAGCCAAGTTCTTAACAATCATTAAGAACTGTAACTGTGATGCATACCTTGGAAAGAATTGTAATTGGTTTTTAACAGTTCCATGTATCATTTTAATGAAGTTTACATTCCAGCTGAACAAAAAGCTCAAGAATCTTCTTCCCTGTTGGCAGGGGAAAAGAAGAAAAAAAAAAAAAAGGGAAGTCAAACCCCACAGGAATACCCAATTTAAGAGCCACCTCAAAAATCAGTAAATACAGAGCTTGAAGATGAATAGAAATGACACCTTTAATTTTAAAAAGCATAGACGAGATTGTTACAGAAAAAAAAATATTAAGATTCTTAATCTTTAAACAGAATTCAAGCATTACTGTCATTTATACCATAGAGAAAATGCAAAATAAATGAACATGTGGATTACATATCTGCCTGCATTTTTTTCAATGCCCATTCTGTTTTGGTGTGACTTCAAGTAGTATTCCATAATGATAAGGGACTGTGCAATTCAGGACCCTCATCAAAGCCACATCATCAGAGCTCTGTCAAGTGCAGTATCATTCCAGGATGACACTGTAATGATGGCGAAGGTACAAATAAAATAGCATGACAACTCTGCTAGCGTTGGATACAAAAACATTTTTGAACAAAGCCACAGACAACAGCTGGACCACTAAGGAAAATAAATGTTCTGATTAGCAAGGACAGTTACAATTCCTTTCCTGTTGCCTTATGAAAGGTAAGATTGCAAACCTCCTGGAGCTGCTTTAATTCATGAAAACAGAAAACCTATTCATTTTTTTTCCTGAATTAGTTTTCCTCCATTTTAGCAAGTCAGAAATGGTGATGACAAATCTGATGAGCAATAGAATTTTTGCATGAAAAGGCAGTGGAAGGTTGTGGATGGAGGAAATAAGACCTTGCTCTTCCGGAATCAGCAAGATCTGCCCATGGAATTAGAGCCTTACACAGTATCTGTACAGCCAACCTCACTCGGGCTCATCTTACAGATCAAGTGAAGGCATACAGCTTCTGAGACTTTGAAAAGTTTGATCATACATAAGGGTGAGTCAGCCATCTCTAAAGGTCCTTTGTACCTGTGTTTTTTCTAGCCAAAAATAAATCAGGAAAATTAATAAGGAAGTGCAATAGTAAAGAGCACATTGGCAGAAGTTCAAAAGGTGCACTGAACAATTAGCAGAGGTTCAAAGGCACTTCCATTGAGAGCTGGACCAAATAGGGAAAATAAGGCTGAGAATGCCAGACACACTTTGAGCTGGAATATCATAGAGTAGGGGTAGAGGGAAGGAAGCATATAGGTAGAAACCGCCCTTTATTGGAACTGATAGCTTAAATGCCTTCAGGTCAAGAAGTAATTCAGAAGATCATAAAAATAAAAATCTAAAGGCTAAATACAATGTCAAGATCCTTGTCTACAGGTCTGATGGAATTCCTCCTGTTGTCAATGAGAGCTTCTTCTACCAAGAAAGAAAAAAAATTGAATGAAAAAAAGCCACTTATCTCCAGCCTTGGTGATATAATACACATACTGGAGTCCCAAAAGTACACTCTTCCATCAACATCCCTGGCAAACCAAAAGGTCAAGGGAGTCTTGACCTACAGCTCCTGCCTCAACAAGACAAAGATGAAGACAAACTCAAACACATCTCATCTTCTACAATCCCAGCAGCAAGACAGTTGAAGAAAAGTCACAAAGTAGCTTTCAACCAATTCTTTTTTGCCTTAGATTTCAACAGATTGACCCTGATCCTGAAAATGATAGTAAGTGCCTCTAATTTAATCTGCTGCTTGTGATCAATGGATCTGAAATGATTACTGTTGTCAACAATCTCAGTATCCTGACAGGTAAACTTGTGATAGGTGAATAAGATTGTGAACTTATCATCTTTGGGGTTAATGCATTAACAGAGTGTTGGGCATCTGGTACTGCTGTGCTTGTGGACACAGTACATGTGACTTTGTCAGTTGTATACACACACTAAAGGTTAACAAGGAAGAAGAAAGTAGGAAAGGCCTACCTCTAAAACACAATAATATATGCTCTGCAGGCCTCTCCAGCTGTTTGATTGGAAACCCCACCTGAACAAGAATGTTTTCATAAATAACACAGATATAAATTCAGAGAATTGCTCCAGTAATACAGCCTGCAAATAAGTGTCTGAGAAATATTACTCTGTGTTGAATAGCACTATCTGGGAAGACAGCAAAAATGAATTCCCTGATCTTGCAATGAGGTGTAAATGTGCAATTCTGCATCAGTTTAATCTGATCTAGAACCAGGATACTGCATTTCTGACCCTCCCCTTCCCTTCATCCTTGCATATGATGAACCAGTCCAGGCAGTTAATCTGGCTGAAAAATAATCTTACTTGGAAAATAAAACTGATCAGCTACCTTTGAGCATTCATATTGTGGAGAGGAAAATAGGAATGCTAGCCCATGGCAACACAGGATCATTGCAACATGGAGTTATATTAGCTTAAGCTGCTACGGAGCTACACTCTGGGATGCATACAGTAAAAAGAATTAGTTATCCTTCCCTTAGGAACTGTAGAACAAGCCTGCAGGCACTAAAGGGAGTATTAGCACTGATATACAGAAGTTCAGTTTCATCTCAAGGCAGTTCATAAATCGTGTTGATATTTGGTATGACTATTAGCATTTTAGAAATAAACACAGAATGTAAGAAAAAGGTCTAGCAGAGATACTGCGGGCATGTTGGGCGTGTTTGACATGTTGCTACAAGAAATCTACCATTGGTGAAATGAGCCAGGCAGAGAAATGAGAGAACACACATGAGGTGGGTTGTCACTAAAACTAAACTCCTTCAGGATGCAAAATCCCCAACAGAAGGACTTGCAACAGAAGTACAATAGTTTTATAGCAACTGGAAAATGGTTTGAATACTTTAAATTTCAAGACACTTAATCTCCTGTCTGCAGAGCTAGAAAAATCCCAGACAATTACCATTCTGGATCTGTACTGGCAGTTCACATATTGAAGTTGGATTTCAGCTTGCAAATCGAGACATCTAAATTTGGATTTTTAAGTCCCTAGAATGTTAATTGCCTGGAGAGTAATTCAAGTGACCAGCTATTTAGTAAATGTTTTATGAAGCTGAATTGTTCTGTTGACTCTGTTGAGTCGGAGCAATGTGCCACTACCTAAACAGAGCAATTTTAAACACTCAGATGGTTTTCCAGAAGGCAGAGATCTATGACAGTTCTAGTGTTTTATGTGCCAGCCCCATGTGGATGTCTGAGGCAACTTAGGTCATTTAATGTAGCACAGGTCATTCACTTTTACTTAAGCAATTAAATCCTTCTCAGGACCTGTCCTGATTAGGTTCCTGTGTAGACGACTAAATTGGTTTCAGACACATAATTTAACTGGACCCTATCTTGGGGTAGTCCTCTGAGGAGCAGGGAGTTGGACTTGATGATCCTTATGGGTCCCTTCCAACTTGAGATGTTCTGTGATCTCCCTGTCCTTATCTCAACCCACAAGCCTTCTGTCGTATTTTCTCTCCCCTGTCCAGTTGAGGAGGGGGAGTGATAGAACAGCTTGGTGGGCACCTGGTGGTTAGCCAAAATCAAACAACCACAACTTGCCAGGTAAACAGAGGCATAAGAGAGTTCACTTCCTACCAAAATAGACTCCCATTAACAGATCACTGAAGAAATTGTAAGGGTAAACTAAGTGATAGCAGAATGATGCACTGACTGAAAAAGCCTTGTTGGATGATACAAAAAGCTTCCTCGACTGTAGCAATACTCAAATATAGCACTAAGGTTAGCAAGGCATTTTCCAAATGGAAGAAGACGACAGAAAAAACTCTATGACTTACAGAAGCATTTTCAGAAGTTAACAAATGTATTTAGCACATTTGAGCTTTAGGTCAGAACATGAAGCCCAGCTGGCAACAGGTCACTAGTGGTATACCCCAGAGATAAATACTGGAGCCAACACTGCTTAACATCTTCATTAATGACCAAGATGATGAGACAAGAGTACATGCAATTTTGCAGCCACATCAGGAGGAGTGGTTGATACACAAGACTGGGTGCTGGTCAGAGGCACCTTGACAAGCTGGAGAAATGTGCCAACAGGAATCTCATGCAGTTCAACAAAGGGAAATACAAAGTCCTGCACCTGGAAAAGAATAACTCCATGCTCCAGGACAGGCTGGGGACCAACCAGCTGGAAGGCAGCTTTGTAGAAAAGGTCTTGGGTTTGACAACTTGAACAGAAATCAGTAGTGTGCTCTTATAGCAAAGAAGGTCAACTGCATTCTGGGCTGCACTAGGAAAAGCATTAACCAGCAGGTCGAGGGAGGTGATCCTTCCCCTCTGTTCAGCACTGGTGAGGCAAATCTGGAGTCCTAAGTCCAGTGAGGGGGTCCCCAGTACAACAGAGACATGGACATGCTGGAGCGAGCCCAGTGAAGGGCCACAAAGATGATTAAGGGACTGGAATGTCTTTCTTATGAGGAGAGGCTGCAAGAGCTGGCCTTGTTTAGCCTGGAGAAGAGAAGGCTCAAGGGCATCTTTATCAATGTATATAAATATCTCACAGGGGATGTAAAGATGATGGTAACGGACTTCTCAGTGGTGCCCAGTGATTTGACAAAAGGCAATGGGCACAAACTGAAATACAAGAAATTCCCCTTAAACATAAGGAATATTTTATTTTATTTTTTTAAAAAAATATTTTTACTGAAAGGGTGACTGAACACTGGAGCAGTTTGCCCAGAGAGGCTGTGGAATCTCCATCCTTGGAGATATTCAAAACCCAACCAGCCACAGCCCTGAGCAACCTGCTCTAGCTGACTGCTTTGAGCAAGAGTGTTGGACTAGATGATCTCAAGACATCCCTTCCAACCTCAAACTCTGTAATTCTAACATCAGTGCTCAGCAACATTACTTACTTAGGAATAACCAGAAGAAGAATTAGGAGGAGCAACTATTATTTCCCCTCCCTCCCATGTTAAACTCTTTTTTTTGGGGGGGCGGAACCCAACACCTCAAAAAACAAAACCAAACCCAGAACATTCCTAAATAGGTATAGATTAAAATCAGTAAAAAGTATGAGAATGGCCAAAGCATCCTTGAATATATTTCAGAACTTATCAGGCTTGGAAATGAAGAGCCTGAAGCTTTTTCAAGGCCTGAAAGCCCTAAAAAGGGAGATACCCTATCAAGTTCTACCCACTATCATAATCTAATAAGCAGGTCAGGTCCAGAACTGGATCTGGCAACAATGACTATGAACCTGTCAGCTGTGCTGACAGCCCTTGTAGATTTTTGTAAAGAGGTTTAGGCTAACAAACAGATGTGAATAATATTAAAAAGGTATTCTCTGAAATTAAGAAAGCTCCCCAAGCCCACCCAAAGTTTTCAGCACTCTGAATTGATGCCTGGCAGGCAATACCAGTAATTCAAGGGCAAGAACTGATGAGAAGATTAGACATAATCAATAAGAGTCTATATTTGTGAACAGTGGTTTAGATCCTTCACCTTTATCAGAAAGAAATGGATGGTCTAACAGAATGCAAATTCAACTCCCAGCTGGGAGCTGCTACTTTCAGTCCATCCTTCTAGCCATAAAGCTAAAGATTCAGGATTAAGGATTTAAACCACTAACAAACATATGCCAGAGCAAAGAGTGCAGTAAGGCACTCTCTATATCTATCTAGAAAGAGATAGGAATATGAAGAAGAAAACATGACAAAATGTCAAGAGACCAGAAATCACTGGGAGGAGGGAAGAGCAAAAGCTTGGGCAGAGAAGTAAATGTGTGAAGTGTGACCAAATCTGCATATTCTTGTGGAGCAAAGGGGATGTGTTTTGATATGCCAGAAAAAAGATTCAGTACCAAGTCTGATTATCACTGCTTTTTTCCCCAAATAAAAAAAAAAAAAAAAATCAAACCCAAACTTTTATACTGAAGGCTGTGTTTCACCCAAGATTCAAGGTACAACTTTCTTTAGAAAATCTCTGTAATAATTAACATGTATTATAATAAAAATCTCACAAGATATGGAAAAAAAACATAACTACAAGACATTGCTTCTGAAACCTAGATAGCAGCTTCATTTTACATATATAATTCCCAATTATTTACTGTGTCTATATGATTATAAAATATTAATGCGATGCAGTGGATTCAAGTAAAACAGAAGAAAGTAATTAATACAGAATCAAATATAGCTAAGGCATTTTAAGTACTGTGACAAAGAACACATACAGGTACACACTTTTTCAACAGGACAAAAAGTGACCTAAAATGAAATACACTAACAACATAAAACTAAATGCAAAATCAGTCAATAAAGTCTTACCTGTCTTCCCTCTTTCTACCCTTGCTTTCTCTCCTTCCTTTCCCAACTCTCACATTGCCTCAGTACATCCCAATTTTAGTCAAAACAAAAATACAATGTGTAAGTAACAAAGAAAATCACCTTAGTGTCAGGTATCCAAAACCTAGTCTATCAAACATTTAACCTAACTCATTTGCTACCACCATTTTTAAAATGCCATATCCCCATACTGCCACAATCATGCAGCAATCTCAGAGCTCATTTTATTACAGAAGTTCATATATCCCATGAAAGGGCATATATATATTTTAAACAAGCAAGGAGGAGTTAGAACTTCAGAACCAATGTCAGGTTGTCTTGTCACCTAAACAGAAAAAAAAAGCTTGGATACTACTATCTTGGTGCACAGGCATAAACTAAAAACTACAACACAGCAATTCTTCACTGAGAGAAATGTAGGTAGTCAAATAAAATAATTCTCATTTTGCTGTAAAGTTGGGTTCTTTTGCTACTTTTAAAACAGACTATGGCAATGCAATCTTCTAAATGGAATCACTAAGAAGGGAAATTATTTTGCTACAGTTATCTGTCTCCAATAAAAGAAAAACTGCTATTGAAGAAGAGAATTATACCAGGGAATGGTTTTAAGTATTGAGGGACATGCACTGGAAGCAAAACAGTTGGTTCTTATTACCTCAGGATACAAGGACTTGAGTGATGATTTAGACATATACTTTTACACTTTAGTCTGGAATAGAATAACGGGTTTTCCAAATGAAACAGAGTATCAGCCATTTATAGCTTGGAGTCAGAGCTGATTTGTCTTGTATTGCTACTTACTGTACTGTAAAAAAAGCTTAATGCAAAATGTTAAAAGTAACCAAAGCCCAGTCACATAAAATCACAGTAAGATAAAAGTTTGCCTACCTCTTCTTTTTTAATGTGTTTTACACTTATAAAACACTGAAGCAACAAGTCCTTGACTTCATCACTCTCCTCTGAGTCATAATCAAAACAAAGTAATATCTGATGTTGATTCCATATACGAACTACATCTGCACCCTGACAGGAAAAAAAAGGCAACATTATAGTGAAGTAGGTATAGCTTTAATGTGAAGAAGCGTTCAAAGGATTTTACATGAGTTTGAAATGCATTGTTACAGACAGAAGATTTTCAGATTGTAAAATTATGACCACTAATTAATTGACTTTCACCACTTCACTGGGAAAAATTACAAAAATATGTGTAACTGCAGAAATACTGACTTCCAACAACTGAAGACATGCTCAAGTACAGAAAGAAAGCTGCTGTTTCATGTAAAATAGATGAAAACTGTATCATGGCACTTCTGAAACTTTATACAATGAATGCAATTAACAGGGGGAAAAAAACCCGAAATAAGTAAGGAGATGTTTATTGGGTTAGGGCAAAAGTCGTATGCTGCAATATTCTAAGTAGCTCACATTTAAAAAAAGAATTTCAGCCTGTTAATAAACAAAAAGATAAATTATTTTCAGAGAGATAGAATAACAGAAAATGAAGCTTCCCACATAAGAAGTCTCTATAAGTAGCTGAACATAGTACTTAAACCCCTAAAACTCTAAAAAAATTAACTAAAAGAGTTATTGCTACTGAAATCTTGGTCATTGAACTTTAGAAATAAGTGAAGAAATAATAATAATAAAAACAGTAAACAACCCAGTTCTCATGTGAAACTGATGCCAAAAATCTTTAAAGTTTGTTCTAGAGAAGGCAACATTCTCATATGCTGCTTATGCAATCAACACCAAAAAGACTCTTTGTAACCAACATGTATCTTAGGTTTTATTAATTGAGAAGCACTAGGACATGGAAAACAAGTTAACTTGAAATAAAAGATATTTTACAGGGAAAATCTTCCTTGGAATATTCAGTAATAATCTAAGTCAATATAGCTTCAGCATACCGTAGCAGCTTTATTCAGGCTTCTTTTTAGCAGAATGATAAATAAAGTCTTCCCTAGCTGCTCCTTCCCTTCCAGTCCTTTCTCCCACCACATTTCACATACACGTTGGATAGCGCCCTTTAGGACTTTTTCAGATTCAGGTAATGCAGGAAGAACACCTACAACAGTAATAAAACAATTATTTACTGCAATAAATCAAGTTATTCCTGTAAAACACTAGTCTGTTAGTACACTAACTAAAGCTCACAATGTCAACCAGCTCTTGACACATTTACACCGCTTGATGCCTTATTCTCAATGTGGGCATTTAGGCAGCTTTGTTAACTCTTAAGGTTTTGGCCAAGTTTTTGGATCAGTGGAATGGAATCTTAAGTTTTGCCTTAAACGTAATATAAGCCACAGAATAAGGGAAGTTACCTATCATTGGGTGAACAGTGATTGGGAGAAAGAAAACTATTTAAGTTCCAACTTCTAGATTGTGTAACTGATTTTTAAATGCTCCCTTGGTTTTGTCTCATAAGTAAGAGTTCAAATCTGTACCAACTTTTCTCCTGTAAATTCTGTTCCATAGGCTAGTCAGGTCAAACAAAAAAACCTAGTATACTCATCTGCTAAAAAAACAGTATAATGGTATAATGTTGTATACTATAACAGGTAAGTACGCACCATTTAATATAAAAACACATTCTAGAAGAGCTTTGTAGTTTACAGTTTCATCCACTGCAGGTATGGAAGCAGTAACTACAGCTGTCACTCCTTGGATCACAGCTACAGTTTGTTTCTGAAAGAAAGGAACGTTAAGGAAACAATTCTGCAGTTTATTTTATACTCAGAAGATAATTACAACAAGAAATAAACCTTAGCAATAGAGACCAAAGCTGAATTGTTATTATGCTTCCATTTTGAAGAAAAAGTATACTGGCACCCAAAACCTATCAAATAAGAAGAGGCAAAAAATCCTAGATTTTTGAAACATATATCCATTTCAAAAAATTTGAAAAGGGCTTTCAGCTCCAGCTAATAGATAATCAGTGACTGTACATGTGTACCCATTCCTCCTTCAACTGCAACAAAACCACTCAAACACACATCCATTTCAGAGCTAAAAAGACCCTAACCAGCAGGGTCTTGTGCAACTCAAAAATGTGTAGATCTGGTGACTTTAGATCCAGGTATGTGATTCTATAGGCGTCTGTACATATGATGCATTTTCTACAAGACTCTAGGTCGCCCTAATGATTTCCCCACTGCATTTCTTTTTTTTCCTTCTGAAACAAAATAACCTTTCCCCCAATATTCTCAAGACTATGTGGAATACAGTGCAGAAGGCAGTATATGACGGTCTGAGTCAGAGAAATTCTGTATAAGCTAAATTTGTGGGTGGGGCATTCAAATCTAGGTTTCATGACCTTCATTCAATAAAATGACATAATAAAACAGCTAGTGAATTTCTTATAGTATATGCCAGATACTTAAGGAACATCTGAGATACCAACATTTATTTACTGAAATAAGATATACAAAAAGCCCACTCAACTCTAATGAAAAACCTAAGTCCCATATCTTTCATAATTATAATTATCAGCAGATCTAATCTTTTATAGTATAGGCCACTCATAAGTTCAGCTTAACCCAAGCACGACAGTTAAGAAGTCAGTTAAGAATGGGGCAGGGATGTGATGTTTGGAACTGACCTTGCTTGATAACCCTCGCATGCTTTCAGGTGCTACGGAAATACTCCATTTTATTTCCCAGAAAATATGAAATACTCATCATATTCTTATTTTACAAGATTTTTACCATTTCTGGAACTATCTCAACTTCCATGTGATCATTATTTTCATTATCTTCAACCTTCTGCCATGTTTCCACAGGGTTCTCCATCAAACTCTCTGTCATTAGCTGTGTCAGTCTCTCCCATAGTACTTCTTTTTGCTTTTTTGGCAATTCTTGAAGTAGTTCATTCAAGTTGAAAGGATCAAATATATTTTTCTGTGAATGGTCAGAAGAGATCACACAATTCCACATCAGTGGTGTGGCTTATATTTCATCATCATATTTCCTAAAATTAACACTTTTTTTACATTAAGGATTCATTTCCATTCCTCTGCAGTTGTAGAGATAAAATACCTTCTAGAAGTTATATTTCTTTAAAAAAAGTATGAAAAGTCCTGCTGCTTAACTCTTTATCATGAAACAAGAGTTCTTTTAAGACTAAAGTCTTTAGCCCTTGGTAGCAACACTACTGAACGTAAATCACATACCCGTAACATCAACTTGTCTCTCGTGTTCCAAATACTTCATTCCCAATGGAGACAATTCCATACCCTTAGTTAAGAAGCCCACAACTGCACAGAAATTGAAGTCCCTGATCATATCTTTGCTATCTTAAATATAGATAGATGATGGCTGTTGAAAGAAAATCCTTATACAAGGACTAGAAACGTTACAGTTGTAGGGACAGCACTACAGATTTTGGAGTACAACGTGTATATAACAGTGCTCTGTATACCTCACTATGTTAAATGCCCCCCACATCAAACCTAGCTCTCGTGCACTTTAACCCCATACTTCCCTCTTAAGTTCTACTGAATGGGAAGCCACTGTTAGTCTTTATAAGAGACTTCACTATGAGACTGATCTGAACTAGTCCTCAGAAGAGCCTTGCTAGAATTTACCTCAGAGACACAAAGAGCCTGTTAGCATCAAAGAAGGGTGGGCAACCTGCTAGGAAAGGGAATATGCAGAGAAAAGATGAGAAGAAAAAACAAGACACAGCCAAGAAGAAGTACAGATAATTTGGGGGATGTAATTTGTAATACTGAAGTGAAGGTTTACCAGTTCAGCAACACTTCAGAGGAAAGAGGGAGAACATCCATGATCTTGAAATAAAAATATTTTTGTTTTGCAGATACACTAAAAAACAGGAATCAAAAAGATAAAAAAAAAAGTTGAAGGGAAAACGGAAAAAAGAAAATAATGAAAGAAGCAGCAGTAAGTATTAGAAGGTTCCCAGAAGGGTATGAGAAGAAAGATCCTGTTACATATTTATAACAGAATTTCTATCCTATTCTACAGCTGGAAACAAATACAATAAAACAAAGGCCACACAGGGAGCTCTGCAGCCATCTACTTCAAACAAATCCAAAAGACAGGATATTAAGATTGTACTGTTTTGAACAAAAAGAATGAATTCATAATAAGACTAGAGCTTTCTGATCTTTCTTTGGGATGATACGAGATACAATTATTCCAAAACCTATGAGGGAAAAGGTTGTCATTGAATGATAGTCATATCTGTGATTCCTGTTTTCCTGTCTAAGAAATAATGTATTTTCTTGAATTGGAACAGGATTTAGTGGAAAAATTTAACAGCACCTGATAAAGTGAAGGTTTCAAAAGGAAATGAATAAAATAACTCGGGTCTTTTAGACAATCAAAAAGTAATCTGGATATTCATGTTCCCTTATGCTGTGAAGGCATGAAAACAGTTTTAATCAATATATTCATTATAGCTGGTGACAGTTTCCAGAGATATTGGCAACAGCTGAAAACTGTTGTAAGACAACCCTTATGAATCCGTGATGAAAAATAAAAGGATGAAAAAACAATTTTTAATCCAAATAGACCAAGATTAACATAGATTACTGGACGAAGATGGCAGAAACAACATGACCAAATTAATTGAAAAGGAAATACTGCAAGTACCATACATTATCTTAAACAGAATAATACCTTGTTAATGTGTTTAGATTTGGGGAAAAATGGGAAGGAGGCTACAAGCAAAGGCAATCTAGTAATAAAGTTGTCATCTATAATTACACACAGGACTGCAAATGAAAAAACTAGCAAATTTCTTGGAAAAAAGAGATTTAATTATGTTTGGGAGACAAAGATTTCTAATCTTATTACACAGAACATGATGCCTATCATAGAAATCATAAGCTTAATACATTTGCTACATTAGTAAATTAGTTTGTGCCTCTGTGGACATAGAGGTCAACTGATCCACTTACTTTATCCTGATCCGGTTAATATTAGGAAAGTACTGATTAGAAAGCTTAAGAAATTAACCTGACAATACCATTTATTAAGGCTAGCAAAAGATGTTTAGGAGAAATCGTGTATATCTTAATACCAGACAGATTGAAGCTTAGTGGAAAACACCACAATGCAAATCATTATTTCTGATTACTATGCAGTATCATATACAAAATGTGAGAATGAACTTTTAACTAGTAGATTTCAGTGGATTTGTTTTGTTGGTCCTGCTTCTCTCCACACTGCATTTAGAGAGAGCAATCTATCCCATCTCTAAAAACATTCAGCGACAAAAAGAACTATCAAGTACAATTACACACTGACTAAAGAATAAGTGGACAGCCTAAACTACCAAATGAACGAATAAATACTAGTGAAACATGCCTTTGATATGTTTGTATACTAGGTCATATTCATCACACAGCAATGAACTCTCTCATAGGCTGATAAAAAAACCAATAGTTCATTAAGGTCAAATGAGTACTTTTTTTTTAAAAGTATCACCATGGTCCTAATAATTTGTCTTTTAAAAATGTAAACTGTAAATGCAACAGCCAAATATTAACAAGTTATTTCCATCATAAATAGCAAAATTTTTCAGCTATGTTCCCTTACAGCAATTATTCTAGCACATATGCAGGTACCAGAGAAATAGCTTCTGTCACAAAATTTCTGCACTAATAACAGACTTAAGATTTTATTAGTCATGCACGTGTTATCATGGCTTACTTACAGAATTCTGAGTATAATGCAAGAAGTCTTCAACTGACTCTTTAGACACAACTCGTAAAAATGCTTCGTGTCTCATTGTGGTCTTGGTTTTTCTTGCTTTAAAAACAAAACAAAATGTTAGAGCAAGTACTGTATCTCCAAATAAGACCATTTTTGGTCTCAGCGAAGAATGTATGAACTTAGATTCTTCGTTTATGGAGTTATAAATAGAAGATGTTTTCCTCTCCAAAGTACTCGACAGATACCTGAATCGGTATTTAGATTCGTAACAGCACTGGGCTGCAGTATTTGCACGCTCTCCTTTTAGTTCTTTTTTTACTAAATAAGTCTTAAAACAGAAGAGCTTTTTAATGGATGCTGCGATTTTTAGAAAGAACAGTGTATCCAGCACATGCCTCCTATTTAGTTACCTGTCATTCCCGACGACAGCATTTACTTGTGAGAAAAGTACTGATGGGCAGGCAGCAAAATATTCTCTCCTTTCCTCTCTTGTCAAGCGAAGACCGTGGCAAACGTCCAAGGCCGCTTTTTGGCACCAAGAGCGCCATTTACGCACCTAGGCATTCCTTCCACCCCAGGTAATTCCTGACGTGTTTTTCCCACCCCTACCAGCCGGGAGACCGCCTTACGCAGCCTTTTTGCGGTGTGTGAAGCCGTATGGCAGACAGAACGGGCCCGGTGCCGACCGCAGGGCACTGACCCGGATCAGCCAGGGGCCGGTCGCCTGCCGGGCTACCGCCCGCTCCACGGCACGGCCCCACAGGCCGCCCTACGCCGCCGTTAGAAGAGGAAGCGGCAAGACAGACGGGCCGCTTACCTAGCACTGCCTCGGAAAGAAATCCTCACAGATCGACGGGTTACGGTTCCAGTAACGCGGAGCTGCCTGCACGGGAAGGAAACGGAGACGGCGATCGCACGGACTGAGACGCAGGAGAAGCGCCTGCGCCTCTCGGCAGCGCTGCCCAGGGAAGGAGCCCGTCCATACGAACGCCCCACTGCCGGAAGAGGCACCAGCCCCCGGTGCCCCTCAGAAACGCGACGGGACGCCCCTGGCTCCCCGCGCTGGCTCACTCCCGCCCCGCGGAGGCCAGGCCCGGGCCCGGCCCCGCCGCCGCTTTCGAATTCTCCCGCGGCGGCCGTTGAGCGGGCGGGCGCGGGCGGGCGCCGCGGAGCTCCCGTCTCGCGAGAGCTGGGCTCCTTCCCCCCACCGCTGAGGGCGGGGCCCCGCCCCATCCCGCGCGTGGCCGCGGCCGTTGGAAGGCGGGGCCTGGCAGGCGGGAACGCGGCGTCGCGTCCTCCAGCCCCGGCACGGGACCGCGTTCAAAATCCGCCTTTTCGCCTTTTTTCTTTGTCGTTTTGGCGCTTGCCGGGGTGGGGCGGTATGGCGATCGGAAGGGGAGAGAGGTTTTCAGTCAGATGCCGCCGGTAGGGCGGGGTGATGTCTGGTTCCTCGCGGCTGCCTCCAGCCGAGGCCAGCGCTGGCCCCAGGCCCCGGGCCCGCTTTTACGAAGGAGGGGGCTGAAGAACTCGCTGCTGCTGCTGCCGGGACTGCAGCAGGCCCAGAGGGGCTGGGATAGAGGAGACACGCTAGGTAGTACGTCCCTGGGGAGGGCAGGCCCAGGAAGGGGCACGCCTGGACAGCTGCAGCCCAGGCAGCAGTAAGGAGCTCAGCGCAGGCCGTGCTTTTCCGTCTTAAATTTGGCTACGCTGAAATGCTGCTCTGCTGCTTTCACTTCATAATAAAGGCTGGCTCGCTTACGCATCTTTCCTCGGAGGATCAGTTACCCAGAGGTGGCTGACAGGGAGTCAATCTACATACCAGCTTACCGTTACTTTCCTAAAAGTAGCTGTCTCTTAAGTCTCAATGCCTTTAAACGGGGATAAGATAATGTTTAGTTAAATTCGTGTCGAGGCCTAAGATGCGGTACGCCTTCTTCCATGGATCTGCGGTAACGTGGAGGTACTACTCTTACAAAAACATTTCTGCTAGCTCACAAAGCCCGCATCCTGTATTTGATTACACTTCTTTCTCCAAGAACGTTTTTGTTGCTACTGTTGACAGCTACGCATTTAATCTTAGTCATGGCAAACAGTACATGTATTACACAGTCTTCATCCAAAGTGATGAAGAGCTAAGCAGGCTACTCACGAGAATTTATAGGAGACTTACGTAGGCCAGATGATATTCAGACCTTGATAACTAAGGGTTTTTTTAATGTATCGGGAAATGCTGCTTTCTGTTTCTTCTCAAACTTAATTTGCAGTGTTCAGAAATAGGTGGACTCAGTTCCTTGAATTAAGCATAATCAGCTTTCAAATTCTGTAATACTCCCCGTTCCGTTTGTTTGGGCTCTTTGCAAATGAACAGTCAGTATGTCTTGTTAAGGGCTTAATTTATATCTTTCAATTTTGCATTTGCAGTACCATAATAGTTCTCAGTGTCGTTGGCTGTTCAGAAGAGGTAGGTGCTTGACTGAAATAATTTACTTTCAGTCTGTGACAGCAGTACACCATATGCTGATTTACTGTGGAAACAAACAGAAATGCAACAGTAATTTCCATAAAAGTTCTCACATCTGACTGGACTTTCCTGGATTGTAATTTTTAAAAGGATGATGTAATTCAGATTTTATTTAATATTATATGTAAAAATTCACTACTTTTAAAAGTAGTATTTATGTCTTCTGCTAATATTTTAATTTTTAAAATAGAATCTTCTTTAACCATCCCACCTCTTAGAGTATCAGTTTATGTCCAGGATTAAGACTTGCCACGTTTTCTGCCATATATACTTGACTGACTTACAGACTTTTCCTGGTTTATTTTTTAAAGTTTTGAGTAAACTATTTACCTGGTTTTTATACAGTTTGAAGACTACAGGATTAAAAATAGTTTATTATAAGCTTACCCCATATAAATAATGCTATTCTGTATTGCTTTAAAAAATGTACGTAACAGATGACTGCTGTTACTAAAAGAGAAAAACTGCTCCAATTCCTGAATCATCAACTGAGTCCACATAAAACTCCTGAAGTAACTGGATTTTAAAACAAATACGTGCCACACAAAGTGCTGTAGGCCCTGTAGGAGAATGGGTTACATTACTTACAAGCTGTAATTGAGATGGTCACGTACCCAAGGCAGGGACAATACAGCAGAAGGAGTTAGCAGCCATAACTGGTAGCAAACTAACTAACTGTGCACTGGCAGTTCAGTGCCACTCCTTGTCTCCACCAGAACCAAACACACACGTACCTTCTCACATCATATTTCCATCTAGACAAAGGCCTGTCTCCTGTTAAATGTGAGAAAGGCAATCCAGCAAATTACGAACATCTACCTACCAGCAACCACAGAGAAAGGTCCTGGGAGAGACAGATCCCTGGGCAATCACCTGAAATGGCATCTGTCCTCCAACCCTAATCCCTGCAATGTGACAGCTGGCAGGCATTGACTTCCAGAAGCAGACTACCAAAAGAATGGAACATTTTTCTGCTCTATAGTAAAGAAGGACCAAGAATTAGGGTTGTTTCAGATCCTATGGACTTGACTTGACGTATTTCTCAAGTTACGTATTGAGCTAAGCGCAAGAAGCCTGTGAAACAGTTTGCTTGAAAGCAGTTGTATGATGAAGCATCATACCTGTAGAATAGTAAAAGCAAATAAAAAAGTATGAAAACTGACATTTATACATTATGCTAATGTCTATCCTTTCTGCCTATGTTAAAAATCTTTGCCATTTTAGATCCAAACGGATGGGTTTATTTATCATGTCTTGTGTGGACTGAATGTGTCATTAATACCTTGATGAGTCTTTTAATTAGATGCTACATTAGTCACCTGGTTACTGTTTATTTAGTTGGGCACATATTCATTTAGCAAATGAACTAAAACATATTTTAGCTTATCATTTGTGTTGCATAGCAACCACAGAATGATTTTTTCATAGTATTGAAACTAGAAGTTGACACAGATAACAACAGACTGAGTAACACCAAGTGATTCATTTTAAAGGACCACATAGAGAAATCAGAGAGGCAGAATAGCTTTTTCTAGGTTTTTTTTTTTTTTTCTCAAGAATTGTGCACGGAATGCAAGCTAATAACAAAGCTACAACTCTATTTTCAGTTTCTCTAATGTTCTCCCTTTCAAGAGTACCAAATTATATGCCTCTTTTTGACATATCTGTTCATCTGTTCAAAATAATCTATACCCTGTGATAATAATCTTATATTTATTATCATTTTCCTGTCAAGTCAAGTTAAGGCAAAAATGAAAAATGGGCCTTCCACACATGGTTGCTGAGCAACAGCAAATAAAAGATTTGCTTTTGTGCTACCGCTTCTTTAGTCTTTATTCTTGTTGGTGGCCTGTATAAGAGATCTCAATTACGAGTGTCTCTCACAAGAACATCATCGTTTGGACTATAGCAAGTATTCTGTTTTAACCTATATGACTGAACATTATAAATACTTGTAAAAAAAACCCAACAAGTAATTCCCTGAATGTCAGATGCTTTGTAAAAAAATAAGTAGTTCCCTGAATATCAGATGCTTTCTTAGCACATTTTTTTTCATATTTACAATGTTATTTTCTAGACAATAGTTTCTGATGAGATTATTATACACAGTATCTGCTAACAGGTTAGAATTGTTACTCCTATTTCTTTTCATCTGTATGTATAATAAAATTTTCTATAGTTAATATGGTATCCACGAAATCTGCTCATCCTCTGAGGCAGGCTGTTAATAATTTACATGCATTCATTTCCCTTGATTTTTTTTTTTTTTGATCTTCACATACTTTGATAAATAATCCGAACAGCATGGGAGAGAGATGAAGTTTCACACTATTCCACTTCTCCAGATCTCCCCTTGCCTGAAGGTAATACTGCCAATCACGCCATCCTTTATTCAGACGCAACTGTCAGTTTTCAATGGTGGTGTGATTAGACCGTGAAACTGCTTATTTCCCTTAAATTATTAATATTAACACAAAACCATTTTAGAGTTTAAGAGATTAAGTAGGAAAAAACCCCTTCACTACAAGAGAAAAAAAATGATCCTTGTTAACGGGAACAAAAATAAGGAAATAAAATACGCAGAGGGAATGCAAAAGCTTTTCTGAAGAGCCACTCCCTTGCGCAGCTGTGGGTGTGCTATAAAAGTACTGAACTGCCGCCCCGTGGGAGTTCACCGGTACTGCTGGGTGTCTCGCAGGTTCTTCACACCAAGGTGAACTTAAGGCGTGAAAACAGTGCAGCTTTATTTATTTTGCTTTATTATTATGCTTAATTAAAAATATTTATTATTATTTGCTTTATTATTATGATCGCACTGTTACCCTTCTTTCCTTATAGGCTGTGTTATAAATCACTGTAGTTTTGCTGTGCTCACTATTAGTACCCTGAAAATGGAAAGATTTCTGATATGCTATAAAATGCTCACAAAAAAGAAATTACAAGAACAACATTTGCATAGCTAAATCCATCCCACTGTAAACAAAAGGAGTATCACTTTTTGTGATAACTACAGCAAACATTTTCCAGTATAAAGTCACTGACATCTTTCAGAATATCATGTATCAATGAGTGAATTTAAAATACTAGTTTGTCAGTTAATTTGTTTGAGATGTAACTGGAGTGTTTTACATCTGCCATGTCTAGATTACTTCAACCCTATTAAATTTAACATTCTAAATTATTAGAGATTTACAGCTCTTGTAAGTGTTCTGTCTCCTTTCAGCTCTCATTCTATTGTAGTCTTTGTGGCTGAAGAGAAGAATTGTTTCTGAAGTACAAAAATACTATTATTAATCTTACAAGTGCTCTTAGAGGTTTCATTGTGATAGACATGCATCATCTAGAAGTGACACCATCTCTGCCATCTGTTTGGTATGAAACATGAAAATACTGTATAAATATCAGAATAGACCTGATTTGTTCATCCATATTAGTTTTTTTAAATATATATATATATGTATGTACACGCATACACAAACACATGACAAACTACTTCACGTTGCTTGGAGAATATACCAGCAACGGTAGCTTTGTCACAGCTGAGACACGTGCAGCTGGGTGTTCTGCACGTTCCTGATCCAGACCAGGAACCTAACCAAAGCCCTTCGTGCTTTCCTTACAGGCTGCACGTCCAGCTTCCCTCATGCAACGCTAACAAATGGGAACCAAGCAAGCGCAGTACTTGCTCCGTGCAATATCAGGCTGGGGAGATAATTCTGAGTCAGGCACTTGAAAGTGCTCACACCTTCACTAGTTCAGACATACCTGTCAATTATTCCTGTTCCGTGCATCCAACAATTTTAGTATCACAAGACCTTGTGACGATGTGTTTTGGCAAATATTTTCTGGTCATGTCCTTAAACAAAGGAAAATTGTTTTGTGAGATTTTGGTTTTAGTAGAATTTGATCTTTGCCCTTCCCTCACCCCCCCCCCCCCATGTTTATTGTACTGCTCCATGATGGATTTTGTTTTTGTTAAGATTTCTTGCGTTTCTAGCCTCATACTTGAATGAACAGTAGAAATAAATACTTAAAAGTATGATGATGTTTCAAATCTCGTGGTCAAGGCCCTTTTCCGTGTCTTAAACTGTAATTTAATTTCTGTCTGCCTCTGATTAACGTCAAGTTTTTGCACTTAATCTTATTAAAGTTGTGTCAGCAACTTGAGGGAGTTCTATAATCAAATCTAATTGTCTAGGCCAGGTATCTAAGGCATGAAACACCTATGCCAAATTGCTGACAGAGGCATACTAAATTTATGGTCAACTTAGAACCTTAATCCTCCAGGAGAAGTTACATGTTCCCTGAAATCACGGACCGGTTGTTTTATTTCCCAGTGCCTCACGACTAAATGCTTTTACAAAAACATTTTGGCAAATTGAATCCAGATATTAACAACCCCCCTTATGAAACTTAATTCTTTTAGTATCACCTGTGTCTCGGAGCAAAGGGGGAGAACAGAGTGCAGTGGGGACCAGGCCTGTTTTCACTGCTTTTAAGCTAGGATGACACCCCCAAAGATGCCTAGAATCAGACCACTTCGTTATTGTACAAGAACCGAAGTGCACAGGCACCAAAAACGCTTTTCAGAATAGAGTCTGCACTACCATCTAGTGGAACATAATGGTGTCTTCAGAAAACAAGAATTGTGCAATATGAGTATAAATCCAAAAACTTTGAAGTCTCGTTGTGAAAGAAAAGATAGGCAAAACTAAAATGCTTTATAATTTTTTTTAAATTCTTTTTTACATTTCCAATAATCTGAACTTGAAAAAGCATATAAAAAAATTACCTAGAAAAAGTTGCCTAAAACTCTAAGATTTACACCTCTTTTCAGAAAGCTCACCTTAGTATTTTAAACCTTCAATTCCAACTTATTTTACATGCAGATTAACGATTTACCAAATAAACCACGAAGAACCTGCATTACTACAAATACCATTCTACAAGTAACAAACAGCCATTTCCATTAACTTTCCATTTTCATTACCTTTCATTCCATTTCCATCACTTGTATGAATGACAAGCCTAGAGACAATCCAAATTCCTCGTTTGGCTGCTGTTGTCACAGTTTGTCAAATTTATCCAGCTGGGCTTCGAGCTGAAAGTTTCAACAGAGCACCCTTTCAGTGGTTATCATGTATGTTCACTTTAGCTCAGAGAACATTTCACGATTCATGAAAAACCAGGTAAAGGTTCCTATAAATCCTAGGTTGAAAACATTGCAACACAGTAACTTCAACTAAACTTCCAGAAAGCACCGAAAAAACATGCAAAATATTAGGGATTTCAGCCTATCAGTTGAAATATTTCCCCCATGTTGAAGTCTGCATAGAACTGTCTTGCAGGATATTCTTTATTAATCTTTGTGAAATGCTTGGTAAGCTCCATTTGACAGTCACTGAGAGTTTGTAGAATAACACATTAGCTTGCGAATCCAACTGGAATAAAAAACCTTATTTGAAATTCCACGCTGGAAACAACCACCATTAAATGTGTGCAACATTTTTTGTCTTGGGAATCTTATCCCGGTTATCCAGTACAATTAATGACCTTCACTCAGTACCTACAGGCAGTTATCACTTTGCTAGCATTATCTACATTGCAACTCAAGTTCTATGCATAGATTAATGTATTTCTAATTACTACACAATTTTTACATCCTGGCTTATAGCTTGCAATTTCCTGCTACATGCCTCCTTTTTTTGCCCAGCTGGACTTGCTGCCTGCCAGCCTTGGAGAGCTTGGGGTCAGACAGCAAAACGCCCAGGAAGAACCTACTGCACAGACCCAACAGTGCTCGGGAGCTCCAGTACATTTACTGATCTTTAACATTTAAAAAAATATACTTGAGAGTCATAATTCAGGTTGGAAAGGACTTCAGCAGGTCAGCCAGTTCAACCTTCTGCTGAAAAGAACTACTTTGCTTAGCTAATAAATAAATAAAATTGATCATCAGTTACACAACAGATTCTTGCCACGCACCTGATGAATGAAATCACAGGACAGACGGGGTGCTGGGACGTCACAGCTTTCTTCTGTACGTTGTTTTTTGCACTGAGGCTGAGGTGCTACATGCCCAGCGCCGAGTGCAGTTGGATTATCAAGTCCTGGCAGGAATGGACCCCGCTGACCCCAAGCCAAGAACCATCCCTACCACGACCTGGGTGTGAAAGGTTGGAATCTTGCCTAGCTTTGTCTATCCCTGAACCTGTTTCTATACAGATCTTAAAGGCAAGAATGATCACTATTAGCCCTTAATTCCTTTCCAATAAAGTTCACAGCTACTGAGGACGCAAAGAAAGGGAAAGAGAGGTTGGCATCACTTTGGTAGCACCTGAGGAAACAGACATGCGGTAGTCTGCTCAAATTGCATTCCACCGTAGGTGACTGGCCAGCAATATTCCCTGCATCACCTCTATCACATGAATACAGATTAGAGCACTTTCCTCCCAGAGCTGCCATCTAATCCGGCAGATAAATTCACTGCGTAACTCTGAAAGGAACACAAGCAGATTTTTTACTTTAGCTGCTTTGCATTTTTCAAATAATGTATTTCAGAAGGTGGCTGAGAATATTGCTCAGAGCCTGACAGCCTTACAAATCAGTAGGAGAACATAACAATAATAAAGTTAGACACTTTGTTAAGATGTATTCAAACACCATTTGTGATTAAATAGCCTGACTCCTTCAGCAACCAGCTACAGCCACAGATAGGTCTGGGACTGTCTCAAGTTTTGGTTCTTTCTACCAAATATCAAAGGTACCATCCAACATTCAAAGGTTTTTTGGGGAGAATATAAATAATTAAACTGATTAAAACAGAAGCCTCATAGGAAACCAATTTTGTATTCAACTCTTCGCTGAGAAAATATCTAAAATAACCACATCGGTAACTGTATTGGCAAACACTGCTCTTAGATGGAGACAGGATGAACTGAATGATGGTCCAAAACAGTTTAAACAGCACAGCAAACGTGAAGACAAAATCTAGGCTTGGCTGAGCCCATCAAAGTAATAACAAATCCATCTGCAAGAGTGTCTTGCACAATTATTTCTGCTCTTTTAACAAGGTCTTGTGGATACATAGGCAGCATTCTTTTGCAGGCACTGATCCAGTTACTGCCCGTCCTGCGGGACTGAATGGACGGTTTGATTTTGATCCAAGTCTGGAAAATGCAGACACCTGATCGGTACTGGCACTGCCAGGAAGCGTGCCATCCAGAAACACCTTGCCGTGAGGGAGTTAGGAAGATGGGCATGCTTTTACTTGGCTTTAGCTGCCTTCCCATTCATTAGCAGAAGCCCTTTATTCTGCTAAAAAAGGAAGATACCTCCCCTAGGAAAAAGAAACCCAAAACTTTTGTAGTTAGTATTGATAAAGATTATCCAGTCGGGTCCCTTCTAAACGCAGTAGTGACTGGGTGATGAACTTCCGCAGCTTTTATTTATGGCTGATGAAAACTGACTACTAGGAACTCAGACAAGTTGTAGCTGTTTAAGGGAAGAGGTATCATAATTAATTATGGTATTATAATTAATTATAAGCTAATGTTTAATGCAAATAGCATAATTTCTATGGTTGTTTTTCCCTAATAGATAGAGGATCCAATGCCTCTCTTCTTATTTATGCAGTATGTAGCTGCATTCTCTATCAATATCTACCTTACCAAGCAGGTGGAAGGACAGGAAAGAATGCCACATGTAGAAATCTGCTGTTTCTAAATCTAAGGCAATTATACACAGTTCTAGGTCCTTTTGAAAACATAAGTAATAACAATTGATTACTAAGTACTAGAATCATGACAATTTGTTCAACTGATCATTTTAAGAGAAAAAATTTTAGACACTGAAGTTGAACAAAGGACCTACTAATTCTTACATGTGAATCTGTTCCAGACCAACAAGCATGGAATTCCCCAGCTAAGTATCCCGTACTTCTCGCTCCACTTTCTCTCACGTGAAACCCAAGAATCTGCCTACACATCTTACAGCACGGCTACCTAGGTTAGAGTAGTCAGCATACATGACTATTTTAAAAATTCACCTCATCATATTACCAATTAGGACAGGGATATGCAAAAGGGAGGAAAAGGGAGTGTGTGTGTGTGTAGAGGGAAGCAACACACTGACTTCCATACGAACCATTTATTGAATAAATACATGCATCATAATGTAGAATTACATGAGCAAAAAAGGCAATCTGTACAAAATTGATTACCCTTTGTTCTCATTTCAACTCTCATCATTTGCTGCAGCTCTGATAAAGGATTCAAGACAGAAAATTAGAACTCTTTTAATCCAAATCCAAGCGATATGCATGCTGATTTGAGTTCGGGTTATACCACTGCTATAATTAAGAAAGCTGGTTTTCTTGTCAGTGAAGCAGAATAATTCTAAAAACAGTTTCAATAGTAGAGAACATGTGTTGTTGGTACATACAGGTAACAAAGCTTATTTTTAGCCGTTTCTTAAACATCTTCATATGTTCATATTTTAAGGCACAGGATAAACAAGAACTACATGAAAAGCTATCAGTTGATACTGAATACATTGACTTGATAATGAGGTGCAATTTTTGCCCAGAGGAAAAATAACGTTTGTCCTTCCTCCTTCCACATAAACGGAACAATCAGAATTTGGTAACTATGATAGAGAGGTTTGTTTCAACCATCGAAAGAATCAATCTCATCTAGGCAGTCATATTCTGATCCAGATTCACTCAGGAGAACATTTCTAAATGTTGACATCCAGGACTGATTACAGTCAATGGGAATTACTGCTGCTGAATTACAATGACAATTCAATCTCTTCATTTTAGATTCCTAAATGGGAACTGGGCTCTTTTAAGAACCTATCCCTAATTTTAGGTTGTGAGCCATTTTGCAAAGCTGTCCTATATGCTTCATTCAGTTACTCACTTTGTGCTATCATCTCACATTTACCCAAACACAGCATTATTTTCCCCCTCGAGACTTTAGAAGACAGAATGTGCACTTTTTTTTATTTAGGTGCAGAGTCTTCTAACATCTGTCCCCAGACTTCACTTAAGACCTGAAGCACCAAATCAGTTTAACAGCCCATTTGTTGGCTATGGATCAAACTCTGGGGAGTCACTGGCCAAGATGTACAGCTAAAGTCTTTCCACCTCAGGCTGAACCAAGTCAGAAGACAATCATGCTGAACTACGGCTCTTAGACCTCCTTTATTTAGATCAGATTTCACTTTCTGCATTTTCATTGCATTAACAATAATTCTCTGTCTTTCCATTCTTAACATTTTAATGGAGACCTAGCAAAGAAAATACGTACTTCATAATATATTACATTTTATATGAATAGATGAGTGTATATATGAGATACTCATACATTCCAATATAGAGTGAAGCCTTCAAATGGAAATGTTTTCATACCAAAGAACCTCTCTCTATTGCCCAGTCCATCAGAAAGTAACAGCAGCAATATTTACAGTGTAAGCTTGTTTGCTAAAATTGTCTTGTATAAAATGCGGCAATAAGAAGGCCATCACTGTATAGAGGTGTATGCATGTGTGTCACACACATCCGTGACAAAAGTTCATGTTAAACTGAATTTAGACAAACTGAAATGAGTCAATTCTTAAACTTGAAAAAGACAAAAAGCTACATCTATGGTAGGCACTTTGGTACATCTAGTAGTGTAGGCATATTCTACATCCAGAATTAAGGTTCTGTCAGTAATCTTACAATAAAGCTAATTTCAGGAGTTTATATTCTGCTTTAAAATTCTTTCTTGGCTGAGAGATCATTCTAGAATCTTAGCTAAGTAATATACTTTGTCTGTCTAATTGCATACTTATCCAAGAATGAGGGCGTTGGCTCTGAAAGAGCTGAACTGTTCTCTTGGATTCTTAATGCACATTTTTATAACAGTCTGAGAAAACTTACCAGAAAAACAAAAATCAGTTCTGAATACAAAAAAGTTTCCTCATAATTCATAAAATCAGAGTTATGAGCTCAGCTATTCAGGCTGATACTCTCCCTTCAACTCTCAACTGTCTACTTCTATCAGTTTGTGCTAATTGTATCACTGCTGTAGTCTTGCAGCAGACTATGGCAATGCTTCAGTAGAATGCCATTATTTCTCCAGAAACCTGTGTGGACCACTGAAGTGCATTTTTTTCATGCACCGAACACACTAAGTAGCAATGAAGAAACTGTAAAGACAAGTCAGTTTCAAGTCAATTTCACACTTTCTTACCTACTGGTGTTCCATTTTAGTATTACAGAAGGTATAGCACAATATACTATTTAGCACAGTATTGCATAATAAAAATAACATATGTCTCGTACGTATGCCTACTATATGAACTTACATTGCAAGCTGATTTGTATACCTTATAAATCAGTGGAACATGGCAGTAAGGACAGCTCTAAGTGGTTAGAGATTTTGTTTATAATACAGAAAAATCCATGTCCTCATACCTTCAAAAGGTCACATGTCTAGTACTATAGATTACAGGAATAAATAACAAAATCCAAGTGAACCTGTATAATAAAACTGTACTGTTTGTTATGTTTACTCCATTAAATGAAAACTCAGATTTAGAAACTGTGATTCATGGACCTCATCCTCTATTTATACAGTATTTATAGAACTCTCATTTTTATTTATAATATTCTATAGCTGATTTTCCAATAATACATTTTTATATAAATATTAAAATGTTAATGTTTTGTACATTTTAAGCTAGCCACACTGGGCCAGAAACAACAAAGTAAAAATGTTTTTCTGCAGTTTGTTTTTGAAGAATATCACAAAATGAGTAAGACCATTGTGCTGCAAAGACAAGAGAGATTCATCTGAAGAAATTAACATGCATTTAGAGGAAAATATCTATAACCTTTATCTAATTTTCTTCTGAATTCAAACCAGCATGAAAGAATTATAAAAAAATAGTATATATTTACATGGTACAGTATACCTTCGTGAGATATAAAACAAGGCAGGAAAACAGCAGAACATAATCTTTTCACTTTCTAATAGGTACAGCCATCATAAAGGTCAATTTAAACACAAAAGGTTACCTTACTGTACTATTGCACATTACAGTAACACTTAAAATTGTTTAGCAAATTAAAATACAAAGTTTAACAATGAGAAAGGCTATGTCTACATAAAATGACCAAGTGTTATAAAATTACTGGGTATGTGTCTAAGAACTAAATCAGTAAAGCTATAAAAATAATATTGGTACATCTGTGAGAACAACGCTTTAAAAATATATAAAGGTTGGCAAAATTATGCGTGGGGAATTCCCAGTATCCATGGGCCTAACTTGCACCATGCGGCCTTGTACCATCTTCTGTTAAATCATACCTGAAGATGAAAAAAACAAAGGATTTTTTTTTTTTTTACATTTAGCATCCATTATTAAAACTATTATTAACACAGTAATTATTAGTATGTAGTATTATTATTAATAAAGGAAATATTATGCTTACCACTGGGTCCAGCCTTTAGCAAGTTCTTCCGACGCCAGAGGTATTAATAACTGTGGAAGTTAAATTAGCAATCAATGCATTATGTGTGCCTTTCATTCTATGTCTTTTAAAGATCAAATCTGACAATCCTGTAAACTACAGTGTAAGTAATGCCATTCATAAACAATATATTTTACATCCTTGTCATCACAGCTACCTGCTCAACTTGTAGTAAAGTTTCAAGTTGCTGGTTTTGACCTAAAAAATCTATACCATTTAGTGATATGGTCTCAGAGCACCTCAAAGGCTTGAATTCTGAACATGACGTATCTTGGCAATGGCAATCAGCCGATGTGTTTACACTAACACTCCTCCTGGTAAACAGGAAAATTAAGAACACCATTCACCATGAACTGACCACGATTCTGATATCTCTCATCCTCTTTACAGAGCTCAAATATGGCAATTTGTAAGGGTGTAGTAATTTACTATTCCTTTTTGCGTGCTCCAAATCACATATGTAAGAAATAGTGTGATTTAATGAGTGCCTATAGAACAGTGAAGTTGTAAACACAATAGCTGGTTGTGGCATTGGGAACGTCTCCAGTAGCAGTTCTTTCTCAGAGAATTTACAATCTGGAATTTTAATTACTAAACAAACATTTGTTCTGTGTGTTTCCTGAAGTACTCTTGCTTGTCTTTCCAGTTTTGTCTGAACATTTTCTGAGATATCATCTGTTTTCTACTGGTTGTTTTCTTTCTCTGACTCTATGATTATGTCCTGGTTTCAGCTGGGATAGAGTTATCTGTCTTCCCAGTAGCTGGTACAGTGCTGTGTTTTGAGTTCAGCATGCGAAGAATGTTGATAACACACTGATGTTTTCAGTTGTTGCTCAGTAGTGTTTAGACTAAAGTCAAGGATTTTTCAGCTTCTCATGCCCAGCCAGGGCACAAGAAGTTGGCACAGGACACAGCCAGGGCACCTGACCCAAACTGGCCAACGGTGTATTCCATACCATGGGACGTCCCATCTAGTTTAGGAACTGGGAAGTGGGGGGGCAGGGAATCGCCGCTCGGGGACTGGCGGGGTGTCGGTCGGCGGGTGGTGAGCTATTGCCCTGTGCATCATTTGTACATTCCAATCCTTTTATTACTACTGTTGTCATTTTATTAGTGTTATCATTATCATTATTAGTTTCTTCTTTTCTGTTCTATTAAACCGTTCTTATCTCAATCCAGGAGTTTTACTTCTTTTTTTCCCCCAATTTCCTCCCCCATCCCACTGGGTGGTGGGGAGTGAGTGAGCGGCTGCGTGGTCCTTAGCTGCTGGCTGGGGTTAAACCAGAACAGATTAGTAAATCTGACATGCAGGTTTCTTTTGTTACTGCGATCCTCAGAACTTACCATCCTCTAGAAGAGATTACTGACACATTATTTGATGTCTGTTCTGCAGTTTGTTCCACCCCTTACTGAAGCTTGACAACTAAGCCATCTATAATTTTTAAAAGCTTTGTACCTCAATCAGGTGCTTCAATCAACACTAACAAGCTCATATCACAAGACCACCTTAGTCTTGTATAACAACATGCTGTATTAACAGAATTTGCTTCTTGTCAACTTACTTTGCCAAGCAGCCCTTTATCTTTGGACAAGAAACCACCGCTGTTCTTCACTGCCACGTCTAGTGTTCTTCTCTGTACTTCCGGCAGGGAAACACTGAAATCAAATCTGATGGGCAAAGTGATGCTTTAGTGAGAATTTTGTACCTGAAGTGCAAGTTGATTCCCTACAGCTAAACAATTCAAGTCGTAACCAAACCATCCACCTCCCCAAACAAAAAATAAGGTCTGAGATAAACAAAGAAAAAATTCCTAATGTTTTCCCTAAAATTCTTCTTCAATACTATGATCAATATCAACATCAAATGTTTGAGACTTCTGTTACCTTTGGTCTCTAAAAGCCACTGGTAAAACAAAACAAAAACCCAAACCAAACCAAAGAAGGAAAAGGTCAACCACCGACTCTCCAGAGAAGAGAATGAGGAATCAGACTGTACCGACAGCCCAGTATCACTATTCCCCAAAGGGAAAGACTGGTCAGTCTTACTGATCCTCCACCCTTGATAACCAGAGCTCCTTTTCTTTCCTGGCACACCAAGGAAACCTACCAACTTTTAAGGAAGAACGCATTTTGTTTGCTAGATCTGAAACCTACAGAAGGTGAGGGCAAGTTTGTACCACAATCTACATCTATTTGTCACTACAGTTCTTAAACAGCTTTACTGCTTTGCAATACATTTTACTTGGAAAGGCACAGTAAAACTAATCTATTACCTGGAATAAACAGGAGAGAGCTGCTTGACCAGGAAAACGTACCAGGGCCTCTAACTAATGATTTACAGATTTCCCTTGGACAGAATGAAGCGTTGTTTTCCCCAAATTAACTTTCAGTCTGTAGAGAAAGGTCGTCTTTATTGAAAAGTGATGGGTGGGGGAGTAAGGAGTACACGTGTGAGGGAAACTACCATCAAAAAGCTGAGTGCAAAGATAAGCATTTTTGTACAATATAACATTGCACAAGCTTGCACACTTCCAACCTATGGCCCAGGATAAAACCTACAAGGAAATTTCCTGACTCCCTGGCTGCTGAGAAGTGCCACCAAGTTGACTGACTGAACAATTTGATCATGCGTAGACACTGGCTGGCCAGTCCCATGCAGAGGCAGCATCAATCAGCCAGGCAATCGGCCAGTCAGAGTCAACACGCTTCCTGGCAAGAAGAGATACCAACAGCATTGGCCAGCTAAAAGGCACTCATGTTCTGAACCCTCCAGAAGAGTGCACGCTGCTTCTTAGCTACCAGCACAAAGGGGATGTAACTGACACAGGAGAAGGCAGAAAAGAAAAGTGGCTGGTACCAGAGTAAGAAGGGCTATAGTGATAACAGGGAATAGAAAGATGGGAAGAGCTATCGTAGCAGAAGAGAAAGGTATGATCAAGTCTGGTGGTGACAACTAGGAGCTTCAGTGGTTCATCCATTCAGGTAAGCTGAGAAACCTTGATTTGACAGCTTTGTAATTACATGATATAAAACTACTACACATAGTGTAGAACATACATTTGATCAAACACTGGGTTTAATGTCTTCTTTGATACATGTGTTTTTCTTCTTCCTGATCGTCTCTTGTCAGGCAATAAATACATTCGCACATATGGATCGGATCCTTCTTCTGAAAACGCTATTAGATTCCTGTGACCAGTGAAAAAACAAGGAAAAACACTTAGAAAATAAATCAGACATTGCTGAATATAAGTGTCTACACTGCTATCACTTAATTTAGTACATGAATCAGTTGTGGGGTATCCTGCACAAAGTACGATGCACAGGATACAGCACATCAATAACAGCAGTGCAAAAGAAAAACTAACAAAAATGCTGAGTAGTGACTTGTACAAGATCAGATAAATGGTGAGCAGACAGCAGAGGTGGGAATACAGTATTTCTCAAATTCCAATTCAAAGTTTAGATATGGCTTCCAACAGTCATGTGGTTTTGTCATTCCATGAAAAATTCACTCTCTCAGAGATAGCTTTCAGACACTGCTGACAAAAATCTACATGCCATTTTCATTTAAAATCTGGCAGAGGCACAAGAGACAAATACAAAATCACAGCAAAAACTTCAACAAAGTTTTTACTGATTCTGAGTATAACTCTGTATGTTTTTGTATTTACACATAATTACAATCGGTATGTTATTTTAAAAATAAGAAAGATCATCCAGACAATCAATTTAAGAGGATAAGTCAAGATGTGACAAAGTTTACAAAGAAATACGCACAGAAATGAAATTTGGTATTTTATGCTCACCTGCAGGAATGCACTACCACAATCAGTTTGTTTCTTTGTGAACTATGACGAATTGTTAGCTGAATCTGTCCTAACGGAGACTGCCCCAGAGTCGTTCCACTGCAGGAAAAAGTAGAACATTACGCTTAGTTTTTAAAATGCATATTTAAAGTAAGACCCAACTGAAATACATGCTGAGCAGTGTTCTCAGGAATCATGTATTATGCATTTAACTTTTCACTAGACCAATGTGAAAGAACAGAGCACACGTTAGCATGTCTTCCATTAGTTTCTTGTACTTCAGTTCCTTGTGCAACATGTTGCTCTACTGTCCAAAATAAGCTAAATATTCTTGTCACTTTAGAGGTCAGGTGCTCTTCAGAACTTTGAAAACCATTATCAGTAAAGAACTTGCTTACCCTAAAATAAACATTAAAGCAGCATCTAGGAAATTGGATAGAATAATGGTGCAAACTGCAATGAAAACCTCAGTGATAGGCCACTCTAACCTATGGTCAGGAACAAATTAGAGTAACAGCTCATTCTTTTCTAAATTCTCTAATGTAGAAATATATTCTTGGGATTAAAATAGTGATACTTAAAACCACTTATTATCTTAAAAGCTCAAATCACAGTATAAACACAGCCATTTCACTTTTCTGTAGCTCATGCCACACTGAAAAAAGTTTAGAATTAATTTACACTTATAAATACAGGTCATGCTTACATAAAGAGCAATCACCACTGTCCTGGTTTCAGCTGGGATAGAGTTAATTGTCTTCCTAGTAGCTGGTACAGTGCTACGTTTCTGAGCTAGGTATGAGAAGAATGTTGATAACACACTGATGTTTTCAGTTGTTGCTCAGTAGTGTTTAGACGAAAGTCAAGGATTTTTCAGCTTCTCATGCCCAGCCAGCGAGAAAGCTGGAGGGGCACAAGAAGTTGGCACAGGACACAACCAGGGCACCTGACCCAAACTGGCCAACAGGGTATTCCATACCATGGGATGTCCCACCTAGTACAGGAACTGGGGGGAGTGGGGGCGGGGGGATCATGGCTCAGGGACTAACTGGGTGTCGATCGATTGGCAGGTGGTGAGCAATTGCACTGTGCATCACTTGTATATTCCAATCCGTTTATTATTACTGATTATTATCATTTTATTAGTGTTATCATTACCTTCATTAGTTTCTTTTTTTCTTTTTGTATTCTGTTAAATCGTTCTTATCTCAACCCATGAGTTTACTTGTTTTCCCGATTTTCTTCCCCATCCCACTGCGGGGGGGCAGGAAGTGAGTGAGCCGCTGCGTGGTACTTAGTTGCTGGCTGGGGTTAAACCACAACAACCATGTTTAAGAATTTCTGTTTTAAAGACTGGCAAACATTCGCAGAGTTCCCTTATCTCTATGAAATACTTATTTTAGTTTCTGTGAACTGACTGTATTTTCCATTTCACACAGGATAGTATATGGCCTGCTTGGCATTTCTCAACCACCTGAAGTGTATCTTAACTTCAAGGGAGAAGCATACCTCTTTTGTGAATAGCTACTACAAAGTGATTGCTCCATTAAAATTCCCAAGTCTTTCACTTTAAAAACTAGAATGAAGCATTTTGGTTCAGAATTTTCTTAGTCAAAATAAAATTAATAAAAAATCAGAGCACCTAAAAACATGGGGCATGCAATAAAGGACCTCCTTATCTTTACCACTATCATCAAATAAGAAAGTATGAAATCTGTGTATTAAATAAGAAGTAGTATTTCAACATTTATCATAATTAACAAAGTCTAACCCAGTTTGGGGCCAGAAGAGAGACTGACAAACTGAAGATAAGACAGCAAAGGACCATACAGATAAATGGGGGACTAGAGCACATAAGCAGATGGTGAAGGAAATTAGTTTGTACAAATTGAAGAGACAGCCAAGATCAGATTCAACTGCAGTCTTTCACTACTTAAAACAGACATTATAGAGAAGACTGAGTCAGACTCCTCGTGGCTGTGCACAGTAAAAGAACAAGAGGCCACAGTCAAGTTGCAGCAAGGTAAATTCCAATTGGAAGTACGGAAAAAAAACATTTTCACAGTGGAGTGGTTAAGCACTGGAGTTGCTGAGAAAGTTTATAGAATCTCCATCCTTGGGGACATTCAAAACTTGTTTGGACAAGGCCAAAGAAACTTGATCTAACTTGAAGTGGGATGTGCTTTGAGCAGAAGGCTGACTGATATCCAGAGGTTCCTTCTAACCTATATTACTTTATTGATCCTATGAACTCTGATAGAGAAAAAGATGAATCTTTCTACTTAGATTCACAGAGAAGCTACATGAATAGGGAATTAATGGTTTCCATTCTCCTATTCAGAGCACAATGGCTGCTCAGCTATCTTTACTGGTAAGTATAGCTGCCCATTGAGGCAAGTAAAAAAATATTAGAGAATTTAAGAAAGCATGGCTGCAGTAATCCTCATTAATTGAATAGTAACTGACTATTCATTTAGCATTCTTTCTAGTCAACTATCCCTCTGAGTAATTTAAAAAGACCAACTATATTCCACTTAATTAGCTTAATATTAATGCTAATAGGATTCAGTGGTGAAACAGGCAACTACTGCCATGAAAGTGATTAAAGTTGTATCAAAAAGTATCCTTCCCTATTGCCATCCCACTCTTTTTAGCACTACACAGTGTAGCTATGAGAACAAGGTGGACTTTATCTTGCAGATCATTGCAATGGTAAGGTAACTTCTAATAGCAGAATCTAACTGAGGTACCAGGAGAAAGCAGAAAATCATAATGACTGATTTTCAGGTGCCAGACTCAAACTGCAACAGGAAAAAATATTACTGAGATGCAATCTAAGCACTGTTTCTTTGTCTGCACTGTGACATTTTCTATAAATCAACTTAGATGTATTGCAAAAACAAGTAATTAACACCGTACTTTTCAAGCTGTCGCAGTCTTTGCCGTAATTCCTGCGTGGCAATAGGCAGAGATATGTCTGAGGCTATGCTAGGAGTGGGTTCTTTGACCGAGAGGTGGCTGGGAGAATAAGAGAAGTTAGAGGCATGAAGACTGGAAGAACTTCGGCTGAGATCTGTTGGCCACTGAGGGCTGGCATTAGAAGGCTGACTTTTTTCAGCTGTATCAGTCTTTTTATCACTATCAGTCACTGGGGAAGCTGGAACAGGTTTGTTTGAATCAGGTGGTGGCGAGACAGGAACCTGAGGCTTAAAAGATGATTTTCTTGCATCTTTGGAAAGAGATGGCCTTTTTACTTGGGCTGAATGTTGATGATCTGGAGATCTTGCTTGCTTTTCAAGAGAAAGGACCTAGATACAGTAGAAATACATATAATATTACTATTTTCCAGTATAAAAAACAGGAACAATTTTTTTTTTCTTTCTACAAGAGTACTGATTGGTGACAAGTTGTTAAGTTCAGATATGAAAGCAGGACTAAAAATATTCACACTTATACTTATTCACTCTACCACTGGAAACCTTTTGCACAGCAAAACAGAGCTCCATCTTCTTTGTGGCAACTGCAGTAACTATAAAACAATGTGAAATTCTCCATTCATTTAGAACTATTCTCCTCATTATTCCCTTTCCATACTCTACACACTTCTGGTGCAAGTGCTATTTACTTTGCAGCTCTAACCACCTGGAAAGGTATTCTATAATTTTTTTTTCTTCTAATCTTTTGAAATTTAATCCTACATCACAAGTTCTTCTCACTCATTGTCTTTACTTTCTCTGTTATAGGTTACCTTCATTTACTAATGACAAGTAAGCAAGAAAGTGTTTTAGAAAAGAACAAATAACAGAAATTAACAGCAGTTTGACAGTGTTTGCAAAGAGGTATATTACCTTACTAAACCAAATAATTTAGCTGGCGAAAAAGACAAAACCAACTTTCAGGTATCCAAGTTTTGTCTTCAAAACTCCAATGCACTTGAAAGTTGGTCTGAATTTTTCTAATACTATGAAAATTAATTCCCTATAAACTTTATTCTTTTTAAACCATCACGACCTCAGTTCCATTTCTGTAAGACAAAGGTGATTTCACTGATCTGTAGCCTACTGAGTCATAAAAGACTTGAAGAAATTCAGATTCCAAACATGATTTCGGAACATAAAACCATGAGGAACCTCAGTCTTAATTAATGCAGCTGATAACCGTTTTGTTCAGAGAATTTTCTGGTTTTGAAATCAAATGTATTTCAATTAGAGGTTATCTTTGTGTGATAGTATTTAATAGCACTACCACAACTAAGGACACATGGCATTGTGACACCCAAGGAAATGTACTATATTCTCCATAAAGCTAGAAGATCAGAAATCACAAGTCTTAAATATGCTTTCAGATATTTACAATGGGAAAAGTTTTAGAGTACCCTGAGTGCAATCTTCATGTTTATAGTGCTGTTTGGACCGGAGTTGCTCAGGTGGAACCGCTGATGCATAGTTAAATCTTCACTCTCTAGCAACTGGCTTAGAGGCAGTTTGAAGTTCCCCAAAGAACACTGGTGTTGTTCATCCCTCACCTGAAGGAACACAGAAGCTAAGTCATTTTGTAGCATCTGCTTTGTAAGAATTCAGAGAAGGAAAAGGAAATGACAGTTTTATTAAAAAAAAAAATATCCAAATATCAAATGTAGTTTGTTCTTAAACCAAATTTCCCTGATCATAAGATAACTTTACATTGAATAAGGAAACGCCAAATATACTCAATGCCTAGTTTCTTCATCCCAATCTTCTACAGCAAAAGCAAGACAGAAGACTAACCAGCTCATCTACATCTACCTGACTCTTGATCAAAATAACTACATAGTTTCCAAATGGTCTGTGTGAAAATTACTTCCCACAACTGTTTGAGGAATAGTAACTAGGACAGTCCTCATTTACACTTCAGTCTCTTTGAACTACGGAAATGACATGTCAGCAGTGTAAAGGGATATGGTATTTGGATAAAGCAAAGACTTGGGATGAGAAAGGAAACAAGTCAGCAATTTCTGCTAGCAGTTAAGACTGTTAAGGTTCAAAACAGGTATAAAAATTTACTTTTTTCACTTTTTTTTAACTAAGACAACCACCATGTTCTTCTGGTGAGAGATTGGTTATAGTCTTTCTTCCTTTTAGTAGTAAATGCAATTAAACATTTCAGAGACTGGTCTTAAAAAACACTTTAACTATAGTTTTAATGGTGTTTATAATATATTCAGTCTCATTTCATAACAGCCTGTAACATCTGAATGTTACTACTGCAATGTATTAGAAAAGAAAGGTATCTAAAGAGAGTGAGACAACATACCTCAACTTCAAGTTCTTGTCTTTTGGGATTGTGTACAAAGAAAGTAAAGTTTTCCTCCCATACTGGTTCATTGGTCTTGTATCGAATCTAAAGTTAGACAACACAAAGCATATGAATTATAAAACATTTTTGTCTAATAAAGCTGGTGTCAAGAGTTGACTACATTTTTCATTTTGGCTTTGCAAAATTTATGTCTGAAACCTCACATATTTAAACAAAGGCCAAGTGGGATCTACTCAAGGCATATATAGTATCACATATAAAATTATACACAGGACATGTAGTAGAATACATTTTGCATTGAAGTTGCTGTATGTAAAGTAAAACACTTTCACACCAGTCTACGAACGAATGCAAGGTCTTCAGACTGGCACATTCTCTCTCTTCTCATACTTCTCTATAGGGCCTAACTCAGTGAAACTCCTAGAAACTAATACTTTTCCTTCTAATCTCCCAAGTAGCCATGTGGAAGATTTCAATGCCAAATCTCACTGCTTTCAGCAACTCATTAATGGGGAGGGTGTATGCAGAGAGAGAAGAAAGCATTCATTAAAAAAAGCTATCTCCAGGAACAAAGGACTTGAATTTCTACCTGCATTCTCTAATAGGTATCAAAATTAAGATTGTATACAAGATCTAGTTTATGCTTTGTGACAATTTTTGACAGGGTACGAAGAAGCCAAATTAGATGTCCTCTCCTTTTCGCTCACTGACATTTTTACTTAAAAAAAAAAAAAAAACCCACAAAAAAAAAACCCCAACAAAAAACCAACCACACCACCCCCCAAACTCCACACTGATATTGCATGTATCTACCTATCTAGGTATCACTTCACTGTTGGTATTTTATTTTAAAGACCCATTTGAATACACGGAGGTTAGTTATGGGTGACAAGTATGTTGAATACCTTGGGTCAGAATCAGAGGGATCATCATCAAGATCGATCTCATGACAGACATCTGTTACAGACCACCCAATTAGGAAAAAGAGATGGATGACACCTTCTTCAGACAATTCAAGTCTGTCTCAGATCTGCAGAACCAGGTTCTCACTGAGAGCTTCAACTATTCTAATGTTTTCTGGGAAAGTAGCACAGTTGTACACAACCAGTTTAAGGGTTTGTGCTATGAAAACACATACTGTTGTCTTACGGTTGTTCTCAATCATTGAATGTATTGACTAGGAGTAGTGGTCTTCTGAGTCTACCCCTTACAAATGAGGAATACTGTTTTGCAGATGCAACTGTCAACAGCAGCCTTGGCTAGAGAGACCTTAAGATCACAGAGTTTAAGGGGCATGAGGAAAACAAATAGCAGAATAAAAGCAGATTTCAACTTGCTCTAGGAACTGTTAGAAGGTATTCCAAACTGTTAGAAGGGATTCCAGGAGTGTCTATCTTGGAGGGCAAAGGAGCTCACGAGTGCTAGAGGACAGCCCTCAAAGCACAGAAGTGGTCCATACCTCAAAGCAGAAAAAGCAGCAGACATAACACAGTAGCCTGGCTAAACTACGAACTCCTGAGAGCTACAACACGTTGGCTAATCTAAGGCCCTACTCTAAGCAGAAGGTTCAAGCAGATGATCTTCAGTGTCCTTTTTGACCTGGACATTTCTCTAACTCTGCAATTCTGTAAATTTTCAAATCTTGATCAGTATTTCAAAGCCTGCTGCTTGCCAACGCTGTTTTTTATATAATCACTACTGTATGAATCCCAGTTGCAGATCAGAACCTACTGTGGAAGGACACCCACAGATACTTAAATATCTGGTCTCACAGACAGTTTAAACTGAGTAAGCACATGTTCACTCCTTGGCTTCTTGTTGGCAATTTCAGTTCTGGTGGTAACTTTTAGTGCAGTATATATACCCAATGGCATGATAGCCGATGCCAAGCCACAGAGCCACCAAATTTTTGTAGACAGAGCCAAGTATAAAAAGTAGGAACTTACCTTACTTTCCTGTGCCTTGTGTCCAACTGACAGCAAAACAAGTGGGTTGGGATTGCTGTTTATTTTCTTTCCTGACTGGTAAAGAAAAAGCAAAAACTTCGCCTTCAGAACAACGCAAAACCTCTCTCCTCTGAAACTTAAACATTTGCATCTTAAAAGTACACACCATATGCATTCTACTATACGCTTATCTCTTATTCTCAGTATTTTATTCAACAGGGTTGAATGGCAGACTGCCTAGTAACTGGTGAACACACTAACATGAAGGCATCCAACTACCCTAAATGCGCTGAAGCAAAACGCTACAAATAAGCTGGAGTTTTAGACTCCTTTCCGTTTTCTTTGAATGAAATTGGTAAGGTGCAAATTTTTATCCTTTAATGAGCATTACAACCCCCAAAGCTCATGAAGCATAGTTAAAACTGCAAAATGAATATTGCATGCAGATGGGAAATATGGAGAAAGCACAAACTCAGGAAGCTTACTTTATTCATATTGCAGTAGTATTACTAAATTGGATGTAATACCAGAACATTGATATTCCCCACTTTTCAGTCTGGGGAAAAAGAAGATGCACTATAAAGTACCTGATGTATATTTCTACAGTTTACCAAATACTCTTTATTAGAGATCAACCATCTGCCATATCTGAGCCTTGCTTACCAGCTGTATAGCACTACATCAAACTGCAAAAATAAACATCAGTTTAGAAACAAATTATATACACAAAGGAACATTCCCAACTACATGTTTCTTTCACAAACTTTAAATTAACCTAATAAAAATTTAAGTCAGAAAGAAGTTAGACATGAAAGTTAATCATCTCAAGCAGCTGTTAATGCAGTTTAAAAGGCCCAGAAAATATAGTATACATGGTTAATAACAGACTTTGAATTCTACCATGTAGGAAATTGTACAGATCAGGTATGTAAACAGAGAATTAGTTAAAATCTACTTAATGCATGTAAGGTCACAATTACAACCAAGTGATTCAAATATTTTATAGTTTTAAATTAATAATGTGCATATTTTAGATATTTTTGCATCTGAACTTACATTTTGGACATCATATTTCCACTAATCTTACTTGACTTTAATGTGACACACTGCTAATAACCATAGTTTTCTTTAGAAAAAAGCTGTTAAGTAAGCACTCCTTTCTTGGATGAATGCAGCATTTCTTTTTTTCATGATTTCTAATCAAAAATATTTAGCTCTCACCAAAGACAACAGAATACAAAGGTTTAAGGAACAGAAAGTCAGATTATACTCCAACTGATGGTGTTTAAAAACGGTAGGTGATATGTTTCGGTTTTGCTTTGTCCATGAAAAGGTGCCTGAAACTCTCTTTTCTTCATAAAATGATGAAACTACAGAAGGTGACAGAAAGACCCTGTTGCTTATGCTGATATGTAAATATAAATAATTTTAATTCATGCTAAATAGGTAGCAATATGTACACACACATATAACACACCTCTGACACCTGCTACTGACGGATTTGCTGTTGACAGTCTATTAGAGACTGCCTCTTCTCCAAGTTCGACCAGCTAAGAACTTGGCTTATGCCTTCCAAGTTTGCCTCTCAACTCCATGTCTTCCATATCAAAAAGCTGGGCTAAATTTATTTAGAATTTATATAAAAAATGTAAAGACTTCTAAAAAGATCTAGCAGAAACAAGATTATTTCAAAACGTCAGAGATTGATTTTATTGGTTAGTCATTCAGAGTTGACCAATAAAGTATCACTCAGTATGTAACAGATGTCTTAGCTTTCATGTCAGGTTTGGTCTTTAGTTACTCTTTCAAATTAGTTCTCAGGACTATTTTTTTTTCCCCTAGTCTTCTAAAGCAGTCTATACTCCACTCAGCTGATCTAAAATTCCAAGTACCACAGACCATAGTATTTTACCAATGGCTTGATTGATTGTTGAAACCAAATTTAAGTAAAATGGAATTGCACTAAATATATATCTGGCAACAGAAATCCACCCAAGGTTGGAAGTGTAGTGCGTTTGTGCGTTTCCAATTAATTTTGTGACCTTAAATGGACAACTACATTAGTTTTACCTTTAGGGCTTTCTGAACAGCAGCCTTCTTCAAGCCATCAGGATTAAATTCTAATGGATTATGCTTTTAAGTTAGGAGAGAATGAACATAGGAAGGGTTAATAAGTCATGCAATGAAGCAATTTCACTAGGTTAATTAATTATGACATGACAACATAGGACAAAGTGGGGAAAAAAAAAAAACAACCTAGAAAAAAACCCAAAATCTTTCAAACAAAACAATGAAGGAACCACAACATCTGACAAAACCTTTTTTCCTCTTGTCCTCTCTTAATGTTTGCATTCTGCTCTAAAACTAGTATACTCACTTTCAGTCTACTTATATTTCCCTCACCAGTTTTTTTTACCATAATAAAGAAACTTCAAAAATAGGTTTTATTGAATGCCTGATGTCTATGGACTGCCTTCTGAATGAACTTTTTTAAACTTGCTTAAGTATATTTTCACAACATAGAAGCTTCTCTGTCGATAAGTCGAGTAATTATGTGAAGGAGTCCTTTTATGGGAGAAATTACAATGCTAAAAGTATTGATAAGACTTAGATCATTATAAAAATGGAAGTTGTTTAAGCCTCCTCAGCAGATAAACGATACAAGCACTGCATGCTAACTAGAATGAAGGTCTACTACTTTACTCAGTTGAATGAAGACATTCAAATACATTAATAGGAATTTGAACTGATTTAGGAGGACAAAACCTCTGACTACTTTCCACTAATTAAGCAAATCTTTAGATTTTATTTTAAGAATAATATACTATTCTTCAAGTGACGTGTGAAGTAGAAAAGTGTTACAGAAAATTTGCATTCAAATCCTGAGAAATAATTTCAGGAAATATGATTTTGAAATAAAACAGACTTTAAATTAGTGTACTTATGGCTTTTTTTTTTCTTTAAGCACAAATTTTTGTTTCAAGGGAGAATTCTGCTTTAAAAGCTGTAGTGTGTAGCAACAAAAAAATTGCATCATAGCCTTTTTAAACATGCTGGTGTATGAACAGGAACCAACATTATTAATGCTCTGCCAAAACAAATGCCTTCCTGAAATTCAAATCCAAAAGTGACTAAAATTTGAAGAGAGATTCAACCTTTATGCAGAAATACTTTTTTTACGTTTTCTTTTGGAATGTCGTATCAGGATATGCTGGCCAATATAAATGATAAGATTCCTGGCATTCGGCTTTAAAATTTCTACTTCAGAATGAACACACAATACGATGAAACTGGAGAAAACCAGAAATAAGGTTTGGTTGGTTTTGTGGGATTTTTTTTAATAATTTTTTTTCTTAAAATAAAAATAAGGCATCTTCCACAGCTATTTATCTGATACATTAGGGACTTACTATTGCACTTAAAGACCTTCAAAGATGGATACTGCACAATATTCTTAGGCATATCAATCCTAATGTTTAACTATCCTTTCCATTAGAAATTTTTTTAATGCCCAACAGGTATGTTCCTTTCTGGACTTTAAGCACTGTTTCTTGTTTTCTGACAAACATGAAAAAGACACTTCGTTTGCAGCAACCTTCCAGCATTTCCATCCCTATCTTTACTTCCTAAGGCTAAACTCTCTTCCGCTGGCAGTCACCTTTACTGGCTTTCTCATCATCATCACTGCTGTCCTCCAGATCTTAAACTGCTGTGGCCAAAATCAGGGCCTTAGTAATGGCTAAGTAGAACAGAAGGATTAGTCCATACATCTTACAGGCTACATTCTTCTTTTCTATATACAGTATGGTGTTTGTCTTTCATAACAATATGATACAGCACTATGACAGATCTATTTCTGTAGTGCTATCCATCAGACAACTATTTCCATCCCATATTTATATGGGTCCCATGAGCATCCTCTATGAAATGTACCTTGATTTTTCAGATTGTATCTGGAATTCATCAAGATAATTTTGAGTCCTTAACTGCCCCTCAACTTACTGGCCATCTTTCCTTCACATTTGCACCTGCATATTCAGTACACATTTTTTCCCCCTATATTATTATTTCAAAGAATTTTAAAAGTCAAAAACAAACCTATGTGATCAATTATAAAGGCAGGCAACCAATGATTCCTGGATATTGAACATGTCTCAATTCCTCTGGAATCATAGCAAGGATAGGCCAAGAGGGACATCAGCTGGGGCAAGTATGTTTAAGCCAGACTTCAGGTTTCAAGGGAAGGAGCTGCAGGTCCATGAGGATGGTGGCTGAAAGGCTGGGCGGGAGAAGACTAGGAGAAGAAAAGGGAGTATTCAATATAAAAAGCCAAGAAAAGGTCTTGCCTTGGGTGACAAAATTGTCTTGCTATGGTTCTAAGTGTCTCTGCAGTTATAGGAGAAGGGGCCAGGTATCCAAGAACTATACTGATAACTGAGCCAGTAGAATAAATCAGATTTCAGGCTAGCATTCTGTAACAGCCAGTGATATTTCAGTAGATCCCAATAACAAACCCATAAATTATACCACAACTAACAAGCTGTTTTGTTACTAAGCCAGATCCTAATTCAGTATGCTTTGGAGTACAGCTCATTACTTCTGTTGACTCACTAAATCTTGCTTGGGGTTAAAATGAGGCTTTAGAAGTTTCTAAATCTGTGAGTGCATCCTCAAGTGATTACCAGAAGACAGTCACTGATCTGTAAGAGCTGATTCAAAATATGAATAATTTATATGTAATATAAACAACAAATTAAAAGAAAAATTGTTATGAACTAATAATAACATACCATAAAACTAGTGTTACTCACTTGCGGAAATCATACTAAGAACACTATTCACACTCCTTAACTTCAGGTAAATCAGATTTAAATAGGTAAATGTCTGAAATAGGTGTCATGAAGCTAGGTTCCAGCAGTCAAGAAAACTGTCTAGAAAGGAATAGAAAGCACTCCGGGCATTAGATTTTTCCTCTCCCTATATAAAGTGAGCCCCCTTTTTAGCCCCCCACCCCTCCCAGCCAAGTAACTCATGTTACATGTCAACTGGATATCTGAACCTGCAGGTGCGAATGTTTGCATAATACCTTGCATTTAAAGATGCCCTGAAAACAAGATGCAGTTTTATGACTGCTGAAGCTGATGTTATCTCTGGGCTACTCAGTCCTCTCCTCTCTCCTGGCCTCCACCCATAAATCTCATCCTCTTGCTTGCTGCAAGACTAGCACGCATGCAACTGCAGAACAAGGCAGTTAACAGGGCTGGTGAAGGAAATCCAGACCTAGCTATCTTAAAATGGTTGTGTTCCACTCTGACTCACAACTCACTTCGGGGATTTGGAAAGATTTCTCCAATGTCTAAATAGATGCTGTTACATGTAGACGATGTGTCCTAATGCAAAGACCTAAGATCAATGAAAACATCAGGGCTACACTCTTTATCAAGCTTTTTGATATTTTTTTAAAATTATTATTATTTTTAGGATTTATCTAGTATTTTTATAACTAAAAGAAACTGAAACTACTTATCAGTTTTAAAACCAAGATAACTGAACCACAGCTTATGAACTGCATTTCTTACTCATTCAGTAATGGACATAACTTTTTTGATACTTTAAAATTAACTTCTACAGAGGAACTAACTGAAAGAACCACAGAAAAGGGTTTTGTTGGGGTTTGGAAGGAGCAGAGGGGAAGGTGTTTTTAAATCAAGGTTTAGGATATGAGCCACAAGTAGCCAGCAACAAATTTATCTGCACAATCTACAATGGCATACCCACCTCTCCTTGGCAAAAGAGGTCTTATGCTGAGCAGATTCTCATTTTTTTTTAAAATACCACGGTTGTGTTTGCAGATTTAAGTGTAAGATATTCAGAGGATCATTAATTTGTAATAATACTGTAACATTAAATTCAAGCAAAAAATACTAATTGGTGGTTTTCCCTAGGCTAGATTTTCCTGACTACAGACAAATTTGAAAAAAAGAAAAGGAGCTTGGGAATTTGCAAAACAAGGAGCATCATGGAGTGAAATAGAATTTACAAGGGAATTTATAGTTTGGGGAGCACAAAGAACCACAACCATTTTTAAAGCAATACTTGAACCAATGTGGAGAGGTTGTAAGTTCTTCTAAACATTGAGTACATCACCTTTTAAAGAAACTACAGGGATGTTGGTTGTAATATCTCTTAGTTTCATTTCTTTGCAATAAAAGCCAACAGTTCACCAGCACACAGTGTGCTAGTATAGTATGCATTTTACTTCTCAATGAATCAGCAATTTAAGTTAAATGTAAGAGCTTTTACAACAAACTTACTTTGGGTTTTTATCATAAAAAGTTAATTACTTACCCAATGATATGCTGATCAATGAAATTTAAATAGCCTTTAAAATGCAATAAAAATAGCACAAAAACAATGCACACTTGTTGAAACCATGCAGCAAAACAAATTGCATGCTCTCATTCCACTAGAGTGAGTGGCTTTAGTAGCACTAATCCACACTCTGGCAGATAAAAGGTACAATACAAATAATACCAGAGAACTCACAAATAGTGCTCTATAGAGTGAGGTAGTGTTTTCACAAAAGACTAGTCCCGATGCTCTCCTCTCTTTTAAGTATCCACACCCAAAGTTTCCCTCGTAGATACTCTTAGGAAGATGGAAATGGAAGGAGAAAGCAGAGTGATGGGATTGTGGCAGAATGAATGCATAAGCAGCTTTACTACACAAAAAAGTTAAGGAAAACAGTCAAAAGATTCCAGAGAAAACAGCAGATAACAAAAAGTAAGTAAATATTTGTCATTACAAATAGTTTCACTTGTTAAGTGACTTTCTGTAGTGCAGCAAGGTGAAACTTTTTTTATTTTTATATTTTATTAATTATTCAAATATATTAACCCACTTTCCAAGTTTACTTTTGGTAGTTCAGATTTATATGGCAGATCCAACTAAGTAAATTTAGAGAGCAGCCTTCCAGACTGTTTCTGTTTCACTTGAAACATGTTTCAGATAAATCATCCCAGTGTCTCAGAAACCCACAACTATGATGCATCTGTGCAAAAGAAATACCTGTGGGGATTATCCACTATAACTCAAAAAAAACAAGGCTGATGACAAGATCTAAAATGTACCAGTGATAAGCATTAACTTAAGAAATCCATTCTGAAGGTAATAACAAGTACTTAATTCATCCAGAAAATATTTCAGCTGTAACACTAACGTTTTGGACAAAAGTCTTCAAAACTATTGAGAAGTATTAAAATTACTTCATTCTCTCTGAACTTTTTGTTCCCCATAAATACGAGCAATCCAAAAGAGCAATTAATTTTGCTATTACACTACACGACCCCTACCAGTGAATATGAAAACAACATGAGAAGCCAACAGACTTTCATGTTTAGTCTTGTAAATGTTGTTCCATATTAGAATCAAATGGACGTAAAAAATCTGTATTCACTATAATTTACTGCAGTTTGGCTAGCAGCTCCATGACATTATCTAAGTGTTGTCTTTATAGAATCTATTAAGAATCTTTTCAGCTCTCCTACATGAAGAAGTCTTCCCATGATATTTTTTCCCCCCACCTAACTGTGAAGCCTTTTTGTATCTGGTTTTGGACAACTTAAATTCAACACAGCATTGTATTATTTTATTGTCATAAACTTGTAAATGGAATTTGCAACTGTTCAATGTTACTTTCTATCATATTCTTTGTAATACATTTCTGGAAAGAAAATGAATTAAAGTTAAATACTGAGTTATTTGTAGCAACTGCTTTTCTGGGCTGGTAGAGCAAGAAACAAAAAAAAAAAAAGAGGGTTAAATGGGTCCGACACTGTGACCATCCTTATTCCCAACCCGCCCAGGCAATCTTGCACTGTAGACAGAACAGCAGACACAGCAATAAGAAATATGAGATCCTGTTCCCAGATTTCCTAATTGGTCAGCTTTGTGCAAGGAACTTCCCCTTTCTGAGCCCTAGAGTTTAGAGATCTACTGACTGGAAGTACTGAATAAGACACTGAAATTAAATACTGTCCTCAAAAGTAGGCAGAACTCAAAACTTGCAGCCTAACCTTTCTGAAGGAGGGACACAATGTTACAGAATGTTTAAAACAGGACGGGGGAAAAAAAAAACTACACTTAGGACAAAGCCTCCGAGTATTTGCTGGAGAAGCTAATCTAATATAGAAAAGCAGTTTCATGGGAAAAAAAATTGGAAATTCTGGATGGGAGAACTTTAAACTATTCATTTTAAGTAAAAGGCTTTAGTGTATTTTAACAAATATATTAAACTTTAACAATTTGAGTAAAATCCAGAGATCCCCTGAATTCAATATAGTGAAGTAAAAAAAAAAAGATAACAAAGGACTCTCTTTCAAATGAGCTACAACTTTTTAGCTTTTAAAATAACCTATAAATACTACTTCCAAATACTCCTCTATACACCCTGAAACAGACATGAAATCACTAGTCAGTGATGTAAACTGTTTAGGCTACTAAGGTTTTATTTGTTACCACTGTGTTTGATGCAGCATTTTAACTTAAATTTGAGATCAGTGGACAAATTTGCAAAATGCATACAAAAAAATCTGAGGCTTGAAAACTTTGTTCTCTGATTAGTACTTCAGTCACCACTTCCAGATTTTGTCATCTAATAGCAATGCTGAAAACCAGCAAAACTCAGTGTTATGCTTCACATATCTATTTATGGTAGGGTTTACTTTTTTACTTCTATCATTTACAATAAGGAACAGTACTTTACTATCCTGAAATAAACTACAAAACAGTCTGTGATTGTCATAAACATGCTATTTCACAGTCCTGTAGTATAATCCATATAATGACAGAACTATTAGTTTTTTGGGGTTTATGTTTTGCACAAGCAAATAAACAACACTCCAAATGACAACCTGACAGAAGTCTCACACAAGTATTCTGCCACTGTAACATCAACTACACAGTATTAGTTTCATAATGAGGACTTCAGTACCTTCAAATCTACCACAGATACCCTAAGCCAAAGCAAGCAAGTTTACCTGAACTCAAGGAAGTGGGCCTTTTCCCAGTTAGTTCCTTAAAATACCTCATGCTAATCCCATACTATTTACGGAAAACACTGTCTAATAAAAACATGCAGCCTTTCAAGTCCAGGAAAGGAGCATTCTTTAAAGAAAAATCACACAGATTAAAGAGCAATGTACTAGAAATGTGGACCTTACATTACACGTTTTAAAACGAGACAAAGTATAGAAAACATGGCATAATGTGTGTTAGTAAAGCAGTGTGCCATACTACCAAGCAAGACATGCTGGAAGTACACAAGAGATACCCACAGGAAAAGGGTATCCATTAGAATATAACTTACGGGCAGGTTTCTTGCCGAGTCCAAATAGAGAATAAGCAATGCAGAAGAAAGCCCATCATTGGCTTGGTCCTTATCAGCTCTAATGCTTGTTAGCACCTAAACCAAAAAAATACTGTAAGCCTTTCTGAAAATCAAATAATATCTTTATTTCTGTCCCATTCCTGAAAAATATTTTAAAAACCTCTCCCAAAATGTAAACATTCACAAATGCACACTATGAAGAACAAGAAGTAAGCTTTCAAGACTCACATAGATACTTCAAACCCATTTTTATGGAAATTTCCACCCCACTTCCTGAACATTTTGTTTTAGGCTGGACAGATTATAGTATCATATCCAGCTTTATCTCCCATGCTAGTGAAATGTTAGCTGATATTCTCAAACCATAACATTAAGAGAAAAGAAGAGGACAACAAAAGCATTTTAAAATCCCATGCCACAAGAGTACATGGACAATTATGGCTGGTTTGAGCTTTCTAAAGACAAACAGCTTGGAATAAAGTTACAGGTTTATCCAAATTCACAACAGCGACAGAATTAAATTACTTACATACTTAACACCCCCTCCCCTGTCCCGTCCCATCTTCCCCCCCCACCCCCCAAACCCCCAACAAAAAAAAAACCACCCACAACAATTAAGATTAGGATAAAAGTAGTGTGTTCCTTTAATACCTTATCTAGATTTTCAGCAGTTGGCATCAATGTGAGCCATTCCAGTTTTAAATGCAATTTTCCTTTGGACACTTCATCCAAAGTAAACCACTAAAAGTTAAGCAAAGTAACGTGAAATAATCTGACACCAAACAAACACATGATTGCAATTGGCTCTTCAGGGTATTTAGGAAATGCTAAGCTCTACTAGGAATCTTGCAGAGCTGAAGTCTGCCTAACCTGAAAAGACCTGTTCCATTGTTTAAAAGGTCCTATTTCACACTAAATATTACAACACAGAATAACAAAAACAGCCATACAAACCTCTATGTTATACAGTAAAAGCATTTATAAAATATCAAGAGAATTCTTTAAGTTCTGTAAAGATGTTCTGGAAATACAAACTCTGCATAACATTACTAAAAAATCTGTCTTACATATAGGACAAAAATTAGTCTGCTCAGTCTAATAATAAACCAGGCAATTTACTATTCTCCTGCAAGAAAAAACTCTCACCAAATATGTAAGTTACTGTTTTGTGCATTTATGTACTAATAATCTTAAAACCCCAAGACAGAAGAAGAATGGCATTACTCTTCAGATTTTACAAATTCAGCTATCCCTTAAACCTCTGTACTGATCATCAGGGAATCTATTTCTGTGGCATTAAAGTTATTCATGCACATACAGGAACTATGCCCAGGGGAAAAAAAAAAAAATAATACAAGAACAACTACATATACAACATATGGGTTTTTTTAACCCAAAACTTACTGAACGCTTACCTCATCCAGAAGACGCTCCTTTTCAACTTCAATTAAATCTATCATCAAACTAGAAAAAAGAAAAAAAAATAATCAGAATTTTAGCCAAGAGGCAAAAAAATCTAATATAAAACTCAATCCCCACCCTGTGCTTGCTGAGTATCCAGGCTTCCACTGAGATCAAAAGAGCAGAATACTATTCTTTTAGCCCCTAAGAGAGGAAGAAGTAGGGAATGAAATGGCTGAACGAAGATGAATGCAGGATAACAGAAAATACGCCTATACTAGAGCCCATTTTGTAGCTACAAGGGCAACTGGCACAGTATGGCTCACATACATATGACCAAACTCTCAAAACAGTGACCACATCCAAACTACCCACTGGAAATAGCCCCTGGACATATGCTAGGACAGAATTCATGCTTTGGCATTGTCTGGGAGAGTGCTAGTTCACACAAACTAAAAATGTACCAGGGAATCTGCTAAAAATTAAACGGGGCAGACAACTGCATGCCAGTGCATGAACATTTGTTGTGGCTTTTTATTTTATTTGTACTGACGTACACATTATGCCACTTCCCCCCCCCACCGCTTCAGTGTTAGATTAGGGAAGTGCAAAGAAAAGAAGCCTTTGTACTACCTACTTCTTTATTTTAATGAGAAGAGAAGTAGGTACTGTTGCTCCTGTTAAGAGAGAAGGAGCTGGAAAGATAAGGGAGTTCTACTCTGTATGGAAAGCAACAATGGGAAGCTCCAAAACTCTGCAAGAAATAAAGGTGACAAATTACTGGAGAAAGAAGCTGACTAAAACCCTGAAATGTTTATGGGTAAACACTAAAGGTAGGCCTATGGAATCTAAAAGTGCGTAATGTTTGCGAAAGCATTACAGCAATTTTTTCTTTAATAAAATAGTTAAGATCAGCTCTTAGAGAAAAATAATCTGTAAATAGCCATTTAAAAACCTATGAAAATGAAAAAGATAGACCGTTATAAAGCTATTAACTTTGCCTGAATAAATAATTAAGACTTAGTGTTAGCTTACAAACATTCAAGCAGGTAGGGTACAACTCCTTCAAAAAAAAAAAAAAAAAAAAGGCAAAACAAAAAAACCAAAACAACCAAAAAAAAACCAAACAAACCCTTTTTTTTTTGGGGTGCATGCAATACTTACCTTACTTTTAAAAAAAATATGTGAACATATAGGTGTGTATATACACACACAAGCACATTTTCATATACATATATTTACATATATGAAGTAATTAGGGAACTACTTCCTACCATAATTTTGAAAAGACAATTAATTTATAAATACAGTAATATAGCAGAACTATGACTGCAGTAAAATGCAAAAATTAAAAAAACCCAAACACAAAAACTACATCAAAATATTTAAACTCTTTTCAATACCTACAAACATATTCTCCATAACATTTACCTTCCCAGGAAGTCATCTTTATCTGGATCTTCATCAAAGAGCTCAATCTCTAACTCCTGTCCTGGATGTTCATATACTAAGGCCTGGAGGTACAGCAAGATGACACTGTCAATGGTAAAACTAACTAGCTTTGATAAATGGCATAGTAACAGTAAATCATTTAATACACAGAGGTGCTGCAGTTCAAACATATCAATAAGCAAATGCTTTAAAAAAGATGCAATTTAAGGAGTAGAGCAAGTATAAGAGCCTTTCAGATGCAATTTGCTAATGTTGGCTTAAGAGACTAGACTGCTTTTCAGAATTACTGATGCTTAGTCTAGACAAAAAAAGTATATACATCAATGGAGAATTTCTGTTTTGTTACAGAACTTTGGGGTTTTAGAGGGAGACATCAAGAAGCTCCTCGAGGAAGTCCCCAGAGTATCTTCTTTAACAAAAGAAACTTTAAAAGACAACTTTACAGAATGGACAACAAGGTATTTTTATTGATTATACCTCATAAACTTCATTCCATTTTGGATTGAGATTTTCTTTGATGACCTTGCTTTGGAAGATCTGGTTGCCCACACGGATGATTCCATAAGGATCTGACTTTCCTTTGACAATCCCTTTTAGGTAAGTATCTTTCCCCTCCAGGTCCTGAGCTTCAATAAAGTGTATCCTCAGAACACCCTGAAAAAGGAAAAGATGAGTTTATGTAGTAATCTGAAAGCTTCCACGTCATCACAATTTATGCAATATATGTTTTATTATTTCCACTGCAATTTCCTTAACATGAAACTTAGTTTGGACATACTGTAAATGGAAGGTATCAATGATGATCCACATACACAGCACACCTAGCAATCAAGAGATTCCTGACAAGAAAAACTGCCATCAACAATCAGAAACATGCCAGTTGTATCAAGAAAGTGAGTAGCAAGAAACAGTAGAAACTTTCAAGTGAAGAGCACTAACAATAATTTACAGTGATAATATAAAAAATATGCTACTTAATTTTTAGTCTATACAGTTGAACTATATTTTAGCAAGTAATATGTTGAAGATTCTAGCAAAAGAAAAAAGTCCTTCTTGGCATTATTATGAAACATTAACGCCACAGAAATTATTTCTAAATTAAATCAATTATTTTAAGTGACTGGATTCACGTTAACTTGTACTACTGCAGTAACTGTATTTAGAAATTCACACAGATGTGCCTATCTTTAACAGTTACTACTACAGAAAAAAACTACATGCCAAATTATTAGTATTAACACAAACATGCTTACCTTTGGTATAGGAAACCGCAACTGAGCAATCTGCACTTCACTGACAAGGGGGACTGTAATTCTATTTGGAAGGACCAGGTAGTTGGATATTATATCCAATATTATTGTATCTGATAAGCCACTGTTGGAGAAAATAAATCTTAGTTACTTCATGAGAATTGAAGAACGTTATGTCACACTAACATACTCCTTTTGCTGCTTAACAACCGAAAAGGAAAAAATATTTGCCTTTTGCGGGAGGTAAAAGGCCCATCTGGGTTTTAAACACTTTTTTTTTTAAATAAAGGATTCTTGCCAAAATGGCCACCAGGTGGAGGCATCTGACAGTGAATAGCAGAAACCGCAGCGATTAATATAAAGTTCTCATTTCCCTGCCACTGCCAAGTTCCCCCCTCGCCCCCGCCTTTTAGAGCCACCCAGGGTAAAAAAGGCTATTGCATAAGTCTTCTTGCCTGCGTTGCCTATAACTAAGCAGATGTTAACTGTTAATCTACTTCTGTATTTCAATAATGACTTAACTGTCCCTGAAAGTTTGGCTAACCATTCCTGTATTGTTACGAAACAAGTTGTCCTCTTGAGCTGGGAGGTCCATCATTTAAAACAAAAACACAAAGAAAACATGCTTGTGGCCGAGTAAAATATAGCCTAGGGAAGGCAAAACAGGTTTTGTTCTGGCAAAAAGGGAGTGGCAGTACAATCCCATTGGTAATGAATCGTTAAAAAAACCCAACCCCATACTTCTCCACAAACACAGAAAGGAAGACTGCCTAAGCTACAAGTTCACCCAGTTTGGGTCTGAGCTGACAACAAATCAGTACGTTGTCAGACCAACACCACTGGTTACACACATTGCCTACACTGGCAAAAAGGCAGAACTGGAGTGGTACAATTCACCGTGGAAGATAAGTATCCAGGAAGATTTTAGGGTTCAGAGAGAAAATTGTAAAAATACTCGAGATATTCTGAACTGGAGGTACATTCTCACTAAAACTGGTGGAGCCGCTTCAGGATGAATGATTTCTCCTCCTAAATACAATTTATGATTCTCTTTTTACAGTCTTTACAAAATTAAGATGCAGATAATGTTTGATTACTTAGAACATTTTTCAGATGAACCACTTGTGTGTCATCACCTTGTAAGTTTTTCTAAGACTGACTCTGCAGTTGGGAGTAGCTCTGACTCAGCAGCTAGCATATTTATGAAAACACAAAAGCTGCTGTAAGATTTAGGATATATATTACATTTTCATTTGGCCAGAAAATTGTGTGGTGAGCAATAAACATATTATGGTAGAGACAGGTAACAGAATTAACCCATTAAGTACAATCTGGCCCATTTCAAATTCACACTGATCTTTCGTGCCAGGGATTTGCAACATGTACAGCCTACATCCCCTTGGCTGCCCAGTTCCACTGTGAATCTAAATTAATTATGATACATGACAGAACATGGATGACTTTTTAATGGCATCCAGTACCACGGGAACAGAAGAAACTCAAGGCTGCATCAAGATCAATGGACAGGTCTATGCAGACCTCTGTTTATTCTCTGAAAGAAGCAACAGTGAACAACGTTCAGATATTGCTCAGAGGAAGTCTCCTCTCCACTTCCATGAGTTAATTCACATCTGTCCTAAAGAGAAGTTTTCATTCCTCTTCCTTTCTTGCAGAGGCTATCCAATCATATTTAGAAAGATTTTCATTCTATATGAACACTGAACCCTATAAAGACAACTACTATAAGAAGATGATGTTATTTAAAAATAAGTAGCTTCCTTTAGTCATCATTGTAACCCGTTGCTTTTCAAACTTTTTCAGTTGTCTTGCAAAACATCCAGTTTTCAACTTATGTATGCTAAACTTTCTCTAAATGAACCAAGAAAAGAGAACCCATTATTTTGTTAGAGTTGGCTTAAAAATTTAAGATAAATATATCAACTAGTTTTAATATTAAAAGGGAAAAAAACCCCATACCAAAAGCTTAGGTGATGGTAACTACACAAGCAACAAAAACGCTTTTCAAAATACAAGTTTCCAGTAGATCACATAAGTTTTTGTTCCCACTTTTGTTGTTGTCCCTACCTGGCAAGAAGAGAAAGCTCTGCCTTTATGCTCAATAAAGTGCATGCCTTAAGAACAGAAGATTAATGAAGAAAACTAACTGACCTAGGTCAGAGAAAGCAGCACAAGAGAGGCAATGGTACCAGAGCTGCCTTGAAAGAAAGGTTATTGTGCTTTTCTCTAGTATTAAGTGAAGATCACATACACTATGAAATAAGCTATAGGCATAAAAAAACCCCTATCCTACACTAGCAAAAGGTTGAGATTGACTAATGTTCAAATGGAGCTACAGCAGATCTCCTTGAATAAGAGAGAGAAACAGCCTGAAGCCCAACACAGCCCAGTCACTGGGACGATTCCCAAACCTTTATGATCGGACCAAACCCCAACTCTGTGATTCCAAAGGTGAGCCTCACAATTTTATCCCAACATAAATGCTTGAATTTCACTAAAACATCTGAGAAATGAATGTGAAAAATGAACTAGCATTAATGGAATTTCACAGAATTTTACACAGAGAAACTGGACTCATAGGAGGAAACAGATATTCCATCTTTAAAAACAGGGAGCTGAAAAAGAATACCAGAGACCATAATTAAGTAATGAATTAAACGAATTCTAAACAACATGACACTTTCAAGCTGTTTAAAACTTATCTAACCTAATATTAGCCAAATGGGATACTCCCATGTGGAAAGTATTCTTCATGAATACAAGGCAAAAATGACAATCTTTTTAACTATCTTATTACTTAAACTAAGAGGTCTGATCTGTGGAAAACAGAGACAAATCACTGATCAAGCAACAGAGAAAGATGAATCAATTTAAACCCTTATGTTGATACATCATCGATAAACACCTTCTTAAGATTGTAAAACTTTAAGTCATCGATTCTAAGTACAATTATTTTTTCAGTTCACAAAAATGAGGGCTGTGAAATGCTTCATATAGTTTATTATAGTAAGTGTCTTCAAAAGCTCAATTTCATTGCAAAAATATAATTGACAGTTACTTACTCTTTTGTACTGCTATTTAGCTCTACTTCATTTTTCGTGACAGAATAAGCAGCTATGTATTTTTCCTGCGTCATCTTTGTTCATGCTGCAGAGACAGCACATCTCTGACTGCATAGAGTATTTTCACTACATCTCAAGCAACCATGACATAATTCACCTTCCCATCACTGACATCCTCTCCTGACAGCACTTGACTATTCTCACAGCCTGGCTCCTCCTCACATAGGAGGTTTTAATTCTACTCCTCCATAAGCTATCCTAATGATAGAATATGAATTACTTTTGTGTCTTTCTCCTTGTGGAGTCATATACAAAGTGCAATGGAAGTTGTTAACAGCTGACAAGGAAGCTTCCAGCAGCAAATGCAGAAATTCATTTAGTAGAGTACGAATAAGTAGTTTAATGTGCAGCCAACAGTCACAGGATGAAAAAGGTACCTGTGGCAGCAGCAATCTCTTGTTCATCGTTGTTTTTAACAACTACAATACATCAAGCTGTCATACCAAAATACACTATCTATACAGATAAGAAAAACAAATACAACACTGAAGAAATCTCTTGGCAAGGCACAGCATGACTCACCTCAGTTACAGTTACTATAGAAACTATACCACATGTAAATGGCACCATTTTATGTGTATGTGGCCAAGCTGGGTTGCTCTGGAAACCGTAAACTTGAGACACTTGGCAATCCTTTGTTTACATCTAAAGTTTTGTGTTTGCAGTCAGGCAAATATGCAGCATGATATGAAACTCAGGAGCCTAGTAAGCTTAAGTACTAAATGTAAATTTATTAGTGTTATATAAAAAGAGCATATTATTACTCAGGAGCTGTATTTTCGAAGCCATTTTCTCACCCACCAAGAAAACCTCTTTCCTTGGAGGCAGTCATAAGCAGGCTTGAAACACAAGCAAATCTTGCAGCCATTAACCTACTTAATGCAAGTTCTAATTTCAAACTGTTCAACTGGGATTCCATACAATGGCCTCGCATGCCTAAGTAAAGCAAAAACCATTTCAGTCACGCAATTGAGCACTAAAGGATTAATTTAATACCTCAATTCAAACTCTTGTTTTTAAACAATAAAAAATAATTCTGGAGTCAGCCAACTCTTGAGAGCATGGGATCCAATAAAAGGACTAGTCACAAAATCCGAGTGTGTATCAGATCTGCCATTATCCCCTTAGCCATTGTTTCAATATTAAGAAGCCCCTGGGTAAGTATTATGACTTGACAATTGTGAATATATTTGTGGATTTAACCTTACCAGGATTGCAGTGATTCAAAGCAGCTTGGTTTTCATCTCTACTTCTACTTTTTTCTTTGGGGTTTTATCATGTACTGTTTTGAAAAGCTCTGAGTAAGCCAAGCAATTTTTCTAGCTATATATGGTCAATATTTTTGCTACTCCATTTGGTCTTGACATAATAAACTGAGAGCTTTAACAGTAAGTGCTTGAAGAGATTAGAAAATTAGTTTAATTTGATAACTTTTAAGGTACTTCTAACTACCTTTACACAAGCAACTAGAGATGTATCAGCATACAAAGCCATGAGCCAAGATGTTGTGAACCCACTGGCGTGAAAAATAAGGTTCTTTATCTTTCTGCTGTTCTAGGAGAGGGCACATAGGAAATTCACAAGATTCTGGAAAACTGGAAAGGTTGAGAACACCAAAAAAAGCAGACTGAAAAATTATCTTTTCAAAATGTTTTTACCAAGACATACTAGATACACTTCTGATGTACTTTCACTTGTAATGAAATCGCTACCTTCTGCATATTGAGCAATTTCATAGAATTCTAAATTAAGAGATAACTGCTCAGAGTCATTTAACCTAAAATTACTTAGCTGACGGTCTTCAGATTTTCTGGGGCTTACTGGGGTGAAGGAATATCTAAACTGCTTTACATATACTCACTTGAGTCCTGGAACATCCAGAAGATTGGTCAGTCCAGTCCAGTTAATTTCCAAAAGCTGTGAATTACAGAGAAAAGATGGGGGGGGGGGGGGGGGGGGGGGGAGGAAAAGCAACTTAGTATTCACAACACTGAAGAAATAAACCTGATCACTATAGATTCTGATCAGTGGGTCAATAACCAGTTTCCTTGATTTTTTTAAGCAGAAAACCAAAACCTCTTCCATTCTAAAGAATTTTTAGCCACGGTTTTTAAAAGAGAGTTATAAAAACAACTCACCATCCTCTTATCCACCCTTCCACACATACATACAAATACACACCCTGATATACACGTGTACTGTAACAAACAATTAAGCAGAAAAAAAAAAAATCATTATCCTTTCAACGGAAAAGGTAGTAAGAATTAATAACGGAATATTCCAAAACAAAAGGCAAGATATATCATGGGATGTACTGCAAGAATCCACATGAGCCAGTAACATGCCACTGCCACAAGAAGGCTAACGCTGTCCTGGGCTGCATTAGGAAAACCACTGCTAGCAGGCTGAGGGAGGTAATCCTTCCCTCTACTCAGCACCCTGACTGCTGTGTCTAGTTCTGGGCTCCTTAGTACATGGACATACTGGAGACAGTCCAACAAAGGGCCATGAGGATGATGAAGGGACTGGAGCATCTCCTATGAGGAAAGGCTGAGAGAGCTGGGACTGTTTAGCTCAGAGAAGAGAAGGCTCAGGGGGATCTTATTAATGTCCATAAATACCTGAAGGGAAGGTGCAAAGAAGATGGAGATGGGCTGTTCTCAGTGGTGTCCAGTGACAGGACAAGGTGCAATGGGCACAAACTGAAACACAGGAGGTTCTCTCTGACCATTACAAAACACTTTTTTACTGTGAGGGTGACTAAGCACTGGCACAGGTTGCCCAGAGAGGTTGTGAAGTCTCTACCTTTGGAAATAGTCAAAAGCCACCTGGACATGGTCCTGGCCACCCTGCTCTAGGTGACCCTGCTTGAGAAAAGGGGTTGGACTAGATGACTTCCAGAGGTCCCCGCCTACCTCAACTATTCTGCAAACATATTACAACAGAAAACAAACATTTGGTCCCATCCAGGGAATAAGATTAGTGTCTTCCTAACTATGCTATTCAGATGGGTGAATAAACATACAGCCTTCAACTGAATGCTTAAAATTTAACACTTTCCCTGCTGATAACCATTCAGAAAATTGCTGCAAGATTTTTCTTAGCCTCCTTCTTTTATCATATTACACTCCTGTGTCTCTGTATGGGCAGGAGAGAAACAGAAAGAGAGACTCCTCTAATATAGGCATCTAACTTAAACTCCAGTGGATGACTGAAAGAAGCTTTCTCTCTACCTCCATTAACCAAAAGGAGTTCCATGGAGATCTGCTATATTTCGGCATTTAGAAGCCAACCCACTTAGAACAAAATAATTACAAATGTATACAGATCATTACAGTTTATCTGTTTGCTTCCTCTAAATCCAATTTGCTAAACCCTTCAGGATAAACATGTTTCCCAGACTCTAGAAGAATGAATGGAAGTCAAAACAATCTTTCATTCTGTCATTACAGCATCAGACAGAAGAGAAGAGCTCTCAGAATGACAGCTAAACTTCATGGTTTAGTTCATTTTCTTACTTTACATAATTTTATACTGTGTGGGTTAAAATGCAGTAAACAAATTTCTGCCAGTTGTAAGTATTTTATTATATTTAATTAGGCCTTTGGGTCCACCCTTTTCCCCTTGCCAATTACAGAGTATTTCCTTTATCCACCCACTTCATATACTGATTTTTGCCCAGGAATTATATTCAATATCTCAAAAGACACAATAATGATGAAATTATGATAGCTGAGAAAAAAAAAAACCCACACAACAAACCAACATTTTTATTGTTCTGCTGTGACCCCTGAAAAACAGTTCCTCAAAGTATCCACAATAAAGTAGAAGCAGTACAGAAAAATACAACACTTTAGACACTTTGCTGAACTATGAGTAAGATGTTTCTTACAACCTTAATTCTGTGGCTTTAGAAATAACAGGAACTTTCCAATAAGGTACTGCAGGATTGATACTACTGTAAAAACTTAGGTTGATTTTTAAGAGACTTCTAAAACTGTATTTTGCAAGTTTCATCAGAAAATTAATTTTTCCTTTTGATTTACTGTTCAGCACAATATCCCAAACAGACACTGAAAATAATATGTTGGAGGAGGAAAAAAAATAACAGAACTTTGAACTCTTTACTAAATAGCAATAATTTATTTCTGCAGTTTAGAGCAAAAAGAAACAAAGGTAAAATACTTCTTGCATTTGTTGCTGGCATCACTTCTGTTTTAGCCTTTACATCATTGGTGAAATGCACCACTGGATAAAGTTTTATTTGTCTGCTGGTAACTACATTTCACAATTAAGATATTTTGTCTTTATAACTAGTATGTTCCAAAGACATCCTCTTAGTTGTTTATTTACTTGATCCTGTGTATTAAAATTATCTTGCAGGACAAAATAAAACATAGCATCAGATACTATTTAATATAAAACTGAATTTCCAAGTTCATGTTTCCAGATAGACACCACACTGGAGGTAAACAAAATAACATTATGAGGAAGATATTCTCTGAACATTAATAGTAGCTCTAATGACCAAACTGCATGAACAAGTGGAAACAGATAGCTTTCCAAAAATAAGTTCTGTGATAAAATAATTGATTCTCAGACTCCAGAAATCTTAATGAAAAGTGTCCTTACCCAAAGGTCAGAATACCTCTAAAACCCTAACTTTTATAAACACAAGGTAAACAGTTATGGTCTCTTTGCTCTTTTACATGATATCAACAATTAATGTTAGATGACTACTCTGCAATCTATCTGTGAAGTTGATATATGCTCTCAGTATAAAGTAACTTCAAAACATAGAATGTGTCATCATCATCTCAGAATGGGATTTTTTTTCTGAAATGTACAAGGGCTTTTACAACACTCAAAAAAGCGTTAAGTGAACAACATGGCAGAAATTTAAGTACATTTCACAATAATGAAACAGATCATATTCTTGCTGCTTGTAACAACAGTCATTCTGAAATATGCAATAAATATTGACAGACTTGGATTTAGTCTTCCACTTATGAAACAATACAAACACTGGATGAATGTGCAATAAATTAACTGAATAAGTTGTATGCAACACCAACTAAATGATGAATGCAATGGTAAAATGTGACACAACGCTGTATATATAAGCATCTTCAGAAAATTTTTCAAATTGAGTTTACTTTTCCCTTCATGCCATGTACAGCACACTTGTCTTCTGCATAAGTAGAGATTTCCCTCAACTGGGAAATTGAAAACTTTACAGACAGGCTTAGGTTTCCATCACATACAATAATCCAAAGCACTTTCATTCTCTGCCCAAGAAATACAAGATTTTGGTTTTGAGACAGGAATATAGACCCTTCTGTTAGAAGACACATGCAAAGAACTGTCCTTGCCAGTTTGAAGGGAGGCTCTAAAGTATTTCACGCAGTTTTCTTCTTCACCACCCATAAAACCATTACAGTCCCCTATATCCTGAGTACACGTTACTTTCAGCAAATGGTTATACAATATCAATCCACATTTTTTTCTTCTAAAACACAGTGGTATTTCAAGATTATTATTTTTTTAAAATTTTTATTACTTTTTAGGAAGCTCTGAAGTCAACAGAATTGAGATGAATGCTGGGAGTAAACATAGTGGTTTAACTGACCATACACAAGCAGCTAGTTCCATCCGAGATCCATTAGGATACAAAACAGAATAGTTGGGGTTGGAAAACATCTCTGGAGATCATCCTGTCCAGATGCTCAGAGCAGAGTCACCTAGAGCAGGCTGCTCAGGGCTGTGTCCAGTTGGGTTTTGACTATCTCCAAGGATGGAGACTCCACAACCTCTCCGAGCAACCTGCTCCAGTGTTCCATCACTATTACGGTTAAAAAATAAAAAATAGTAACAATTCCTTATATTTAAAAGGAATTTCTTGCATTTCAATTTGTCCCCATTGCCTTTTGTCAAATCACTGGGCACCACTGAGAAGTCCGTTACCATCACCTTTACATCCCCTGTGAGGTATTTATATACATTGATAAGATGCCCTTAAGCCTTCTCTTCTCCAGGCTAAACAAGCCCAGCTCTTGCAGCCTCTCCTCGTAAGAAAGATGTTCCAGTTCCTTAATCATCTTTGTGGCCCTTCACCGGGCTCGCTCCAGCATGTCCATGTCTCTGTTGTACTGGGGAGCCCCGCGCTGGACTCAGGACTCCAGGTGTGTCTTACCAGTGCTGTGTAGACAGGAAAGATCATCTCCCTCAACCAGCTGGCAATGCTCTTCCCAATGCAGCCCAGGGTGCTGTTGGCTTTCTTTGCTGTAAGGGCACATTGCTGACTTCTGTTCACCTTTCTGTCCACCAGGACACCCCAAATCATCTTCTGCAAAGCTGGTTTCCAGCCAGTCAGCCCCCAGCCTCTAGCTGGACTTCACGTCACTGACCACAATCCACTGAGCCTCAAGAGTTCAGACACTTTTCAATCAAGCCCATTGTCCACTTATCTGGTCTGTACTTCATCAGTTTGCCTATGTGGATGTTGCAGAAGATAGCATTAAAAGCTTACTGAAGTCAAGATAAACAGCATCCGTTGCGCTCCCCTCATGCACCAATCCACCCGTCTTATCGTAGAGGGCTACTGGCTTGGTTAACCACGATTTCCCATTCATAAACCCATCCTGACTACTACTAATCACTTCCTTGTCCCTTCTCCCTTACCAGCAGGATTGAGATCACCGCTTGGGCCCCTGTGCCCTTGAATTGCCCCCAGAGCCATGCAGTCACACTTGATGTTTTCCAGATCTCCCCTGGAAATAGTGTTGGTGCTCACGTGGCAGAGCAGCAGCGAGTAGTAGTCTGAGGGCCCGACAAGCTTTAACAGTCAACAACATCCTGAATCTGAGGCCCCGGCAAGCAGCAAACCTCCTGAGACAACAGGTCAGGACGGCAGACGGGGGCCTCTGTCCCCTGCAGCAGGGAGTCGCTCAGTACTATCACTTGCAATTTCCTCCTGGTGCTTCAGCGTGGCTCAGGTTCTGCTGGATCGGATGCTCCCAGGCCCTGCTCTGCTACACTGACCCTGAATCTGTTCCACAGCTGCAAATCTGCAGGTGGGGTAGGGATCATCTTCCTTGTGCCAGAAAATTTCCAGCTTTCCCCATCATGGGAGAATCCCGTCCAGCAGTGTCTCCAGAAGGTCAGAGGTCCTGTTTCAGATGTCCCCTCTCTACAGTGAATCACACTCGATGCACATGTGAGAGTAACTAAACTCAGCCTAAGCCATCTACTTGTTCACATACATTTGTCGTATCTGAAAGCAGACTGTCCCAATCTAAAGTGAAAAACACTATCATTAGTAGTTGTAGAGAGACTGTACAGAGCCCGGTACAGAGACTGCTGACTTTCATCTTTCTTCAGGTGAAATCATGAAGATATCATTGGCTCCAGTACCATTTTGTATTCAGTGTCTTTACAAAGATATCTCATTTAAAACTAGTTTTGCCCACTTTCCATTAGAGTGCTAGCAGGATTATTTTTAGTGAGAAGAGGCCAACCTATGTTTTACAAGAAAAAAGAACGTACTTGAACACATAATACGGAGGAACTGATGGGCTGCGGAATTCACATCAACACTTACCACACCGTTTTTGACCATGTATCCACATTCTAATAAACATACTGAAAGTTCAACTAGTACATGTGAAAGTTTCCTATACTTCTGAAAACACTGATTTTTAGAAAATGCTTTTGAGAGACTTAGGTTACCATCCAAAAAGAAGGTTAAAACCACTCTCCCAGTTTGCTCAAGAGCCAGTGTTTACACAAAAATTCTGCCTTTCTTCTTTCAAATTTATCTGCCATTAGCATACAACGCCTCTATCAATTATAGATCAGGCTGTCAGCCAAGCACTTACAAGAAGTTGAGCGCAAGAGATGAACACACATTAGGAATACAGTGTTATAATTCACATTTCAGCAAGGGAATACATAGTTAACAACTGCATTGGAAAAGATCCTCTGCAGGTAGGTGGGAGGTTCAGTTTGCTAGGGCACATCTATCTGTGGAATGCCAGCAAGGCTAAGTGGCAGTAATACCTTCCAGAAGTGGAGGAGATCTTGCCCAAAATTCATACAGTACCCTGAACAGTCACCATTGTCTTTTTTTTTTTTTTTTAAGGTTTTATGATTTCTTTTCTACATGAATATTAAAGCCATCAGTTTTTTTAATTTCCAAATGCAAAGAAAAACTGTTAGAAATAATTTGTTGTAAAATGGGTTATTTTACATTTGTATGTATGCTTTACTTGTATAGTTCTACAATAACAAACTACGAGCTAGAACACAGAGAATATCTATATTTAAGGAAACTGAAGGTAATTTCACTGTATTCTCCTCTGAAAATTAATGGTGTAAATTATTAGTATATATTCTCAAATCTCATGCTTACCTTAACTCTGAAAAAAAATTAAGAAATAAATAATTGAACCAGGATGAAAAGTCCAACTTCGCCTGAATAACTTCGGTTTTGTACTACTTCCTCAATCCTACAAACCCACAAATGTTGAAGTAATATAAGATACAAGTAGCTTGGTAGTAGCTGATAACACTAATCACAACTTGTGTTTTCAGACTGGTTCTCATGTTCTAATCACAAGTTTTGACACTACATTATGTCACACTTTAAAAACCTATGTAGGCTACCAAGGCTCTGGAAGAAGTAATTTTATACTGTTTTAAGACAAAGAACCCAGTTTATTACATGATTTATTCCCTTTTTCATTATTTGTAGGTGTGTTAGAAGGCAGTTACACACCATAAATACCTGAAAACAAGTGGTCCCTATCCTAAAGTGTTCATATCTGCATCCCCTATTTAACAGTTTTACATACTGATGTTTTCAGAATAAAATAGAAAATATTTGCATTTCCTTTTGATTTTTTCATCCTTTGTTTAGTATATTGCATACAGCAGTTAACACAGCAAAGTCCTGTGCTGTCTCCTAACTAGACTTAACCAAATTAAATGAATTGAGCAACATAATGCATGTTGAAATTCAGCATTGAGAAACATTTCCTACACTAGACTGAAACACATATCATAGTGGTTTCTGTATTAACTGCCACAACCCAAAACAAAACAAAAAACAAGCTATGAGATGCCACTGAGAACTGCAAGATTTTCAATTTATGTGACCAAAAATAATTTTAAAAGGTTGCAACACAGCATATGAAACACATAAAGTGCCTATGGTACAACTTCACTATCAATACTTTATTCCACACCTCTTTTCAAAAGCAAGGCATTGTCATCAGTCCTTAGACCATGAAGCACGTAAAAAATGATTACACAAAGAAACTGAAAAAATAGTGCTACTAAGAGTGGCCATTTAGACAAGAAATGCAATTAGTATATATAATATCAGAAACTTCTATCCATCCACTCTGTTGTACAGGAATAAATACAAAGACAGAGGTCAACTGCAGAAACATTAAAGACAAATCCTCTTCCATTCAAAGTTGGAGCTAAGAAATTAAAAAACATTACTAAGGCTAAGCACTTTAAAGGATTATTAGAAAAGCTTTGCAAATAAATCTTAAGCCATTAAATGTTTTGGAAGGAATATGAGCCTTCAAACTCCTGGCATAAATCAAGCATTCACTATTTGGGCTTTGAAGGTAAGTTCTCCTTGCAGACAAGATTTGCTACATTCGCCCACCACAGTGCTTCCTTTCCAGTTCTACCAGCAAAGCGCAGCAGTATGAAGCACACTGCTATCACTGCAGTAACACACACTCTGCAATCTTAGTCTACAAATATTAGTGACAAACGGTTTTGGTGTTCTCCCTCCACCATTACCCCCACATTCCTCTCAATAAGGTTGTTTCAAGTCTGCACTTCTGGCTTCCAAACATCATCAGACTTCAGCATAAGATACACCTTTTGTAAAGTAAGAAAAGATTTTTCCAAAAAGCAACACCAAGTTCAGGCAAAAAAAGCTTATACCTACAGTAGCATGGAAATAGCACTGACACCAGACAAACTCACCACAGAGAAGTAGTCAAATCTACAGTATTGCTTTATACACAAGAGGGAGCCCTTCCAGTCATAGTCCAGCCAAATAACAAGGATTTTCATTCTACATTGTGGCATGCCATGACTCAGTGGAGAGAAAGACGACCTCCTAACTTGTGGTTCTGACAGTAAGTTAAAGCAACGTCACCACCCTAACAAACTGAAGAGCCCTATGGAGACGAAGGAAGCAAGCAGAAGACTGCCAGCTGATGAATCATTTTATGAAGCACTGAATATAAAAAAATTCCCCACTTAAAAAAAAAAGTTTTGGCCTACAAATCTCAAAAATGGCTTAACAATATCATTTCCTTCTCTGTCACCGCTTTGAACAATGCATAATTGTCTTAGTTTAGCTAAATTCAGGGAATGCCAACTGGTTCTCTGTGGCAGAGCTAACAGGGCACTGGAAAGACTGCGTTCAGGACTTGTCACCAAGTGAAACTCTGCCAGGAGCCAGAAATGATGTGGTGTCTTTCCACAACACATTGCAACTGAGGGAGGTGATACACCTTGCAGAGACTCTTACCAGCCAGCTCACTGGCCTAGAGAGGGATTTCAGACCCCAGTTACACTTTCCGATGAAGTAGTAGGTGCGTCATGTTACTCAAAGCTGTTTCAATTCTTCCTCTGCTCAGAGCAGTGAAAACAAATTATGTGTCCGCCCTGAAAACCAATAAATTTGTGTCTTATCAAGGCTCTGCACTGAGAACTCATGCAACACATACACTGAAAGAGTTTTAAAAAAACATATATATCCCTGCAGCCTATAAGAAAAGATAGCCTAAAAACTGATGAGCATTTTTACATATTTGATGTTCTCAATACGCTAGACGCCTTTACAAAGGGAAAAGAATGTACTGGAATGCAGAATACACAGGGCCATAACTAAAGTTCACTGCAGCACAAAAGGCAGCCTCTAAAAAACACTGCCAACCTTGTGGCCTGATTTGGCTGCCATAAGCACTACTAATTCTCAGAAGAGAAGCCACAAATTATTTTAAAATGCTGATGAACAACTTCCTACTAATCAAGTTATGGAAGTATAAGATTTCTGCAGGACAAATTTAAGTTCTGCTACAGAGCAGAATGACATGATTCCATGGGATAAGTTATATTTCTTCTCAGAAATTTATTCTAAGAAGGGGACTAACATGCCCTCTTCTGTTACTTGTGAATGGTCATGCAGAAACACAGCACAATTTGTCTGTTAGTAGAATGCAGCCCATTACCACTACAACACTAAAGTGCTAACATTATTGTAGTAATTTAAATAGGTAACATTATCCAGTGTATTTCCCCGGTAAACATAAAATAAACTCAGCCTTTCAAACAAGGCTTGACCATAAAATACCATAGAAAGCACATATCACTGGTTTTCACCATTGCAATAGGAAACACAGCATATTTGTGCACAGGAACTGTGTTTAACAGTACATCTTTTCAGTTTTAACTGTCTAAAGATTTCAGTGAGACAATTGCTACAGTAACAAGATGTATAGTTGCGGGGGTAAGAGACATAGCGGGCAAGTTTTTGAGTTAAGGTGACCAGAAGAAGGATCACAGCTGGTCTTAAAAAAATCCAGTGCACCTTGCTATTCTCTATAGTGTTAACTACTCAAAGCTACAGTTCGAGCCAATTCCCTCTTCTTTATACCCACCTCTATCAGTCCGGCATTTTGGTTCACACCCTCACACTAGTACTGACACTCTCCTGACTCCTTAGTGAGCCAGCTCAAGATGCTAAAATACACCTGAAGGACAGGAAACTAGTCACTTCTTGTGTTTAATATTCTGCCAGCTTATGTCCCTTAACCAGCTTCCTTCAGGAGCAGAAGTTTCAACACTTCTGTAAAAGAGACAGTAACACTGAAAGGGAGGGCACAGGTAGAGGAGAATACAGTACTGTGGAAGCTCCAACTGTGATTGTTTAGAACATCCCATAAGCTATCAAAATTAAAAATTTAAAAAATGTAAGTTATAGCAAATTATAAGTATACAAAGTAACAGTGCAAATCACTCACTTTGAAGAAACAAGACTAATTCTTAACAAATACTATTATAACAGTATCTACGCTTTGGAATTTATCCAGGTGTTCCACAAACCCCTTTAAAAGAGGTTAAGAAGTTTTGAAGCAAAGATACTGACAGTCATACGTTCTGATTTTTGATCAGCTAAAAGCAAACCAAAGTAACATTCTTCTGCATGCAACATAACCACTTTCTGGTTTTTTTTCCAGCCATTTCACTAGGAGTCATTCTTGGTGCAAGCACTCCTTCTGAGTCTAATTTTCCTCAATACTGATAATTTTGAAAGCCACATCCAGCACTGAATTTTCCAAAGGCAGCCAATATTAAACAAAATTAAACCAATAGTAAATAAATCAAAACTACACAACAGAACCAATCTGTAAAGTGAGTAGAGGGAGAGCAGTACTCAAGTCAGCAAGTGGAGGGCAAAACTGTGAATGTAAAAATGAGAGCTTTGGAAGAGTTGCCCACTTTTCCGGGAAGGCATCCTGTTTTCCAGCCATTATTTTTTGAGAACAATAGTATTGGTATTTGCATGTGTCCACTTTGTTGTTTGTAATTTTCTTTTTAAAAAGAAAAAAGGGTTGGGTTAGGACATGTCTTCAGTATTAAGTATGCCACTAAACAAGCTTTTGAAAATTACCAATCTGCAGTACAGCTATAAGCCATACATACTTTCATAAATGAACCAAAAATCAAAATAATTAGCCATGTGATATTTTGTTCTAAAAGATAACCACACTTAGAGAAGCAGAATATATGCCAAATATAGATAATGTTAACATAATGAGAAGTAATGCGAAAAAACTTACAAATTCTGCCTATTTACACAGTGCTAACTTCTCTCTAGCACTGAAGCTCAGAGATTTAAGACTACTTAAAAACATTAGAAGGCACATTATTTCTCTCTCTCAAAATCTCTTACATATTTGGACATATTTTATAAGCTGATGATACTTTTAGTACCTTCTCCACAATAACAACAGCAAAATACAGTATTTTTAAAGTTTCATATAAAGTAAGAACTCTTGCAGCATCAGAAACTTCATGCATTACTCAGAAATAAGAGACTGGTAAACTCATTAAACAAGTATGTTCGGAACTATTGATTTAGGCAGCGTTGCCTTTTATAGACATTAAGGCCAGCAAACAGATGATACAGAGCAAGAAGAACTGTTGCCAGTTACTTTAGACTGGAAAATATGAGAACAAAATCTAATGCTAGCTGCCAACTAATTCCTCTTCTCTTCTAACAAAAATATTGAAGAAAAGCTTTCCTTGGCTGCAGCCACTTGCTCTCTAATAAGAGGACAGAATTTGGGTATTGCTATAATAAGCATTATTTTACATTTTTCTACAGAAGTTAGAAAAATAAACACCAGGAAGACACACTGCAGTGGAGAGAGAAGTCTGCTTGGAAAAAACTAAATATCCATGTATAACTGCCAAAATTATGGAATAACTTGATTCAAAGCTACTTTATTTGAACAATCCACCCTTAAGTTTGCTTGGACCTTGACCACTACCTTAATTTTTAAATGAAAGGAAAGGTGAAAAACATTTTTAATATTTTTGTAACTGAATACTTTTGGGGAGGGGTTGACTTTTTAATTTTCGTACTCCAGACTACTTCCCATCCTTTTTTGCCCCACTAAGTCAACCAGACCTCTAATAAAGCACATGGGGGTAGGAGTAAAGACAAAATTACTCTGGGCAAAGTCTCTCCCAGGGTTCAGAAAGCTACTGACCACAAATGAGAGGTGTTTCATTTGATATATTTTCAGTTTATTATCTCAGGTGCAAGCTGTCCAAGTTAAACACTTTCCAAACGCATGGCACTTGGAGTGGATCAGGGACAGAAAGGACTAGGCACAGGTACCAGAGCTAAAAGCTGACTGGAGAAGTATCTGGGAGTACCAGAAATGAAAGTTTCAGGCAAACGCTACCAGAGTGCAATACTGGGGAAACAGAGGAAGCATCAGGAACTGCTTACAAGCACGTCTGCTGCTGATCTCTCCCTCCCTGTCCCCTGCCAGCTTTCCTACCTCTCCCCTAGAATGCAACGAAGAAGCAGTAGCTGCAGGAGGTACCTCAGGAAAGCAGCACAGACGTACTGCATCGGGTCACGGCTCTGCCACCAAGTGTGTCAGAACGGCTTCTGCAGAAGTACTGTACACTGGTTTCTTTCTCAGTGAACACAAAACAGAACTGAGAGACAACACAAAACACATGTACAACATGAAGAAAGTCAGTCCTGTAGAAAAAAAAATGTAAAGCCTGTGTCCAACACAGCTAAACTCTTCTCCCTGCTCCTCTAAAATAGAGTGTTTGCATTTAACTTGTTTATTGGATGGTCTCTGTAATGAGCTGGGCATTGTGCTGAGTCTGGAAATTGTGTAGGATAGCACTAAATAGCAAAATAATATCAGAGTATGTTAACAATTACACAGTGCAGACTACCATCAGGCAGTGTTCAATCCTTGTCATGGCCCTGCTCAGTTTGTTAGTATAAACATGAACATTAACAGATGCCCTACACTCATACTGCTCAGCCAGAGGGTAAAAATGAGACAAAACTTAAGCAGACATCTCCTAATGTTTAGACTCGCTTCAAAGAAATGTGTGGAAATCCAAACTCAGTTCATCCCAATGTACTTCCCCAACCCTTTCCAAATAAGGGCAATGAAGTTTTATCAGTTTTGCATGAACTATTTAACTTTTACAAAAAAGCTCACTAAATTATCCACAAAACATTTCCAAATTCTTGCATGTTTTACTAAGATTTAAGTCTACATTCCTTCCACCCAAGCACACATGGTTTCTCTAGACAGATGAAACAAGCCACACAAATGACACAAGTGACACCGTAAGCTTTTCCTAGGCCATACATAAACACCAATAGAAGCCTACCTTTTCAACAGGTTAGCAAAAATTTATCACAGGACATTTGTTCCAAAGAATTATGTTACAAGAATGTGATTTCATTGAAGAAAATAACAACATACCTTCTAAAGCTGTTGAAGTAAAGAATTCTCTCCCACCCCCCAAACCTTGAAAACTAGACCAACTTTTTAGAGTTGCAGATTGCGGAGGAAACCAAGATGATCAATCCGAGACTGTTTCAAAGTGCCTAAACCCACATTCTTGTAATTTATGACCTAGCAGAGTCTGAAACTGTTAAATCTTGACATCACAA